>NW_017306641.1:54184-156949 GCF_000935625.1 Nanorana parkeri | reverse complement strand
CCCCCCCCCCCCCACCCTCTCACTTCCTGTACTACAGACACAACAGGAAGTGAGAAAATCTCTCCAAAGTGAGGTAGATCACCTCTCAGGCAGTTGTCACTGGTACAAACGTCCTCATTGGAAGATTTCCACTCTATTTTTAAAATTTACCTTTTTCCTTTACTTTCCGTAATCTGTAAAGTGGTCACAGGAATAATAGAGAGATTCCATCTCCCTAATGGGGAAACAGACACCACTCTTTCCAAAGCAAAAGAGAGAAAAAAAGGGGCTACTCACACGGAAACGGTTTAAAGCTAATTAAATCTAAGGGTTGTAATACTTCATTCCTGGCACTGGCAGGCTTCTGCCATCTGTTCCGCCAGTCCCATGAAGCCTCCCCTCGAAGATGTTGTGGCCTGTGGTTGAACGCTTACCTTCTCACATACCTGCATTGTATGTGATAACACTGAAAGACACCCCGCAGCCTGGAACATCAGGGAGAAGAGTATGCTCGAGCCAGGAATATATAAGGTAATACAGTCTCTTCCTCTACTCCTTAGAGATAATGATTATTTGGGAGACCCCACAATGCAAGGGGACATATGCCATTGAATGTGCAAAAAAAAAAATGGACAAACTGTATAAACGCATCACAAAAATAACCCTCTGCACGAGAATATCTGCACCACCGAGCAGGAAGCTAAACATCCTATTATCAAAATACAAACGGGTATCAAAAAGTAATGCCTGTCGTTTCATATCTGCTGTCCATGTGAACCTATAATAAAGTTCCTGATATATGTCATCCATATGGTCTATCTCAACCATTGTGTGCTATTGCTTTTTAAATAGTACCATGTGACTCATGGATCAAGCCTTTTTTTAGAGTCTTTATGCGCTACTTGCATAAAGAAGAATGGAGCATTTTGACCCCAAAGACTTTTAAATTAGATCGCATGAAAAACATAAGCTTTTAAAAGAAATTTCAGCCCCTCCCATTAAAGTCTATGAGCCAAAAATGCTTAAGTCTGCCTGAAAAGAAGCTCATGTACGTTTTCAGGGGTGTACCTGCGCTGTTCGCTGCCTGAGGTGGGGGGAAGGTTGATGGGCAGGGCCGGATTAACATAGGGGCCACTGGAGTGGCAGCTCCAGGCCCACCACTGAAAATCTTTCATGCGTGTCTTCACATCGTTTTAAAAAGGTGCTCCACTTGTATCAACTTTGTGACCTCTGGAGACTTCAACATCCCTCTACCAAATACTACACTTTTTACTCGCCCCCACATAATCTTTATACTCTCACAGACTATTTCATGGTAAAACATGATGATTTGACTTTCTTTCCTTCCTCTGAGATTGGGAATATTACTCTTTCAGATCACGCTCCAATCTCATTGGAATTGCATCTGCCATTATTGGTGCATCCGGAATGCCATTAGCGTCTAAATGAAAGCCTTCTTCAAGACCCAGTAATTTTGGTAGACATCAATTCACACTTAGATTTATATTTCTCTTTAAGTGCCACACCTGGAACAGAGCAGGTTATAGTAAGGGTAGCGCACAAACCCTACATTAGAGGAATAATGGAGCTAGACTCAAACGTGTTTGTACAGCTACTGTCAATAATCTCTTCAAAGATATACAAACTCTGGAACTATCCCATAAATGTTTCCCTCAGGCAGAAGTGGGAGCCAAATTAGTGAGAGCTATGGATACAATAAAATAATTTTACTTTGGCACAGGGAAAAGCAATCTTGACTTGTTGCAGATGTACATTCTTTGAATATTGTAATATTTTAAAGAGTCTTAGCGGACGCCCTTCATAAGCAACATAATCGGTATACCCTGTATTTGGAATCAAGCTGGGGGTTGGTATTTACTCAGAAGGAGATCTCGAACACATTTAAAGCCCATTTGCACCTTTGCAGAGTTATTTTTTAAAAACATGCGAGCAATGTACACCGAGGTTATATGAAGCAGACATATGCAGTTACTGTACATGAACACATAAACTTACATTTTTTGTTAGCTTTCCTCTTCATATACTCATGGAAATCACTGCCTCTGTGCTGTGCAAGCAATGTGTGTATATCTTTCTGTGCGCTATCCACCACTGACACTAATCTATATACTGAATATCTTATTTTCTCCTGCATGCCAGTTCTTCTGCAGGAGAATAAAGACAATTTAGATCTCCCCATCTCTTTGGAAAAATTTATGGGTGCGGTGAAAACTGCCAAAACTGTGAAGACGCCAGGGCCTGATGAACTCTCCTTGCTCTAATACAAGCCATTGCAAGACCAGCTTCCGCTCACTTCCTAGCGGCATACAACTCGATTTCTCCTGGTAATTCTGCTCTCCCTGACTTACTGGAAGCTCATGTTTTTGCCTGCCGAAGGGAGGAAAGGACCCCAACCTGTGCTTAAGTTATAGGCCTAAAGCCCTCTGTGGATTTAAAACTATTCTCTAAAATCTTAGCAAACAGATTGGCTCTCTGTGCTTCCCGTTTAGTTCACCCAGATCAGGCTGGTTTTGCTTTGTCTCGAGAAGCTCATGACAACATGACTAGGGCTTTGGATCTGCTTCATGCAGCACGGTCGGGGGCCTTCAAATGCATCCTTCTCTCTACCGATGCGGAGAAGGCCTTCAACCGTGTGAATTGGTCTTATTTGCAAGCGGTCTTGAGGCATATCTGGCTGGGCATCTTCCTCCTTGGACACATTCTCACTCTTTATTCTAATCCTAGGGTGAAGATGAAGGCGAATGGGACTCTAATAAACCTTTTCCATCATCAATGGCACCCGACAAGGTTGCCCGTTATCGCCCTTTATGTTCGTATTGACTCTGGAAATGTTTTGCCGTACTGTGAGGGCCCACCCTAACGCTAAGGGAATAATTGTAGACACATTGGTCCATAAAATAGTAGCATATACTGACGATCGTCTCTTTTTTATCACCGATCTCCTCACTTCTCGTCCAAATATGATGACCGAATTTGCAACGTTTCGGCAGAATTTCACAATTTATAATTCATTTCTCCAAATCTGAGGCACTAAATATATACCTATCTGAACGTGAGAGACAGTGGTTAGCAGAGGCATTTCTGTTTCAGTGGGCAACCGGGGCACTTAAATATCCAGGAACAAATCTCCCAAGTGATCCCTCACAGGTGAAGTCCATACACGCGGACTTCAAACACTGGGCTTGCGCTCTTTTTCTTGGTTCGGATGCTGCAATATCATCAAAATGACTTCCATTTAGCATCCCTTCTAATTTCTTTGCAAAAATACGTTCCCTATTTTTGAAATTTATCTGGGCCGGCAAATCGGCTAGCCTTAAATACTCTGTTCTGAGTCTTTCCAATTCTAAGGGCGGTGTTGTGGTTCCTGGCGTTCCTCAACACTATTTAGCTACACATTTAGGTAGGGTTATCGATTGGTGTAAACATGGTGATCAGTAAAGATGGATCGAGGGGGAGAAGACTGTTTTTTACTTTTGCGAGAAAGAACATGGTACGCGTCTGCACATATTTGGGAGCTGCCCCAAGCCCTGAAGATTCTGGTTATTGGTAAGGGATACCATAAAGAAATTTACAGACTTTTCAGTGCCTGATATGCCGACCTTCTTTCGTCTCCATCACAACACGTTTCCATGTAAAACATATCGTAACTCCGCTATTATTTGTATAATGCAGCCAGGGTTTGCATCCCGAAATTATGGGGTAGTAGGGAGCCCCCGACCTTGGCAATGTGGTTTGCTAAAACTAATGATATTGTGAATATGGAAGATCTCACCTCTGTATTACATGGGATAGCTGAATCCATTAATCGTAGGTGGTTGAACTGGAAGGAGTTTGTGCCTTCACCGGAATACCTCTCCCTTCTTTCTTCATGAGCCACTGACCTGACCATATTTCCAGTTTGATCTGTGTACAGGGATATGCTGCCAGAGTTGCTCCTTTGTTCTCCAATGCTGTTTTCGCTTCTTGCCTGCTCCTCTCTTTGCTAATACCTCTCCTGGCTATGTCTATTTTCTTGGTTTAAGCCTTTTATCTTAAGTATTACACTATGGATTTAAAAACCGGTGCTGTTTTGGGTTGTTTAACTTAAAATAATAAGGATTCCTGGGGGTTATGCAGGCACAGGTTACCATGATATGTGATAAAGTCCTCTATGTTGCTGATCTGAACTGTAATAGCTGACAAGCTTGTTAATTCAGATGCACATGTGCATAATGTTTCTTGTATCTAGTACACCCGCCTTTGGGGTTCTCTTTTTTCTTAAATAAAGGATTTATAGAGAAAAAAATAATTCAATACCTCAACAGGCGGTCCTTTTTGATACGAACTCACCGGATACATTGAAGCATTAACAATATAATACAGTATATCCCAAAGAGCACATCAAAGGCACACTAACACATAAATAAAAACATTGAACAAACTAACAAAACTTGAATGAACAAACCAAACAAAATCAGTCTGCAAATGAGCTGAAACATAGGGTAGACAACGTTGGCACTCCAGCTGTTGTGGAACTACAAGTCCCATGATGCATCGCAAGACTCTGACAGCCACAGACATGACTCCCAGAGGCATGATAGGATTTAAAGTTTTGAGTGTTGAGGTTGCCCACCCGTGAGCTAAATGCATCAGATTTTGAAAGACTCATATAGAGTTCAGCGGGTTCATCTAGCTCAGGGGCGCCCACAATTTTTCGTCTGGAGATCTACTTTTCAAATGACGAGCTCAATGAGATCTACCAATGAAAAAACACCTGCGTTCAGGGGCACGGCGGTGCATTGAAGTCAATGGCATGGCAGCCACGCCCCCCGCCCGCAGAGCGATCACACGCACCCGGAACACAGGCACATTAGCGCCTGCATTCTGGTCTAGTGCGATCTGCAAAAATGCTGCAAGCCGGCTTGCGTTTCTGTGCGTTCTAGAGCCCGAACACTCTGGAACGCAGACTTTGTGGTGCGAACTGGCCCTCTCTCTTGGCCGTCTCTTCTCTCTCTCCTCGCTCTCTCACCTGTTTCTATCAGCTATCTCTATCTGCCGACGTTGCACACAGGGAGAGGTGTCCCGCCTCTTCCCGCCTGCGGCGTCTGACACATTCAGCCACACTAGCACCGCGGGAAGGAGCTCAGGTCAGTGAGCTGATCGCAATCTACCAGTGTTTGCTTTGCGATCTACCTGATGGGCACCCCTGATCTAGCTTATAAAAAGTAGTTGGAAAATGTTTTGTTCTATTTGTTTATTAAGTGCTAAGATTACCTGCAGATCCTGCCAAAAATCCAGAGCTGTCCTGAGCACTCTGCCGTGTTATCTCAAACACTATCAGCATATTGTGTTCACGCTGACTTCATATATTGTACGCTTATTTCTGTCAGTGACTCAGCTCATTGCCATGGCCAACATCTTCAGAAGAAGACGGGTGGCAATAACAGGCCACACAGCTTTCTGGAACAAAGCTTTTCTTTTAGAAGCTCCCTATAAATCCCTGCTACAACATTTGATTTAGTTATGCACAGAGCGGGGAACGATGACATCCTCCATCAGGTTTATGTTGCTGTGTGCTAATTGGAGAAGTGTTCCCTCACGTCTTGTCAGGATAGAAGGTGACAGGAGATCTAAGCAAACAAGGATACAAACACACACATACATTATAGTAACAAAAACAATTAAACTCGGCTGGAGCCAGATTTCCTTTATTTCTCTGTTCCCCGGCACCCTTCAGGGTGAGGTGGCACTACGGTAGGGTTGCCACCTTTTCTTCAAGCAAAACCTGAACACTCTACCCTGCGCTGAATTGTTTGGGGAGAATATACCAGAGATAGCCAGAGAGAGCAAGGAGAGAATTAGTTAGGAAGCCTTACACTGACCGCCAGTGTAACGGAGATATTCTCAGTGACCGCCAATGTAACAGAGGTATATACACTGACCAGCAATGTAACGGAGGTATATACACTGACGAGCAATGTAATGGAGGTATATACACTGACCAGCAATGTAACGGAGGTATATACACTGACCAGCAATGTAACGGAGGTATATACACTGACCAGCAATGTAACGGAGGTATATACACTGACCAGCAATGTAACGGAGGTATATACACTGACCAGCAATGTAACGGAGGTATATACACTGACCAGCAATGTAACGGAGGTATATACACTGACCAGCAATGTAACGGAGGTATATACACTGACCAGCAATGTAACGGAGGTATATACACTGACCAGCAATGTAACGGAGGTATATACACTGACCAGCAATGTAACGGAGGTATATACACTGACCAGCAATGTAACGGAGGTATATACACTGACCAGCAATGTAACGGAGGTATATACACTGACCAGCAATGTAACGGAGGTATATACACTGACCAGCAATGTAACGGAGGTATATACACTGACCAGCAATGTAACGGAGGTATATACACTGACCAGCAATGTAACGGAGGTATATACACTGACCAGCAATGTAACGGAGGTATATACACTGACCAGCAATGTAACGGAGGTATATACACTGACCAGCAATGTAACGGAGGTATATACACTGACCAGCAATGTAACGGAGGTATATACACTGACCAGCAATGTAACGGAGGTATATACACTGACCAGCAATGTAACGGAGGTATATACACTGACCAGCAATGTAACGGAGGTATATACACTGACCAGCAATGTAACGGAGGTATATACACTGACCAGCAATGTAACGGAGGTATATACACTGACCAGCAATGTAACGGAGGTATATACACTGACCAGCAATGTAACGGAGGTATATACACTGACCAGCAATGTAACGGAGGTATATACACTGACCAGCAATGTAACGGAGGTATATACACTGACCAGCAATGTAACGGAGGTATATACACTGACCAGCAATGTAACGGAGGTATATACACTGACCAGCAATGTAACGGAGGTATATACACTGACCAGCAATGTAACGGAGGTATATACACTGACCAGCAATGTAACGGAGGTATATACACTGACCAGCAATGTAACGGAGGTATATACACTGACCAGCAATGTAACGGAGGTATATACACTGACCAGCAATGTAACGGAGGTATATACACTGACCAGCAATGTAACGGAGGTATATACACTGACCAGCAATGTAACGGAGGTATATACACTGACCAGCAATGTAACGGAGGTATATACACTGACCAGCAATGTAACGGAGGTATATACACTGACCAGCAATGTAACGGAGGTATATACACTGACCAGCAATGTAACGGAGGTATATACACTGACCAGCAATGTAACGGAGGTATATACACTGACCAGCAATGTAACGGAGGTATATACACTGACCAGCAATGTAACGGAGGTATATACACTGACCAGCAATGTAACGGAGGTATATACACTGACCAGCAATGTAACGGAGGTATATACACTGACCAGCAATGTAACGGAGGTATATACACTGACCAGCAATGTAACAGAGGTATATACACTGACCAGCAATGTAACAGAGGTATATACACTGACCAGCAATGTAACAGAGGTATATACACTGACCAGCAATGTAACAGAGGTATATACACTGACCAGCAATGTAACAGAGGTATATACACTGACCAGCAATGTAACAGAGGTATATACACTGACCAGCAATGTAACGGAGGTATATACACTGACCAGCAATGTAACAGAGGTATATACACTGACCAGCAATGTAACAGAGGTATATGCACTGACCAGCAAGGAGGTGCAGAATATGCATATCAATTAACCACGATATTTACATATGAATGAGTCACAGCCTATTTATAGGTAAACAGTGCCACCAATTCATATGTAGATATCACAGTCGAGCCTAATTTCAGTGGGGGGCCAGTAACTCCTAGCTTAATTTTGGTTGCCCCATCTGCCTGACATCTTGTGTCCGGGTTTCAGCAGCCATGAAACCCGGACACAGCATTCAAAACCCGGACTGCCCGGAATGCAACGTGGATGATTAATCAAATCTGGAACAGACAGTATCTGGAGCTGTTACCCATGGCAACAAATCAGCTTACGGGCCCAGCCACACCATCAAGAGTGCATACCAGTGCATTCGGCCCCTGGAACGCACTGGGATGCAACCCGGCTGGCTCACTTTATTTTGGAGCAGGAGGGGGCGTGGCGGTGCATTGAAATCAATAGTACTAAAGCCATGCCCCCTGCCCACGGTGCGATCGCCGGGACCCGAATGCGTGGCACATTAGTGCCTGCATTCCAGTCCAGTGCGATCTGCAAAAAATGCTGCATGCACTATTTTTTAAGTTCAACAAACCGCCACGCCCCCTGCCGCCTCAAAACACAGTGAGCCAATCAGGTTGCGTTCCAGAGGCCGAACGCTCTGAAACGCACTCTTGATGGTGTGACAGGGCCCTCCCTCTTCAGTTTGTTCAGTTCAGCTTTGAAAATGAAAGAGAGAAGCAGATTGGTTGCCATAGGCTCTAGGTTTGATAAATTCCCCTCATTATTTGTATTTTTTTACAAGTCCCTCTACTGCGGCGGCCCTTGCTAGGATCTGTCAATGGATGAGCTATTTTCACCCTGCTGAGCACAAATGGAGTGTTTTGTTGTCAACTGGGTCTATTCAAAACTGTGGGGGGAATTTATCAAAACTGGAGCAGACAAAATCTGGAGCAGTTTCCCATGGCAACCAATCAGCTTCTATCTTCAGTTTGTTCAGTTAAGATTTAAAAAAAGGAAAATGAGAAGCTGATTGGTTGCCATGCACAGCTGCTTCACATTTTGTCTGCTGCAGTTTTGATAAATTCCCCCCTATGTATTTACTTGTTATTGTGTTGGCCATGCGTTGAGCAACGCAGCCCAATGCACATTGTGTGACTGAGCCCTTACAAGTACCGTCCCTCCAGCCTATGACTGGACAGTGAAAGGAGAAGCAGATTGATTATCTTATCCCTCTGTCACTCTGCTCTCACCTCGTATCAGCATGAACCTTGTTAGCACATGAGCACTGCAGCACTATTCAACTGCTTCTCCCACCCCCAGTCTGAGTTCTGCTGTACAGTGGCTTGCAAGAGGCTAATAGTAAGTCACATTTAGGATAAAAAACAAAAAACATGTCATGATGTGTTAATGAATACATTGACAGGCATGAAGGCTCCAGGTTGACTCTATAAACGAGGGGTCGATGTCAGCTCTGCTTGTGTTGTCAGTGTGTGTGCTCCAGCACCGAGGAGTCACTGACAGCACAGATACAGGAGACTAGCATGACCCATGCCCTGTGATTCGTGTGGGCGGGGAATGGGCGGGGAATGGGTGCGGAGTGGGCGGGGAATGGGTGCGGAGTGGGCGGGCAGCTGTCAGCCGGAACACACGCAGGGAGTGCGAGAGTTCTTGGAAAAGCCGATGTACCTGCGTGAGTGTCACCTAACAGGAGCGGAGCACCACCGGGCTGCTGGACAGACAATATTCACTCAGTCCCGGGATTGTCACTGACAGCAACATGGAGACTGACAGCTGCTGTACGTTTCTTCTCTGTTTATGGATGTCCATGTACTTTCTACTAGGATCCTCCTTTAAGGATCAGGGTGAGTGCTGCGGAAACGCAGAAGGGATTTCTGCTCTTTACAACTTTTAATTAATCGGGAGTCATAAGCTGCCATTTCTGACATAAGGTGTGACTGGTGCGTGATTGAATCCTGGCATGAGAAAAGCTGCGGTTTGGTGGTTAAATTTTGCTGTACCATATTGTACCATAGCAGGGGCGCTCGTTCACACAGGTGTCTAATGTGTTGTGCTGACTTAAAGTGACACTAAATTCAGGAGTTAACTCTTAAAAATAAATTTCAGTATCTTACCTAGTAACAAACATGTATCTTATTTGTGTATCACTCTGCTGTAGAACCTCAAATCATCTCTGAATTAGTGCTGACACTGTCCTTCCTTCATGAGGGTGGCTACTTTTGTTCCCCATGGTCCCTGTGTGTATTGTAAAGTAGTCACTGCTCCAAACTCCTGTGATGGACTACAATCTCATGTACTAATTTGTATTGAAATTGTAGTCCATTAGGTGAGTGAGCTGGGAGCAGTGACTACTTTACAACACACACCGGGACCTTGGGGAAGAAAAGTAGCCACCCTCCAGAAGGAAGGACAGTGTCAGCACCAATTCAGAGATGATTTGAGGATCTACAGCCGAGTGATACACAAATAATCTTGAAGAGGAACTGCTGCACTCCTTACCAGAACCCCTATGTATAAAGGAGGGTGCTGTAGTAACCACGGATGGTGCCATGCATCTTCAAATATATGATAAATGTCACCAGCACACCTATGTCTTGTGTCAATAATCCATCTTCTTTACTGATGCAGACTGTCAAAAAAACAACGTTTTGGAGGCCACGCAGGGTCCCCTACATTAGGTTTTAGTATGACGAGCATACTAAAACCTGATGAAGGGGACCCTGCGTGGCCCCGCAACGTTGTTTTTTTGACAGTCTGCATCAGTAAAGAAGATGGATTATTGACACAAGACATAGGTGTGCTGGTGACATTTATCATATATTTGATGATACACAAATAAGATACATTTTTGTTAATAGTCAGGGCTAGTTCACACCAGATGCAGTCCGTTCAGTTTGGCAGCTGCATCAAAATTGCGTCTCAATGATTTCCAATGGGATTTCTGGTGCTCTGTTCACTCCAGTCTCATTTTAGCCTGACCTGATTGCAACAGAACGCATCAAAACACATCAAAAGCACATGCAAATGCACCAGAACGCACTGGACTGCACCTGAAAGCCCATTTTAAGCTTAAAAAACAAAGCGTCAAAATCGCTGTAAAATAGCGGTCAAAACGCAGATGCGGTTTATGGTGTGAACTAGCCCTTAAGGTACTTGAATGCATTTTTAAGATTTACCTCCTGAGTTCTGTGTCACTCTCAAGGGACGGTAGACTAAAGTGTCGTGTCGTGCTTTATAAAGTGGAACCTTCAGCTTTTATGATTGATTGAGAACGCACATGATCGCTATTTGCTTGCAGGCATGTGGGTTTAGGAATGTGCGTGTGAAATAACACAATGACAGAATACATTGAAAACCTGTAAAAGCTTACAGCTACCGTGTGCTGGTTATTCATTACTGGTATTTATACAGCGCCAACAATTCACACAAATCTTTATATAACGCACATTCACATCAGTCTCTGCCCTCAAGGAGATTACAGCCTAAGGTCCTTATGTCACGTACACATACCAGGGCCAATTAACCTACCAGCATGTTATGGAGAGTGGGAGGAAACCGGAATACCCGGAAGAAATCACACAAGGACAGAGAGACCATGCAAACTGCTTGCAGGTAGTGTCCTGGTTGGAATTTGAACAAGGGACCCAGTGCTGCAAGGCAGAGAATTCCAATTCTCATGTTTGTTACATGCATTGTTTTTATTTACAGTAAATGGTTGCACTTTGATGCATTTGTGCTCGCTTTGTTATAATGCATGTATGCATCAGCGTGTAGGTTAATGCAGCAGGCACATTTGAACCTGAATTGACACTTTTTTAAATTTATGTTTACATGCTTTTTTTAATGTTTGATGTCATTTGTTAGCCTGCGTTTCCATTCTCATCAAAGGCCCTTATGACACGTGGCCTCTGATCAAAACACGGATATGAACTGCACCGCACAGATGTCAACCAGCACCAGTGGACATGCATGCATGTGAATTACAATGCACACTTTGAACCTCACAGGCGTGAATAGGCTTTTAATATCCATGAGATTAAAGACAAGGTTGAAACGACTGACCATATGATATATACAGCAGATGTGAAGTGTTTGTATTACAGCACATTTCTCATACGTGAGACCAGATACAAACATTCATTTCACTAAAGTCACAGTAATCTTGCTGGTTTATTGGCAGAGAAAAGTCAATGGATGAAATGAAAGTTCGATGTCTGGATGTTGCAGAATTTCATCCAGGGTGGCCGTGTCCAGCGTTCCATAGTTACATAATTAGTCAGGTTGAAAGAACATACAATTTCATCGAGTTCAACCCATAGAGGTTCATGTTTTGTGTTCAGATATAATTGTATTGTTGACACACAAGATCGTCACTTTAGTTGAACTGGCCGTACATAGAGTGAATTTTAAATGGTTATTGAATCACTACGTGGGTGGCCCTATCAGCAGCCTCCTGCCTGACATCTTTCAAACTGTAAATTGAGGGAGCCAGTCTAAACATTATCGGCCCAACGGCGACTGCATCCAATCAGCTGCGCTCACTGTTCGGGTGTTCTGACAGCTGTACACCCGCTGAATATCTTGGCTGAGGGGGATTCCCTCATCAACAACGTTTATCATAGATGGAGGAATCTGTCGGATTTTTTTTCTAGTGTCTCCTACTATATTTTCAGCTTTAGTGAACTGCTGCATGTTCTAGCGCTCTTTTCTTGGTAGCAGATTCTCTTGTGTGTGCAGATTCTCTTTCAGTGTTGGAAATGGAGATTTTTTTACAAATGTGTGACTCAATAAGCAGTGAATCTCCAGCTGATAAAATAAAACATATGACTGATGGTCTTGCTGATATTTTTAATGTAGAAAGATTTGGTATTTCCTTTGGATTTCAAATCTGTATTGAATCGGGAGAATATATATGTAGTAAAGGTCTGATGTAATTGTCTAAAGCAAGGGCAGGTAACCTCAGCACTCCAGCTGTGGAGAAACTACAAATTCCATCATGCCTTTGCCTCTGGGAGTACTGTCTGTGGCTGTCAGAATCTTGCAAAACCTCATGGGGCTTGTAGTTCCACAACAGCTAGAGTGCCATGGCTGCCTATCCCTGGTCTAATGTTTATATAGTCCTCTTCCCTGATGACCTGTAATTTATTGCCGAACAACAATTTCAGGATAATTAAACCCTCAGCTTTTTTTGCATATATCTAGTGCTAGCAAGCAGTAGATATATGCAAAAAGTGTAAAAAAAACATACAAACCGCTTTGAAAAGGGTTAATACTTACCCGTCTTCCCCACGCGCTCCCGTCCGAAAATTTGAATATTCTTGGGCGGCCGCAAAGCATCTTGGGGCGGGTGCATGCGCAGATCACATTTTCAGCCGGGACGTGAGGAGAGACACAAGGTAAGTCTATGGACGCGTGCATCTGCATGCAGACACCGTGGGACAGGAAGTGCCAGGAAGGACAGAGGAGTCAGCGCTGGATTGGAGACCCGCCGCAGCGCTGGAGGGACAGATGAAAAGGACAAGAAAGAAGAAGAAGATCGGATTAAGAAACATCATTAAAGGTAAGTGCTGACATTAACATTGGGGGGAGGGAAAAACATTTTTGCCTTTTAATGTCACTTTAAGGTCCATCTGCAAAATATAACACATATTAAAGTGACACTAAACTCAGGAGTTAAGGCCCCATTCACACCTATGTCTTAGGTGCGATTAGACATTCTTGTGTCAGGAACTTGTGTATTCTGGCAGCAGGAATCCCTAATCTGCCATTTACAAGCGGCCGCTGTCACCCGTTCAAGTTATTGATCGGGTGACAGCCGCTATGTTGGAACTCCGGCACACTGCATGTAATCGTATGTGATACAATTACATGCGGTCAGGAAGCAATCACTATCCCTGGACGCACAATCGTTGCAAACGTCAAACACCACACTTGTCATTTGAGCACACGCGTTTGTGTTTGAATAACAAAGGCAAGCGTTTGACAAGAACGCCTATTGTCATGAGCCCTTGCTTGCCAACCTTACCTGAGTGGTTGTTCTGTCAATCCAATCCGGAGATTTACATAGCTTTGCTCCACAGCTTTGCTCCACAGCACAGTAGGTTCCTGCCGCAGGAATCTCTAATTGTCCAGTGTGAATGATGCGCTAGATGTGTTTGTACACACTTTGTTTTAATGCGTGTATGCAAACAATGAGTTGGAAAATGCAGCAGACGCCTTTTAACCTGAATTGACACTTACGAATCTGCGTTTACATATTTTTATTGCATTTATGAAGGTGCATTGTCATTTGTTATTGTGTGTTTCCGTTCTTATCAAAAGCAATCATAACAGGCACCATCTGTTCAAAACACAGACATGAACTGCACCGCACAGATGTCAACTAGCACCATTCGACATACATTCATGTGAATTACAACGCACACATTGAATCTCATAGGCGTGAATAGGCTTTTAATATTCATGAGATTAAATACAAGGTTGGAATGACTGACGGTATGATATATACAGTATATGTGAAGTGTTTGTATTACAGCACATTCCTCATATGTGAGACCAGACACTAACATTCCTTTTACTAAAGTCACAGTAATCTTGCTGGTTTATTGGCAAAGAAAAGTCAGTGGATGAAATCAAAATTCGATGTCTGGACATTGCAGATCTGTATGCAGTGTGGCCGAGTCCAGCGTTCATGCTTTGTGTTCATATTTCACTGTATTAGTAACACAAAAATAAAAACCAATAGCGCCAGAGATGACCACTCCACTGAAGAAATATACATGCAGAAGTTCTATAGGTCGCTGCCCCACATCAGTCAGGGAGACTGTGATATCTGTAACAGTACTTCTTTGGGCGTAGGGCGTTTTGTAGCGCGTTCATACGGCCTGTAATACGCCCAGGTGTGAACCATACCCATAGGAAATAATGGGATTTCGGTGTTTGAGCGTTTTGCAGAGCGTTCGAACGCGCTACAAAACGCCCAGGTGTGAACCAGGCATAAGGGCTAGTTCACACCAAGCGCGTTCCAGGTGCGAGATGAGCAGTTACAGACCGGATCAAAACTGCGTCCAATGTATTCCAATGGTATTTTGGGCTCTAGTTCACACCGCAGCGTTCATGAGCATGTAAAGAAAACTGCAGCAGGCCCTATTTTATCTGCTCTGGAACGCATGCAAATGCATCAAAAACGCATGCAAACGCCCTGGAATGCAGTGAAAGTCCACTTTAAACTAAAAAAAATATATATATATATTTTTTTACAAAAATGGCCCGGAACGCTTCAAAAACGCGGCATACCACACTGCACTGCGTGTGCAGAAACTCATGCAGATCTGGTCTGCATTTGGTGTGAACAAGCCCTGGGGATCAACCTTTAGATAACTGTTATCTACTCTTTTGTGAGTATTATTCTACTTTTGGCATTTGTTTAATAAAAATGTATCTACATTAGGGAAGGCGCCCCTTGTTTTTGTATTAGTAACACGTTGACATGCAAGATTGTTGCTTTAGTTACGCTGGCCAAACACAGAGCGAATTTCCTCCAGTTTTTGATAAACTGGCCGAAATCATCATTCTGATAACGCTGTCAGAATACAATAGCCCGCCACGGGGGAGGTGGGGTGGGTATTCCCCCATCAACCATCTGTTGGATTGTATTCTAGTGTCTCCTAGTAAGCTTTAGTGTATTGCTGCATGTTCTAGCGCTCTTTTGTTGTTCACAGATTATCTGTTGGAACTGAAGATTTTTATTTTTTATTTTTGTAAACCAATAAGCAGTGGATCCCCAACATGACTGATCGACTCTGAGATTTGCACAGCTCTTCTCCACAGCACTGCCCGACCTAGCAGGGAAGGGCGTGTTATCTTTTTCGCTGCAGTTTCACTTACAGATGTCTTCCCCACCCTGACTGGACAGTGAATCAGCGTGCTCTTTGCACTTCAGCACACCTGACTGGCATTTTATACTGCTTCTCCCTCTCTGAGTTTAGCTGTACAGACTGTATAATAGAGCTGCTTACCGTTCTTGTAATAAAATACATTTATGGATGTATTCCTGATCACAGAGCTGCATTCGTTTTCATCTATTTATCTGTGTGAAGTTCAGCCCTGAAGTGTGGGAAGATTGGTCTGCTAGATACAGCTCATCAGACTGACACCACATTTATATTAATCGCATCGAGTGTACTCATACTTGGCTAATTCCATTTTAAAGAATACCTGGCACCAATTTTGGGTAAACTGAGATTTAGATGTTGTGGCCAACCTAAGCATTTGTTTAGAGGTCATTGTGTGTGGTGGAATATTTTTCTTAACATGTTTTCAGAGCTGAAAGCATCATAATGTACTGCAACATAACGTACGTTACTTTACTTCCTACAAAGCACTTGCTGAGAGTATTAAGTGCATGTACCTGTTTTCCCCGTACATTCTTATGTATGTTGTGTTATGTCTTTTATTATCCGTGGTATGTTTCCATTAAAAAACAAACATTAAAAAGTAAATGATTTTACTAGCAGTGACCGTGATTAAATGTAGACATGAGGAGACATGTGGATTTTGTAAGTTAGTGTAGCATCAGGGGCTGATCAGAAAAGGACCTGTTCACGGATCCTCTCCTGATCACGGCAGTAGGTAGCAGATATCACTACTGTGACATCCGCGTCTGTACAGTTTTTTCCTCCACCTTGTAATGGAGGAAAAAACAGAAACTGCCGGACCCCATGTCTGTCTATGAGGAATCTGATGTAAACGGACATGTGTCTGTTTACATCAGATTACCTACGATCCGGCACAATCCGGTCCAGCGAAACAGATCTCTGATCCCATCTTTTTCTCCGGACCTGGCCGGAGTCTGGGGGAACCGGGTGTAAAAGGCCACCCGTCCGTTTACACACTGCTGCCTATAGACTTACATTGAGCATCTGATCGGGTCCGCATGAAAAACTGACAGGCGGACCTGATCGGACTGGCCATGTAATAGGGGCCTAAAGGGGCGAAAATGGGCAACAAAGAAATATCAATCATCATGAAAGTGATATTTATGGTTTAGCTTGGCATTTGGAATTCTCAATGTATGTTAAGCTCACCTTTTCATAAAAATTAAAAGGTAAAAAAACTTTCAACCCCCCCTCCCCCCCACACACACACACCCAAACACACACCTTTTGCACTGTGCTGCTGTAAATACCATTTCTTTTGATACTCCGCAATGCCCCGGGCTGTGTAGTGAAGTTTTCAAGTGTCTTGATCATTACACATAGCACTTCTGAAACAAGCCCTCATTCACCAATTCACCTCATTCACCAATATCATGCAATGTCAAGCTACAGTTTCTAAAGCAAGCAAAATACTTTCCTGTATTAGAAGGGGTCTTGACTCCAGAGATAGAGACATCATCCTGGCCCTGTACAAAGCATTAGTGAGACCTCATCTGGAATATGCAGTTCAGTTTTGGGCACCAGTTCAGAAAAAGGATGTTGTGGAACTGGAGAAGGTGCAGCATAGGGCGACTAAACTCATAAGAGGCATGGAGGAGCTCAGCTATGAGGAGAGATTAACTGACCTGAATTTGTTCTCTCTGGAGAAAAGGCGATTCATGGGGGACATGATCACAATGTATAAATACATAAATGGTCCATATAGTGAGCTTGGTGCCAAATTATTCACTTTAAGGTCATTGCAAAGGACAAGGGGGCACTCTTTGCGTCTGGAGGAAAAGAGGTTTAACCTTTGCATACGGAAAGGATTCTTCACAGTTAGAGTGGTGAAAATGTGGAATAGACTCCCCCAGGAGGTAGTTCTAGCTAGCTCAGTTAACTGTTTTTAAAAAAAGAATCTGGATGTATTCCTAAATGCACAGAATATTACTGTATATTTAGTTCTTATAGGAATATTAAGCATCAGAGATTGTTGATCCAAGGAATACCCGATTGCCTTATGGGATCAGGAAGGAATTCTTTTCCCCTGTTGGAGCAAATTGAACCATGTTTTATTGGGGGTTTTTTTGCCTTCCTCTGGATCAACAGGGGGTAATTGTGGGCATAGCGTTCTGTTTAGGCTTTTTTTTTTTTTTCTTCATATCTCTATAGGTTGAACTCGATGGACTTGTGTCTTTTTTCAACCTGACTGACTATGTAATTATGTAACTATCTCTGTATGTGAAAGCATTGTGAAAGAAATTGATTTTCTTAGTTCGCAACACTTACCTTTTATCTAGCATACCTTTTTTTCTATGAGGACAAAGTCTAAATTGACTGCCAGCTTACTGATGTGAACAACTGGCAGGTGTTTCTAAAGCTGGCCATACACTGGTAGATTTACAAAGGAACATTCAAGATCTTTCCAGACCATTTGATAATGCCAAAGAGACTTCACGAATGTCGTCCGAAATTCCATTAGATTTTCATTTTGACTTTCAGTTTTGGAATAAATGGAGTTTCCTGGACGAAAACCATATTCACTTTTAGAAATTCATTAATTCAAGAAAAAAATTCCATTCTGCTCCTTTGACTTTTCTCATCACCGTTTTAGAAATTGATCATTGATTTGACCCCATCAGCTATTAGATTGTGGAACAAACGTTCTGAGAACAAATTTTCTTGAACAACATTCTACTGGTGTATGGCCAGCTTAAGACTCTGTTAGAAACCAAAAAAAAGGTTTGTGTTAGAGGTTTAGTGTAGTGCAACTGTTTGCTTGTTAAGAATTGCATTTATTATAGAGGTCTGAATGAAAAAGATTAAAAAACACCAGGATGCAATGCTTTATTATTTTAAAGGCGATAACATGGCAGTGCTCAATTAAAAAGTAAGAAAGGTTTCAAGAATTCTGGGGTCAATAGTAAATAATTGAAATTTCAAAGGTCAGTAGTAAGTAATTCAGAGTTCAGTGGTCATTAGTAAGTATTGCTGAGTTCAGTGGTCATTAGTAAGTATTACAGAGTTCAATGGTCATTAGTAAGTATTACAGAGTTCAGTGGTCATTAGTAAGTATTGCAGAGTTCAGTGGTCATTAGTAAGTATTGCAGAGTTCAGTGATCTTTAGTAAGCATTGTAGAGTTCAGTGGTCATTAGTAAGCATTGTAGAGTTCAGTGGTCATTAGTAAGCATTGTAGAGTTCAGTGGTCATTAGTAGGCATTGCAGAGTTCAGTAGTTATTAGTAAGCATTGCAGAGTTCAGTGGTCATTAGTAAGCATTGTAGAGTTCAGTGGTCATTAGTAAGCATTGTAGAGTTCAGTGGTCATTAGTAAGCATTGTAGAGTTCAGTGGTTATTAGTAAGCATTGCAGAGTTCAGTGGTCTTTCAGGCCCCATTCACACTTGGTGATTCGCAAATTGCGCGTTTGTCGCGCAATATCGCGCAAATGCTTGCATTGAACAGCATTGAATCGCAGTAAAATCCGCTCCAAAAAGGGTCCTGCTGTAGCGACACACGACCCGCGACAGCAGGACCCTTTGCCCCATTGCCAAGCATTGGAGAGCGATATCGCGCGGTAAATAGCCGCGCTATCGCGGGAATTACCGCGCGATAAATCGCTCAGTGTGAACGGGGCCTTAGTAAGTATTGCAGAGTTCAGTGGTGATTAGTAGGTATTGCAGAGTTCAGTGGTCATTAGTAAGTATTGCAGAGTTCAGTGATCTTTAGTAAGCATTGTAGAGTTCAGTGGTCATTAGTAAGCATTGTAGAGTTCAGTGGTCATTAGTAAGCATTGAAGAGTTCAGTGGTCATTAGTAAGCATTGTAGAGTTCAGTGGTCATTAGTAAGCATTGTAGAGTTCAGTGGTCATTAGTAAGCATTGTAGAGTTCAGTGGTCAATAGTAAGTATTGCAGAGTTCAGTGGTCAGTAGCAAGTAATGCAGACCTTGGGAGTCAATATTATGCAATGTAGAGTTCAGCAGTCAGTAGTTATGTAATGCAGAGGTCAGTATGATATCAGAAAACATCTGCACTGTGGATTCCCTTTCCATAATATGCAGCTGCCAACACTTAGAATGTGTTATCAGAAATAAACCAAAAATGAAAGATCATATAGTGTAGCGCTTTTACCAATAACAACAACAGTTTCTACACTAAAGATACACAGAAAATACCAGCCATTACCATTAATTACTACTTTAGTGCTATGCGATCTTTTCCAGAATCCATGTAGTAACCACTCATTTAAAACTTAATGACGTTGCAAAGTCAGCCAACATTATATTAAATTGTGCTGTGCCATTATTTCTAGATATCAGTGCATTTAAATGTGGAATAGAAGTCCTTGCAGAGGTCAGTAGTAACTAAGAGTTCAAAGGTCAGTAGTAAGTCCCGCAAAGCTTAGCGTTGAAGGCTCACTAGTAAATAACACAGAGTGCAAGGGTCAGAAGTATGTAATGCAGAGTGCAGGGGTCAGTAATTATGTAACACAAATTTTAGACCTTAGTAGTAAGAAATGCTTAATTCATGGGGCGGTAGTATGCAAGGCAGAGATCATGCATCAGTTGTATGTAAAGCAGAGTTGAAGGTTCACTAGTAAGTAACACAGAGTGCAGGGGGTCAGTAGTATGTAATGCAGAATGCCAGCGTCAAAGTACACAAATGCATCTGCATTTTAGGCAGAAGAAAACTGCCATTCCCTTTTATAACGCTGCCAGCCTGGCACCGAGGACCTGTCATTACAGCTGGCACCCGTGTGCAGCCAGGTGCCTGCTGGTACCAACCCCTTGCTGCTCTTTCACCCACTTCCAGTCTGCAGGGATCCGCTCTGCAGCACAAGTCCCCCTGGGTCCCCCAGATCCTCCTGTTGCTGCTTTACCCACAGACATGTCTCATTGTTTGAAAGTGCTGGGGGGTAGGGTTTGTCTCATGCAGCTGGCTGATTGATGCCAGCTCTCTTGTTGCTGGGGGGTCCCACCATATTGAAATTACCCCTCTCATCTGAGAGGTGGGGTCAGGGTTTGATGGCATGGCATGGTTGCTATCAACCCATCAGATGGGTGCAATCAACTGGTTGCCCACTCACGCTCTAGAGTCTTAATTGTGATCTTTGAGGATCTTTGAGAATGAATACCTTCACATTGAAAGCAGCCAGAGAGGTCATTGAGGGCTTGTTCTAAAGCCCTCGTTTGATAAGAATATGTGAAAAGTTTAGTTGCTACAGTCTGGGCACATGTGCACTTTAAAGTAGATAAAATGTCTCATACTAACCTGTTAATATTATTTCAGTATTTTTTAATCTTCCATTTCTGATAATTATGAAGGAAGACTATATTTGTGTGAAACACTTACCAGTTGAAAGTATTTTGTTAAATACAGTTCCTAAAAACTTGACCTGGAAGCAGGCCACTTGAGTGTAGTCTGGCTTTGAAGCTTGATACTCCCTCACAGATGGCAGGGGTTAGGAAAGAGAAAATCGAGACATATATAGTTGTGGTGAAATCATCCAGTAAAATCTTGTTTACAGCAGGTGCTTTGAGCTGCATTGATCAGCATTAATCAACTCAGACTCAATGCAAGGACACAGAGTTCACACCAGCACGCATTATACGGACCATAATACGCACCCTCTGGTGTAAATGGGTTCCTAAGATGCTTCTATCAGTGTGTGACAAAGGCACTCTTAATCCCGTGACACACTGCATGCAAAGCCGTACAGAGCAAAGCAAAGCTATCAGGTACGGAGCTTCGCATGCAGTGTGTGAGCTGAGATCAGCCAGATAAAATACTTCATCTTCAGCCAATCGGCTCTCACGTAACAACCGGATGCACTTCGCATCGTGATGCGTGGGTTTATATGCGCAAGGCTATTTGCTCAGCTATGCGTGCAGTGTGTTACAGCCTTCATCCTCACCCTACACAGAGATTTTCAAGCTCACAGGACAACAATCTAAGTGTCAATAGACTGAGAGTGAAACAGTGCATGATATTGTAACGGCAACCGCCGTCACCGCTCACCTGGGAATCGGGGGGTACAGGGTTCTGCCTCACGGGACGGGCCGTCTGCGTTCCGGCAGGGTGCGCGCGCATCTGCTTCCGGGTTCGGACGGCGGGTGCGTTCCACCTTGGCACGCGGAAGTGCTTCGTCTCGTTCGGCGGCTCCTCCCCCGCCTCTTAGCCCTATATAAACGCCCCAGTGAGACAGTATGGCGTTCCAATATTGAAGACTGAACGCCTGCTGTCTCCTGGGACCCCCCATACCATCCAACACTGCTACCTTCTACAGAGGACATTCAACGAACTCCACTTGGACCCCCAGCTCCTTCTGCTACTCCATTTAACCGCAAGTACCCTGGCATATTGCTCACCATTGAGTTAAACTAACTGTGTGTACAGAGAAGCTGGATTAACTTGCATGCTCCATCTAGTGGTCCTTTTGGAGAATACAACTTTACCTCTAAACCATAGCTGTTATCGATACTAACCTAATTGACAACCTGAACCTTACATCTTCTATTATTGTTACATTTGATGGGGGTTATGCAGTAATAATCCCATCCATCCTTTTACTTCTGTTTATTTTGGCTGTGATGCTTGAACCCTAACTCCCCGTTAAGATTGGGAGTGAAACCAGGGTTCCGTCTGATTGGCCTCCGCAGTTGCGATCCACAAAACCCCAACCTCACGCCAGGTGTTACAGATATTATTTACAGAAAAGATAGTAAAAAGTCAGACAATAATAGTACAGTATACAGTATAATAAATGGGAATTTAATCAAAAATTACTTATCAAGGTTTCCCTGGTCTTTCGGTTCTATTAGAGTCCACGTCTGATCAGAGTCACTGGCCGCCAAGAATAACTCAGCATTTGTGCATAGTTCGATAGAAAAATGAAGGGCTCTAGCTGCCTAGTGCAACAGGTTTTTGTGGACCTTCTAGTGGGTGCCATTTATGGATTGCTAAGAGCATCCTAAGCAGAGCGAGGGAGCATTTTTGTCAAACTACAACATCAGCTATGGAAATGCAAAATATTAACTAAATGGCTATTTGTAACAGAGGAACTGTTACCACATTGATAGATTTGGACATCTGTGTTGCGGCATCCTGTCTGCAGCATGTGACTATTTAAATGAAGCAGTTGCATACTCGAGCATTTCTTGCCCAGGTGGATTCTGCCCAAAATTATACTGTTTTGCAGGGTGCAAAAAATGTAGCCTGGTATTTTTGTGCTATGCGCTTACATAAAGAATTGTCTGGCTAAATTTAAAGCAGAAATCCAGCCAAAAATAACAACATAAAAATGTATAGCCCAGTAACATTCACCTGTGCCCAGAATTTGAGCATTAAAGTATTTACATATTACTAACAAACAAAAAATAGCTGAAAACAAGCCTTCACACCTGCACTACACCGCACGACACCCGGGACGCGCGTCCCGGGGCCACGCGATCATGTGCTGTGCTGGTGCACACAGCGATTGCCGCGCGGCCCCCATTGATTTCAATGGGGTGACATCCACGTGGCAATTGCTAAAAAAAGGTACAAGTACATTGTTTTGCAACACATGACTCACAGCTTTTTTTTTAGCTGCGATCATGTTCACTTGCACGGGCGGAATCGTAGCGGGAAACACATTTACCCAAACTAATGGAGGTTTTGCTAAATAAGCTTGTTCTAAATTAAATATAATTTCTTCTTCAAATATTATGTTTCATACATATTGTCTGGTCATAATTTTTTGCTAAAATCTCTAGTTGACAGCACAATCGGCAGGGGTGTGCGACCCGTGACTGCCTGGTCATCGTGCACGAAACTGAGCGGATGGCTGGGTGGTCACGGAATCACACACCACCGCCGATCGTGCTGTCCGTTCCATTATTTTCTAATGGCACCCTAGTCGTGCCAGGCAGGCATTTTCCTGCTGCAATACCGCCCGGGCGATCCCACACGATCACGGTTGAAAACACTGTGCGGTGCATGTCGTGAAAATAGGTACATCTACCTTTTTTTCAGCGATTGCCACGCAGATGTGACCCCATACATGCGGATGCAACCGCACACGATCCTGGAAATCCCAAGTCTGCACCAACCCTAAAGGGTAAATTCACTTTCACAAGTAATTTGGGAAAATTGAATTACCCACACAAATCTCCCTCCCACTATACTTACCTTTTCGGCGAACGGTCCTTCCCCTCCACCAGTACGAGTGTACTATCTGTACCTGTTCCATGTATTCTGAATTTCGCTCACAAATTGCAAGCACTCGTTGGTCAACGCGGTCACCTGGCGGCACTGACCAATGAGAAGCGCTTCTTAGCACTGCTAAATACGGTTTTGATTAAAATAATTTTTTTTGTATCAGGACAAGTAGATTATCATGAGGGACAAGTAGATTGGGCCCCCGCTTTAGTCCTTGGACAAGTAGTTTTTTCAAAAATTTCCACACCCCTGTAGTACTAAAATTGATGCTCATCTGCCCTCCTTTAGCGCCGGTGTCCAATCAGTATGTTTCCTCTGTAATATACCAACAAATTACCAACTGTGTCTATGAGGGGGCAAGCCCGCTTTACACAAAATACTCTGCAGTCAAGTAAGACTGGTATTTTAAGCCTTGAGATACACAACCAGTGCATATTGCCATCAGTATTGCTGCACTCTAAAGTTGACGTGCACCTTAGAATTACTCAATGAACTTCAAACATCCATAAAACACATCTACCTTGATAAACGAATAGAACCCTGTTTGAACTCTGTCTGCATTCCAGATGTTTTTAAACAGCCATATAACACATGCACCTTGATCATTGCATAGCACCTTGCTTGACTTCAGTCCATGCTCTGGCTTTTAGCAATCAGCATTGGAAAATTGATGTCTATTACCAGCGACAAAATACAAATGTCACTCTACACCCCTCATTTACCCCTATCTATGTCTTTGACAGCATCAGGGCACAGAGGAAGCGCGTTCAAGAAGTTTCCAATCATGTTTTCACAGGATGTAGATAGCATGAGTGGCCTGACTGACACCATGAGTTGCAGGGTGTCACTGGAAATAGCCGGTAGTTTTCCCATGCTGATTGCTTGAGAACCAGAACACAGACAGAAGTCAAACATGCTATGCATTTATCAAGGTACTTGTGTTATGTGGCTGTTTAATGCTTATTTAGCAGCTCAAGGTTGAACCTCCGCTTTAATACACCAGATCTTTTTTTATTTCAAACATGTCTTTGGAGATTTGCTGGAATCTTTCTCTGCTGCATAGCAGCTAGATGTGGAGTTAGTAAATGGCTTGTATAACAACAAAGCCCTCTCAGTAGCGGAGATACCTCAGACAAAGAGACAACAAATTCATAATTAAAAAAACATCATATTTAACCACAGTATATATGTGTATTAATACATGCATCCACAATAATATATTCTCTACATTGCAACACCCCATCCAAATAAATTGTTTAAAAGATTTAAATATGGGATCCTGGTAATTGTAACCTTGATGAAAACTTTGATGAAAACTTTGATGAAAACTCTTTGTTGTAATATTGAGTAAAAGCAAATGAGTCCACGTGTGACTAAAGCCAGTTCAGAGATAAAGGCTTGTATCAAGATGTATCAGGAGAAAGACTTTTTCATTTGCATCTCCATCATGTAATAAATATTAATTTATCCTCTTTGTATCTTTTTTTCTCTTGGAGATCGTTAAATAATACTCAAACTCTTCGTGTAACAAAACTCGAACTGCTTTACTCCATATATGCGGTCTTGCTGGAAACATTGCAGTGATAAGGCATTCCTGCATAATCATACAGTACATCTGTATGATTATGCATTAATATTTATTACATGATGGAGATACAAAGTGACATTAAAAAAAAATCAATGTCACTTTGCCGCAAAATTTGTCCACAAACGAACATTTGTACAGACTACCGCTAACAAATTTCGTCCGAAATTTTGTTTTTGGAAATGCGGATTTGTTTTCATTTGTCATTTCTGTTATTCGGAAATTCGGATACATCTGAATCTCTGAATAACGAAAATACGTCTGAAAAACGAATATTTCCAAAACGAATCGCACATGTCTAATACAAGCCTTTATCTCTGAACTGGCTTTAGTCACACGTGGACTCGTTTGCTTTTACTCGATATTACAACCAAGAGTTTTCATCAAGGTTACAATTACCGGGATCCCGTATTTAAATCTTTTAAACTATTTATTTGGATGGGGTGTTGCAATATAGAGAATAGATTATTATGGATGGATGTCGTAATACACCTATACAATTAAATGTGATGTTTTTTTCATTATGAATTTGTTGGCTCTTTGTCTGAGGTATCTCCGATATTAAGAGGGCTTTGTTGGGAGTTTTTGTAAGCCTAAAGGTGGCCATACACTGTACAACCATCGCAAGACCTTAGTCTTGCGATGGTTGTAAAGTGATTAAAAAAACGTACGAAAGACCGAGGGGCGGGCTTCCGATGACCACAATGCTAAACGGGCAGTGTGTACGTGCGCACACCGGCCCGTTCGGCATTTGTCTCCCGAGCACCGTTCAAACCAGCCGAAAATCGTACGATTTTCGGCTGGTTTTCTAGTGTGCTCCTTAGACAAAAGACGTGCGACCGTACAGTAGAAACGGTCGCACGTCTTCATTCACACTGCTCAATTCTCGTACGATCGTGGGATTTCCCGCGATTCTCGTACGAGAATCGAGCAGTGTATGGGCACCTTTAGACAAGGAGCGCCAGGCAAATATTTACTCTCAATTAAATATATAACTTTAGTCTGAGCTGTTTTTTCCCTCTGAGCTTGCCATATGCCCTCTATATTTGGATAGTAAATGGCTTACCTTGTGTTACGAACTTTCCAACCTCATAGGCCTGAACGCTCTGAGAAATTGCCAACACCACTGTGACTCATGTGGTAGCAGATACCAAAGTCCACTATATGTTATACAGGCTGGTATATTCTGTTTTTCTGAAGACTTGGCCACAAGTGTGCAAACAAGTCTTGTGTAAACGTTGTGTTATGTAGGTGTATGTATGTTATGTGTATATGAAATGAGGGCCCCTTATTGTATTTCCCTATAGGGAGGAAGAGTTGGCAAACAGCCAAACATACATAGTGATGTAGGAAATGGATTTCTTGAAAATAAGATGATAAGATCCCTCATCAAGCTGCAATTGTTACATTGTCACGCAAATGATGGATACAGTTTTGATGACTCACACCTAGTTAATTAGTAAGTAATTATGTTCAGCGGGAGGAATAATGAATTATGTTCAGCAGGAGGAATAATTAATTCCTATCTTTTTCTGGAAGTCCAGAGGGGGCCTTGTCATGAGAGATATATGCAGGCTCACATTACTGACCTCTTTCTTTAGTTTATTACTTGTTTCAGTTAATGACCTGGAACAACCCTTCCAAGAGTGAGTTTTAAGTGATGTCAGAACATATGATCTGCATTCTCACCCCAGGTCAGTGGCTGAGAGGCAGAGCCAGCTGTCAATCAGGCAGCAGGGTGGATCTCGACAATATTTTCAGGATCCTTCCTGGCTCTGTGTTGTCAGCATATGGCAAGCAGTAGCCCACTATATGCTGAGTTTAAATCACAGGGGTATATTAGCAAATGTACTCCTGTGACCCAAAAGAGAAGTAAAGCCAAAAAAAAAAAGTTTGGCTATAGTTCTCTTTTAAACTGGCCATACACAACTAGTTTTTTGCTCTTTAATCTCTGGGCTGAAGGAAAACAATTTAACAGATTCCACCATCCATGCTAAACAGCTTGCATAGACAAATCTCCCACTTGGCTATGGCATTCTGGCAGCAGAGTGTGTGATGCTGTCAGAATACATGAACAGTGGCTGCGGCTTATTGGATGCAATCAATGTTTGGCTGACAATTTTTTGCTTTGCTCCTTTGATTTTCTGATCAAAGTATGTTGGGCAAAAGGCTACCAACAGGGACACACCCACTAAGTATATTTCAGCAGGGTTATCGAGAACTGGCTGAGATTCGCTAAGTGTATGGCCAGCTTTCAGGAGGACATGCATTACTCTAGCAAACTGAATGTCGTCCATTTTTAGATCTACTTTAAGCTTTATTGAGCTCTGTAAACGATAAGTTCTTTCAACAGAGCAGTTAGGGCCCTTTATAGTGTCAGAATTTTATTTTGTGGCTACTGTCCGCTGTGCCACCATGCTTTGTCTTTTGGTTATTTAATGAACTCTGTTTGAAGAATAGAAAGTGAACATGTATTCAGGTCACCACACTGCAGCGTTTTACATTGCTTAGCGGTGACCTTCAGCAGTATTCAGTGCACAGTGGAAGAATGTGGTATGTCTGTATTTTACCACAGCCCATTGCACTGCACCCTATACCTATGTTGTGGTGTTAACACGTCCCTAGCGGTGACTGACATTAGTCCAGTGTGGGAAAAGGCCTGTCACTGCACATAGTGTAAATGGGTCCATAATAAGCTTAGAGGATGGCTGTAAAAAAAAAAAAATGTAAATTGATAAACATAGTAAACATATATGAAACCAATGTACAACCCTAATACTCTAACAGATGTAACTAGCTACATTTTTGTGAGAAACGGTATGGACTGCAGTGATAAGCCTCTGGGTTCTGGATGTCTCTCTTAAGGTGCCCATACACTCTTACCGTTCGGAAATCTTCCACGTATGGTCTTTCGAATGATAATCGAACAGTTGATGGGACGATTTTTTTTTCTGAAATCCCGCTTGGATTTTCTCATAGGGTGAGGTAGGAAAAATGTTTTCCAATCAAACGAAAATCGATGGATTATTGGTGTTTTTGTAGGGAAAAAAAATTGCAGCAAACACACTGCACAAACGAAAATCTGTTCTGTCGATTGACAAAATGCGGTGAGTTAGCATTGCTAACGAACGATTATGGAAATCAACATTGATCTGTGCCTGATTGGCTATGTGAGCTAGAATCGAACATAGGTTCTTGGCAGCAACCAAAATTCCCGATCGAAAATCTATAGGTGTATGGCCAATCTATAAGTGTATTTCTTTTTGTCTGTTGAGAAAATACTCAAAAGCATTTTTTAAATTATCAGATTCACGACAAAAGGTTGTCTGACATCAGTAATACTAATCAAACATTTAATTACATGCTGGCGTCTTCCTTATCAGATAAAACCAATTAACTTACTGGCGAACATATGAGGACAAAAGACGTCAGCTGGCAGGTGAATGGAGAATAGATTATCCATGACATTACATGGCAGGAGGAGAGCGATGGTGCTGTTGTTTAGATACACTTTGTAAAGCAGGCAGTTGTTGCTCTTCTAAACTGTTTTAGTCATAAAAGATTTACAATCTTAAGTGGTAGGCGTTAAGGGAAACCTGTTTCCTGAAAAGGCTGTTCTTGCTAAGGTTTCCTTTGAAAAAGCCCCATAGCCTGGCTGCTATGTATGCAGTTAAGAAGTTTTGACTTTCTTAACTCCATGCTTGTTCTTGGTCAGTGACTCAATATATTGAGGCCAAAGGCAGACAGGCAATTAGCATTTTCAGGAGGTCCTACTATGAATTATTTTATTTATGCCCAGAGTTAGACTTGAAGACTAAACCACGGAAGAAAAGTCAAGTATAACAAACCAGTATGAGACAGAGCACATAGAAAGTGCAGTCAGAACTCAGGGGAGTTGCTCGGATTGTAAAAGACCTTGGGAACCCTGGGCAGTAATTCTGTGGCACACTTAATAACGGAAGTGGCTCATATGCTGCAGTCCTTTGTACCCACAAAATGTGATTTAATTTCTGTGCCACAACTGGGTGTCTCCTTGTCCCTGTTCCCACACAATGTGATTTAATTACTGTGCCACAACTGAGTATCTCCTTGTCCTTGTACTCACAAAATGTGATTTAATGACTGTGCCACAACTGAGCGTCTCCTTGTCCTTGTACCCACACAATGTGATTCAATTACTGTGCCACAACTGAGTATCTCCTTGTCCTTGTACTCACAAAATGTGATTTAATGACTGTGCCACAACTGAGCGTCTCCTTGTCCTTGTACCCACACAATGTGATTCAATTACTGTGCCACAACTGGGCGTCTCCTTGTCCCTGTACCCACACAATGTGATTTAATTACTGTGCCACAACTGAGTATCTCCTTGTCCTTGTACTCACAAAATGTGATTTAATGACTGTGCCACAACTGAGCGTCTCCTTGTCCTTGTACCCAAACAAAGTGATTTAATCACTGTGCCACAACTGAGCGTCTCCTTGTCCTTGTACCCACACAATGTGATTTAATTACTGTGCCACAACTGAGCGTCTCTTTGTCCTTGTACCCACAAAATGTGATTTAATTACTGTGCCACAACTGAGCGCAGTGGCGTAACAATCGCCATTGCGACCCAGGCGGCCGCTATGGGGCCTTGGCACAGGGGGGCCCGGCCAGGACACCACCCTGATGCCGTGCGGTCCGCCTGGGTCTCTATGGCTTCGAACGCGCCGCTGTTTAGATCACTGTCAGTGATCTGTGCAGGGCTGCATTCTTCTTCACAGCCGCTGCTGAGTCAATGAGAGCCAGCAGCACCGGTGGAGGAGGCTGGACCTGGCAGGGGAGAAGGAGGCGGTGCCCGGGGGTCAGCAACAGAGGAGGCGGGGCCGTTGACGGAGCAGGAGGCGGGGCCGGCGACGGAGGAGGGAGTGGGCCCGGCGACGGAGGAGGGAAGACGGAGGAAGTTATATATATGTATATACACATACATAACATAAAATTAGTATAACATAGCATATGCAGTGCAATAGTCAGGACTATGTAGCGTACAACACAGTGAATACAGTGTAGCGGTCAGAGTGCAGTGATCAGGACTATGTAATGTACTACACACTGCATACAGTGCAGTGGACAGGACAATGAAATGCTCGACACAGCACATACAGTGTAACGGCCAGAGTGCAGGGTTAGCCCTATGTAATGTACAATTCAACACATACAGTACAGCTCTCAGAGGGCAGGTAATAGGACTATATAATGTACAACACAATGCATACAGTGCAACAGTCAGACTATAGGGGTCAGGACTAATGTAATGGCACAGCTTTCAGAGTGCAGGGGTCAGGAGTCTGCTTATGTTGGTGATCAATGTGCCACCTTCACTGGTAGCCAGTGTGCCCTCACACAGTGTGCCACCCTTTCATTGGTGGTCAGCATGCCCGTGCCTCCCCTTTCTTAGTGCTCAGTGGTCATTTTCTTCCTTTTTCATTGGTGGACTGTGAGTGCTTTACTGATCACTTACATTGAAGCTACAGTGGTCCCACCAGTATCTTGCAAGTGACGGAAATAAACAAGGAACTTAACTGTTTCTATCATGAGCGGGATACTGGTGCGGTTTATAGCGGTTTTATTAGCTTTTTCTCATGAGGTTCCTCATGGGGTCCTGAGAGAGATCTGATAATCAGAGGAGGAGGAAAGGAAACGTTATGACATTTTATCACATTAGAGGTCACATTGTATCTGGTGAGTGTGTTTACTTGTTCTCACGGTGGTGAAGGGGAACCATGTGTGGATCGTGGGAGAGGCTATTATATTCACCATTTTGTGGGAGCATAAAGTAGAAGAAATTCTCCTTTTTTTTTTTTGGGACCTTTGTTTTGTTGGATCATTTATATATATTCTTATTTTATCTAATCATGATTTCATTTGTCTGCATATTAAATGCCTTCCACTGTATAGCATTGGTTTTGTAGGGATATTATTTTGATACATTATGTTTACACGTAGAATCGCTGTTTACATATTTATGTAGATACAAGGAAAATGAGATGCACGTGGACACATTTTATTTACATATAATAATCTTAGCGCTGTTTAAAACACAAAAATACTATATACTGTTAGCAGTCTTGCTAGACCTGCGGCACGTCTCCTAAATACCAGGGTCTAGCAATGGCTATGCGTGCAAATGTATTCCATGTCATGATTCAGAAAGCACTAAAGTCCTTGGATCAACATTACAGACAGGCAGCTAGCCTTTTCAGAAGCATAAATCAGCAATAATAGCCTTCATATATCTCTTAGTACAGGTAATCTATTTATAGACTACAAAGTGATAATTTGGTTAAATAGTAGTAGCCACGTAACACTTCCACTGTGGCAGCACCCCCCGAGTACTGCCATTGCCGTGTGAAAAGCCAGATTTCAGGGAAATATGTAAACGTGATGCAATAAGTAAACCAATACAATCAGCTAAATGTGTTTATTTATAACATTCATTTCACAAGAGTTCATGATTCATATGAACACATATTTAGATATCATGATTAATGTACGGCATAAAATATAATTAAACCATGATAGCCCTAATACTGTGTACAAATATGCATAAGATGGTTCTGTCGCAATAGCATCATATACCAGAACTGATAAGAGAGAGGCAGACCTATTTATATATGCAGTATGTACACATTGATACTGATTTTAGGAATATTTAATTACAACTTCTATACTCCATTGATCATCCTTATGATATTTATTTACTATTACATGTATTTATATAGCGGCTACAGTTTTATGCAGTGCTTTACATATTGCACATTCACATCAGTCCCTGCCCTCAAGGAGTTTACAATCTAAGGTCCCTATCTCACATGCATGCATACAGGGACAATTTAGACAGGAGCCAATTAACCTTCCAGCATGTCTTTGGAGTGTGGGAGGAAACCAGAGTACCGAAAGGAAGCCCACACAAGCACAGGCAGGGCCGGATTCCCCACAAGGCCACTGAGGCCCAGCCTCGGGGAGGCAGGGCGCAGATGGGCGGCAGCGGTGTCCTTGTGGGGAAGTTGCGGGCGCCGGGCAGTAAGTTGCCCTCTCTACATTTAGTCCTGCTTTGCACAAGCCGGACTAAATGTAGTGTGAGGCAGCCGATTGTACGTTTACAAGTGATCTCGGCGATGTCGCCGAGATCACATGTGAAAGGTCTGCAGCCTGTCCTCCTCCCCCCCTGCACTTACCTCAATCCTCGCTGGCTCCGTCGCCGAGTCTGTCTCCTCACTGGTATTAAATAAATAAAAATTTAAAAAATAAGAAATAATTAAATGAAAAAATTAAAAGTGATAAAAAAGTTTAACAAAATAAAGAAACAATAAAAAAAATTAAAACTAACCCTGCCGCCCTGCCATCTGGTTGCCATTCTCCATTGATGGGAGGGGGGGGGTGGGCGTATTGTGGAACCTGGCCTTGGGGCGGCAGGGAGAGTAAATCCGGCCCTGAGCATAGAGATAACATGCAAACGTCTTGCAGATAGTGTCCTGACCAGGATTTGAACCGGGGACCCTGAGTTCTGCAAGGTAGAAGTGCTAACCACAATATCCTTTTTATTAATAGCGTAGCCTTGCTAAACAACTTTGTTTATAAATAGATACATTTAGCAACAGTTGGTACGTCTTCCCCATTTTTAAGGCAAGTAGATTTGATATATTGTGTTTGGATATTATGTATTCTCATGTCTAGCTCACCCATAGTGCACTAAGAATTCTTTACGTATGTGATGTTTATTTCTAAAAACAAATATTTTTCAGTATGTACAGAAAACAACGTATAAAATATCAGTTTAAAGTTATAAATGTAAAGTTAAAATAAAACAGACCTAAAATCTTAATTGGTTATAATTTAAAATACCTTAAGGATTCATTTTATCTGGAAAGGTTTACTCTGCTCTATCTAGCAGGATACTTTGTGGTTCTGTCCCCCTTGCTATCTATGTTTTTTTTTATTTTGACAGCGGCTGCCGCTTTGTGAGAGGCAAAAAAAAAAAAATAGAAAAAAACAGCATGGGACTGAATAGGTAAGTTGCTATTGGCTATTTAAATTTGCAATAGCCAATAGCAGGCTTGCTCTTGCACATGCCCACTACTGCTGGCAGTCAGCAGAGGTGGACCTGAAGTTTTTTTTATTCTGATGGCAGCAGCTTTCAAAATAAAAACAAAAACCCCAGAAAGGGCACCTCCCTGAAATCAGAAGGGCACCTCCCTGAAATAATAGGGTTTTGCAGGTCAGTATGTCTGGTGTGATGTGTTGTTATAATGCATCACAATGTTTATTAATTTTTTTACTTTATTGAATTGTCACAAAATGACACTTCATTCAACTCTATGAACCAAAGCATGTTGCAATGCACTACAGTGACATGCAGTGCAGGAAGGCACGCTACGTAAAAATGCAGACGTCCCACACCTCACCACAGCATTTTAGTATGAACAAGACACATAAAAAGCAATTGTGCCCTCATGATAAGCCTGTGTTGATCTGTGAATGAGCCCCTTAAGCCCCATCCAAACGGGAATCGGCTGGCACATACAGCTCCATGCTGCGTGCCTGGCCGTATCGCTCAGCCCCCGGGAAGGACAGGTGCTGTGTGCGATTTAGTACGCAGCCCCCATCCTTCTCTATGGGACTACGCGGCCATACGCCCCCGTACACACACCTCAAGTGCAGGTCCGTGCGGGTGCGTGTGTCCTGGCTCAGACACACAGGGCGGGTGAGCGTAGGGCGGCGTACGGCCCTACGCCCGTAATAATCACACGCAGCACCTGTCCTTCTCGGGAGCTGAGCGATACGGCCGTGCACGCAGCACAGAGCTGTACCCGTGTGAATGGGGCCTAATAGTAAATTTAGGTATAAGTAATCATCTTGTATTTATAGTTGTGGTAAATGTGTTTGCAGTGCCAGAAGCCTGTTGCTGGTGGTTTTTGACATGAGGCTCCCGGTGATGAGAACCATATGTGAATAGTGTAATTGGCCAGTGTTTTACCCCTACACTAAAGTACATACACCTTGCATTAAATGTTTTTTGTAAAGCTAAAATGAGAGCGGCTGTGGGCTTTCACATTTTCTGCAGAAGACGTGTATCTAAACTAGGGATGTGTAACACCTGGGTTAGTTTCGGGTTATGGATCGCAACTGCGGAGGCTACTCAGACGGAACCCTGGTTTCACTCCCAATGTTACGGGGAGTTAGGGTTCAAGCATCACAGCCAAAGAAACAACAAGGAATAAAGTATAGATAGGGATATTACTCCATATGCCCAATCTCAATATAATAGTACCAGGAAGCTGTAATGGTTAAGGATGACAACTGAAATGCAGGAGTGTTTGCAGCCTTAGTTAGAGTCAGTGGTGTAATATCCCAACAGCCCAGTAGATAGAGCACAGGAGCTAATCCAGGTTTCCAGTTTACACAGTCAATATGGTTAAGCTGAAGTGCAATAAGCACAAGTACTTGCGGTTAAGTGAAGGCAGATAAGGTGCAGGGGTCCAACAGCAATCGGTCCACGGATTAGTAGCTGGCTGCAGGCGAGTAGGAGAGCTGTGGGGTCCCAGGAGACAGCAGGCGTTCAGTCTGCAATAGTGGAACGCCATACTGTCTCACTGGGGTGTTTATATAGGGCCAGGGGCTGGAGGCGGAGCCGCTGATCGAGGCGGCGCACTTCCGCGTCCCACGGTGGAACTCATCCGACGTCCGAACCTGGAAGTGGATGTGTGCGCTCCACCCTGGGACGCAGATGGCCGGCGGCGAGAAGCGGCGGAATCATGCAGTCCCTGGAGTCTAGGTGAGCGCTGACGGCGGTTGCCGTTACAGGATGCACAGATATATCGGACGAAAATTTTCCTGCCGATACAGCGGCGCATCCCAGGTTTCTTTCCTCCCCGCTGGGCGCGGCTCTGTGTCCCAGCGGGGAGGAGAGAAAGTGACAGCCGGCCGAGCGCTACGGGAATAGAGCGCTGAGAGCGGCCAGCGTCCCTCCTCCCACACTGCTCAGCCTCCTATCACAGTCCGGCAGAACGGTGTGGGGGCGGAGACAGGCCGCGCTGTAACAGGAGGCTGAGCTCTCCTCCCTACACCACTTGATCAGCCTCCTGTGACAGTGTGTGTCAGAGAAGAGCCAGGTACACACACTCAGCGATCAGTGGTCGCTGAGTGTTTATTAATAATTGAGGACAGAGTATGGTCACTATATCCTCAATTATGAATGAATGGGAAGTGATCTACATCACCTCCTGCTCATTCATGATTGTGGTTATAGTAAACATACAATGTCCTCATGTTATCAATGAACAGGAACACTCAGTATAGAGGATTCCTGTTCATTGATAACAGGGAAACAGAAAAAGAGATTGAGGACTTTGTGTCCTCAATCTCTTTTTCTATTTTACAAGGGAAATATCAGGGGTCTGTTTAGACGCCCAATATTTCCCTGTAGCCCCTAAAAGTAAAGTAAAAAACACAAATATTTAATAAAAAATGAAATAATAAATAAAAATAAATATAAAAAAATTAACAAGTTTATAAAATATAAAAAAAAATTAACAAATTAAAATAAAAAAAATGTCGGTATCGGTTTCGGCCTGACAATTTTTTTATTTCGGTTTCGTTTCAGTTTTAAAATTTCCATTTCGGTGCACCTCTAATCTAAACCTCTGTTTTTGAACCTTAGCGGTGAGACAAGTTTTTTTGCATGCTGGCTGGTGAGTGTGCTGGGATACTTTTTGCTATTACTGTTTAAAGCCTTCCATGTGCACCTTGCTGTAAAGCTGGTAACAAATTGATGAGTGCGTTTGCTATTTGTTTTGCTTGCCAGGAAGATATCAGCCCACTGGATTTCTGGCACGTGCAGCCCTTTTTAATTTTTTTTTCACTTTTTGAACAGAATGCTTTCTTCTATTTGGTATCCTTGGCCAGAAGAATCCAACCTGTTGTGTTGTTCACCCCTGCCATTGTTATATACTGTATGTATGTGTAACATATAGAAATATATATGCTAAATATAATATGTATATCTTAGGGATGCACCGATAACGGTTTTTCGGTATCGAGTACGAGTACCGATATTTTTTTTCCGGTACTCGCCGATACAGAATTCTGATACCGGAAGTCCCATTAAGGAAGCCGGGCAGCGTGTAATGACTTGCCGCTCATCTTCTTGGTTAGCCACCTTCCCGACCAGTCAGGAAGCAGAGGGGCGAGTTATGACACGGCGCCCGGTTTCCTGATTGGCTGGGAAGCCGACTCCATGCCCCCTCGTTACCAGGTCACGAGGAAGCATGGAGATGGCTTTCTTGTCACCAGGAAGCCAGGGGGCGGATAATGACACTTCCTGATTTGTCGGGAAGCTGGCCAATCAGGAAGTGCCGACTAAGTGACAAGGGAGCATGGAGCATGACAAAGGAGCATTTAGGAAGTCAGGCGGGGTGTAATGACTCGCCACCCGGCTTCCTGATATCGGAAGTTCCCATATTGGGATAAGCATCGGGACTATTTGGGCGAGTACAAGTACTCGCCCAAATACTCAGTATCAGCACCGATACAGATACTAGTATTAGTATCAGTGCATCCCTAGTATATATTGTTATACTGCAAATGTATATTTTACCTCCTTTGCTCTGAAATAAAAATAATATACTAGTGCTTATATCCATGCATTTCTATGTCCTGGAAGGAATGCAGTAAATGATGTTATTCCTGGAAAAGATTTTATGTCTGTGCTCATAAAACTGTAATATATTTTTGGTTTTCAGGCAGGGATTTTCACCCGTGTTCCTGTATGTATCTGTTCCTCTTCAGGTCTGACAGGATCTGTCTCGGCAAAAAAAATGATAGTGGTTGTACAGTAATTATTTTCCTGCTGTAGTTCAGCATTTGTCAGCCAGTATGATGAATTAGATTTATTCACAGTTGTTTATTTAATAACATTATCAGATTTGTGTTTAATTAAACCAGCTTTCTATGTCTGTGCTAGTCTGTATTACTAGAATTTTTTTGTTTCTGTCAACAAGGAAATCTTGTTACACTGATGGTCGATAGCAGGATTTGCAGGTTTTCCAGCCGCACCTACAGATCTCACTGTTGTCACTTGTTGTTGAGACGGCATACTCAGGTATTGCATAATGAGAATTTTAGTAGTTACCGCATTCCATGCAGACAATATGAGCTGCACGTAGGTGCAGTGGCGGAACTAATAACCAAAGGGCCCTGGTGCAAGATTTTATCTTGGGCCCCCCTCCCACAATGGGGGGGGAGGCGCGGGAGCGGATCACACTGGCCCCCGCTCTCCCCCCCCAGCGGTCTCTAATGTTGCAGTAGCGTGCTGGATCTACCTGAGACCCTGCAGAGCACACCATAGATCCTGTATAGCACACCTGACACTCTCTATGGTGGGCTCTGCAGGGTCCTAGGTGGGCTGGTCTGGTCTGGTTGTCGGGATGCCGCCTCGGTACAGTTGATACCCATGTAAGAGGCCCCCCAGACCCCTCAAATGGGTACCAGCCATACCCCTCTGTTCAGGACCGGACCGCACTGAGGCTGTGGGGGTGCCCAGGACCGGACCCCACTGGGCCCCCTACAGCCTCAGGCCCCGGTGCCCCGGCACCGCCTGCACCGGCGGTAGTTCCGGCACTGCATAGGTGGGAGCCTTGCTTATGCTGAAAAGGTTTCACTCTGGAAAGAGTACAGGGAAATGCAGAAGTTCATTACCTACCTCTACAATTGCTCATCTGCTGTAATGCTGACCACCATTGGTCGCAGTGGCATAACAATAGCCATAGCAGCCCATGCAGCTGTTATGGGGCCTGGGGTAGGAGGGGGCCGGATTGGTGGGGCTTATTAGGAAAACTAACCTGCGGTTTCCAGTATAGAAGGGCTGAAGTCAGAGCTCAGGATTGTCTAGTCACAGATCCCCCTCTGTGCAGTAAGAAGCATTTACTTATCTATCTCAGCAATGTAGATTTATTGCCGCTAAGGGGGCGGAACTCCAATAAAAACACCTTTTTATTGACTCCAATAAGATCTCGGCCCTTGAGAGGGCCAAGGCCTGCTCATCTCTCACATGTTTCATTAGGTTATAGATTTAAAGATTTGAACAGAAGGCAGTGAAACTTCTAGCAGGCTGAAGTCAATAGGCGTAAGGTCTACATGACTCGCCCCCCACCGAGCACCCCACAATGCACTGTGCACCGCACAGTGCCTTGTGAGCCCCCATTTGTTAAAGCCTTGCTCCTGACCACAGGTCAGGGGCAATACATTGCCCAATCAGGGCACAGTACTCTGTAAGAGCCATGATTGGGCAAAGCCATGATGATTTTGCCCAATCATGGCTTAACTGTCAGATGCCGTACAACTGTAAACAGGACTATGCCCGGATCAAGGGTCTGGTATGGAATTTTAGGGGGAACCCCACGCCCCCCCCCTATTTTTGGGGGTGGGGTTCCTCCTTAAAATTCCTACCAGAACTTAAGGGCCTGGTATACCTTTGAAGGGGAACCCCATGCACTTTTTTGTTTTTTGTAGATGGGGTCCCTCCTAAAATTCTGGGTCTGTTATTGTTTGGGAGGGGAGCCACACGCTTAAAAGAGTCAGTCATTAAAGTGACAATTAACCCTCAGATTTTTTAACATAAAACAATACTGTAATGTGCACCTTACTGTAATCCATGGTTGTTTCCCTTCTCTTTGCTGCTCTTTCTTTTAAATCTGTATCTGTTCTCATGCTGGGCAGAACTTCTGTTTTGCAGCAGACTGCCTTGTCTCTGAAATGGATACACGGTGTCTGTGTATAGGTTTGCAACCTGAGCCAGCACTACAGGAAGAGGCACTCAGCTGCAAAGGGAAGTTCTCCCCCAGCATGAGAAGATATGAGGATTTAAAAGGAAGAGCAGCAAAGAGAAGGGAAACAACCATGGATTACAGTAAGGCGCACATTACAGTATTGGTTTATGTTAAAAAATCTGAGGGTTTATTGTCACTTTAAGTGAACTTACCATCCACTTGCCTCCTTGTTTTTCAATTTTTTGTTTGCTGCTTTTTTTTTTACCAGGGGTTTGGTGGGGGTTGTTGTAGCGGTCGGGTGGGTTTTCAAGATCCTTCAAGGCGATCATTGTCGTAAAACAAAACAAAAAAACCTTTTTCTTTAGAATTATGACTAGCTGATGCATTTCTTAACTTAACCGGGAGAGTTTTTTTTTTCTTTTTCAGCAGCAGAGCCACCGGACAATAGGAAACTATTGGGCGGAGCTAGCTGTCACTGCTAGCTCCGCACAATCGTTTTCTATGAACTTTTTTTGTACTTTTTAACTATTTTTCTGTTCTGCTCGGTCCCTCTGAGGGACCGAGCAGAACAGCCGAGCCGAATGCCGCTCGGCGGCATTCGGCTGTTCACTCACTGCTGTTCGGGATCTTTAAGAATAGCCCGAACAGCAGTGAGAAGCCTGCCGGGGGTTCGGCTCAGCCGTCGAACTCCTTCTGCACTTCGGGTCGGCCGAACATGCTGAGCATGTTCGGCCGACCTGAAGCCACACGAAGCAAGCCGATGTACGGCTGATTTCAGCCGATGTACGGCTGAAATTAGCCGTACCAGCCTGAAGTGAATAGCCGAACAGTGTTCGGCTCACTTCACTTCAGATCGGTCATTCACTCGGCTGCCCTCGGCAGCTTCGTGAATAGACCCCTTAGTGTTTTATTTATAACTTTCTCAGAGCTGTTCACCCTGTAAATAGGAAAAGCATAGGACATTCCTAAGCTCCTCGGCTGCATCTAGTGGCCATAATGCGGCGTGGATCTAAAAATAAGACATTCACAGGGTGAACAGCTCTGCAAACGTTTTATAAATACATCCCTGTGATCTTAAATTATATGCCACAAATAACTTCCTCTAAATACCTTTGGTGTACCTTATGTTGATTATTTTACTATCTCTCTCTCTTTCTCTCTCTCTCTGTCTCTCTCTCTTTCTCTCTCTCTCTCTTTTCTCTCTTTCTTTCTCTCTCTCTTTCTCTCTCTCTTTCTCTCTCTCTCTTTCTCTCTCTCTTTCTCTCTCTCTTGCTCTCTATCTCTATATATATTTATAATTATATATAGTGTATTTATTTATTTTCATTGTTTTTGTAGCACAGCATTAAAAAAATAAACAGATGTTTTAATTTAAAACGCCAATATTATTTGAAAATAACTGCTATGTTTATAAACTTAACAAGTTGCAGAATAAAGTTTGCACTTTAAAACTACTACTGATGAAAGCTTTTTTTTAACTTAACTTTGTCTTAGAAAACAGAAAATATTTCAAAAACAATACTGCTAAAAAGAAAGTATTGTTTGCCCTACCAAAAATGATATATGCATTTGGTGTCTTAAGTAAAGACAATGTTATTGCTAAACCAGGAGACCCATAGGTAAATCTCCATAGGATTATTCAGAAAATTGCTTTGGCTGCATTAGCTTATTAGGCTATGCACTGATTGAAGAGTGACTTTTCAGTGTGGCCCTGCCAGGACGCCCTGACCCTCCCCCCCTTCCCCGACACCTCCACCCCCGATTTACAAAAGTCGATTTTTCAATCAACTTTTGTGGAAGGAGTCGGCCCGCAAAATCTCTAGTCAAAACAGTGACTATAGCTAATCAGCCACTTTCAGAATCCAATAGACTGCTGGGGAGATTTCCCCATCCACACTGTACTGGGGGAGTTTTTTTCCCCAAATGTCTTTTTGGGTGATTACCGTTAAAAAAAGGGTACACAAGATTTGACTCCCCTCAGATCTGTTTTTCTCATCATACAAGTCAATAGGAATGCAAAAGCAGCTGGATGAATTTTAGAAGGGGGTCAACTTCAGGGGAAATGCACCTGTGAAGGAACATAGATGGAACTCTGAAATATCTGAAACTGAACTCGCAAACAAGCAGAATGCAGTTGAAAGCACACTGTATTTGCATATCTACATAAACCTTAAATCAGTTACTAGATGGTGATATCTGCAGGTGATTTTTATCTATACTGATCCTAATACGTAACATCTCTGTATCTCACAAGAAACTGTCCTAATAGGTCCAATATAATATGATACCATTATATTTTGTCTATTTGTGTTCCATTATGTATGTATATAACTTGCATATTTACATGCTTTGACATGCTTCTGCAGTCATATGCCAAATAATGCTCAGCTGAGTGCAAATCAAGAAACCAATTGTACCAATACATTGTGTCAGTTGTTCCCAGTGCATGAGTAGCTTGACAACAAGTTTGACCAGAACATGTTGCCTGGTTGTCATATTGTCAGTTTGTCATTGATGAGAAGCAGACACTAGGCTTCCCATACAATGGATTCCTAAACGATTACCCTAGGGAACTGATAGATATGCGGTAGTGCTAGAGTAGTGGTAGTAGGAATAGGTTTTGATGTAAATCAGAAAAAATGGGGGGTGTACTCCTTGAGGGAGGTAACCTGTGATCACAGTATTCGTGTAGTGTATTGACCTGGTTATGATCCAACAAGGCTGCTGTCTCTCTGATCATAATGGGAGACTCCAACAGAAGATCAAATCCTGGGTGTCTGGTTAAGATTTCCTCTTATATAATGGTGAAGGTTCTCGCTTGAAGGTTTGTTTAGGTTGTTTATATGATTGGAAATGTCAGATACAGTCAATGCGTATCAGGGGGATTAGACGCCCCCTTCCAAAGGGCTTGAGCAACAATACAGATTGAAATCAGGGAAAGCCATATCTTGTAGCCTGAATTAGGGCTGGATGAGCTATGAGTGTCTGCATAACCCATTTGCAGTGAGAACAGGATCTGTCATGATTACTCTGGAATAGCTGTATCATATATAATGTATTGTAGTGTGTCAGTCCTTTCTCACTCTGAGCATGACTTATTGCCAGTTGATTTTCCCATTATTATTATTTACCGTACTATTATTATCATCTTTTATTTATAAGTGGCAACATACTATACAGAGATGTGTAATAAATAATAAAATGGTGGGACCTCCAAACTCCAAAGAGGTATAGGTTGTTATGGAAATTCACTTGGTTCAACGCACAAATCCATGTCGCATTAAGCTGCGCCAAACGCAAAGAATTTCCCCCGTTGTACTACGCTCCTTTATGCAAGGACTGGAAGTATCCCCTTTTATAGAGTCATGTAGAGTCAGGAGACAGATGTTGCTTGCTCGATAATCCCATGCTAAGAGCCCTGAACACAGGTATGTTTATTGTTTATACCTGCCCAACAGGAAGTGATGTCAGACAGGAAGGGGTGTCTCAAACGGCGAGACAGGAAGTGATGTCAGACAGGAAGTGAACAGTAGTCAGCTAACAAATCACATGTAATAACAATCAATGACCACCGGAGTGACTTTATCCCGCGTGGCTCAGTGAGCAATGCCACATAACGTTACTAGGATTCTCATGCGCGCTCATTCACAGGGACAACGTTATATCATCTCAGGCGTGTTGATCAGGCACCCCAGAGAGAACAAACGCACGTTCCTTTCATATACTGCGTTCAAGACAAATGTATCCACGCAAGCCAATAAATCCATGCATTGCACGGGGGGCCCCAGCCGGCGTCCATACATTCGCCAAGAACACACTGCTCCGCTGCGCATAAGAAATCTCCTCCAATGGATTAATCCCCCAGCGTCTATTTACCGAGACACTGAGAGACTAATGACAAAACATTACAATACACTAAAAACACATCCTAATAAAATTTCCACAACAAGGTAGACCTCCTGCATCAGTCAATAAGCTCAATGAGATCCATTCCTTCAGTCTGTACCGAGCATAATTCTTCATAATAAGACTGGTTTCATGGAAATATGCTTTTTTACTTTACTCTTAGCTTACATCATATAGACCACATCACGTGTTGCTATAAGAATTATGTATAGCCACTTTCTCCTAGCACAAAATGGGTAAATAGACCCATCTTTAAGATTCTGTGGAAGTCAAAGTTTGTAAGGAATGTCATTCTTTGCTTAGATACTTAGATTTTATACAATTATTTATATAGCACCAAAAATTTATGCAGCACTTTACATTCACATCAGCCCATGCTCTCAAGGAGCTCATACTCCTAAGGTCACTATCTTATATGCATACATACACATATGCTGTACTAAGGCTAATTACCTACCAGCATATCTTTAACATGTGGGAAGCCCACACAAACACATGGAGAACATGCAAACTCTATGCTAATAGTGTCCTGAGTGGGTTTTGAAACAGGGATTCCAAGTACAGCAAGGCAGCCTTGCTAACCACTAAGCCACTATGCTGTGTAACATTCTGCCCAGCTCTGTTCAATTGCTTTTAAATATTCTGTTCCTCAGTGAGTCAGTGCACTGGTCAAAATAAGGACAGTTGTTAGCTATAGGTGTTTCCCAATGGAATGCACATCAGTCCAGTGAACCAGTGGTAAAAGCCACAATAACCACTACCCCAATGTATAGCATGCATCCTGTGGTTCATTTACTTACCATTCATGCTTCTGTGGTTCATTTACTAAAGGCATTTAGCCGGTTCACTTTGCAAGGGAATTTTCCCTTCAGGTGAAGCTCTGATGACTTCCATCATCCATCTCTCCGAAAGAGAGTCATCTGTGCAGCGAATGTGGATTGCGGGGACGCATGATAGGGGTGAGCTGTGCGCTTCGTGTTTTCAGTCTACTTACCTAAGTTGTGGTGTTCTTCTCTCCTTAGGCTACTCCACGTTCTTTTAAACTGGTGTGGCTGCGCCCACACAGCCACATCATCCACCCACAGATCCTTTGACAAGATCTGTGAATGGAGAAAATTCAGGTCCCATAAGCCACCGCAAGTAGTTCTCAATGGAATACAAGTGTTGTGATTTCACCACATTGTACTCCATACATCCTTCTTTCCATTCCTGTTACTGAGTGTCCGTCCTGAGGTCTGGAGGGAGAATCTGCAAAGCTTCACTGGCTTTAATGCAAAAAATGATAATAATAATAAATGCATATTTTTTTCTCTTCTGAATATGTGTGCATGTATTTATTTATTTATTTTAAAAGGTGGACTTTACCTTTAAAATGTTTATGATGGCTGCAGCGGAGGTCAGGGATGGTGGAAAAGAGCTGGGAATGTATGGCCATACTATATTTTTTGCTACATTTTATCTTTCTGGTTTGCTACAGTGAATCACACTTCAGTAAGTGTATCTGTGTAAAATTCTTAACCAAAGGAGGTCTCCATGTGAAATGTAAACAGGTTTATTGCTATGATATAAAAATGATGATTTATGACTTATTGTGTCAAAGAACATGTGGTCATGACATACAAATGTCTTCTGTTTCCATGCAGATCATCCCCCGCCACCAACCAACATCACTTTTGGAATGGATGGAATGTTTTGTCTTCTTTTCCAGTGGAATCCCTCCGAAAACACGGCTGGCTGCTCTATAAGATATAATAAAAGCATTGTGGCAAACAACAGGCGTATGCCATCGGTAATACTTTTGTCTTAACCTTCCTTCCTTGTACTCCGTACTTCCTTCTCTCCTATCACTTATCTGTTCAGTAAAGATAGGGCTTTAAACTGTTTTGTATGTTTGTTAAAATAAATGTGTTGTTTTATTCTCAATTTTTTTAGGCTATGCATGTTGTAGAAAAAACCACGTGCACATGGCCGTATTACATTCACTGATCATATACTCGTGTTTTTTTTCTGAACTCCTGCGTTCAGATCCATAAGAAGAAAAAAAAATGCTGTACCAATGAAGAAATTGCATTTTTTTATGAATGTGTAAATGTAGCCTTTGTGTACATTGGGGCAGCCATATTGCCATATGTATGCTCTGCGTCCTGCAGTGCCATACTGTGGTCGCTCTTTACAGCTCTTTCCTGCAAAAGTCTATGAGCCGACCTGCCACTTGGTTCTGTTACTGTTTCCTGTAGTAACCAGGCCGGATTCCCCACAAGGCCACCAAGGCCATGGCCTCAGAATTGCAGGGTGTAGAGGGGCAGCACAGCCCATGGACACTTATAACTTCAGGGAGCGTGAAGTCGCAGGTAGAAATATAAATCATGATATAAGCGGGGATGGATGTAGTACATATGGATGACTACTGCCCCTCTCTTACCTTTCTGTCCGAACCTTGTGTAACTTTCTTGTCTGGACCGCCTACAAACAACCAGTGTGTTCTGATTGGCCAGCTAGAAGAGTCTCCCTCCCCAAGCGTTCCATTTCCATGGCAACCACCTCCTTCAGTAGCAGCAGAGCTCTTTACGAGGGTTTCTGAGAACCCAGCAATGGCTACCAGTATGCTTCATTATACAATGCAAATGTTAAAGAAAGGAGTAGAGGGGCGGCACTGTCGGATAAGAGCCCCTGTCTCACTGACAGTGCTATACCTGCAGCATTAAGATCTCCAGTTGGATTGAGGTCTTTTTTCCTGAACCTTGTAGGTTTGTTTTATAAAATGCAGAGTTCTGCAGTACAGAGTATTTTCAGTTTGCACAATGTTCTTGTGTATGGAAATATGTTTTTAATTGATCTGTTCTAACAGGCATTGGTAAATGACGAGAATGGTGGTGTGGGGGGGTTGGCGGGGAGGGGGGCGCATTGAGGAACCTGGCCTTAGGGCAGCTGAGACAGTAAATCTGGTCCTTGTAGTAACGCTTAGGTGAAATCATAGTGTGTGGCTGGTAGTAGGGGAGTATGACGGTGCATTCATGTCATTGGCCCCTGCCCGCATTGTGATTGCCCACACCAGAAAGCGTGGCAGGCATTGTTGTGCCACGTGTTCTGGTGCAGGCGATTGAACTGTGGAGCCATTGACTTAAATGCACTGCCATGCCCCCTCCTGCCCCAGAATGCAGGGGGGAGTTTAGTATGTGATACAGTGCGTTCCAACAGCTAACCATGTAAGAACGCACTGTAATTGGTGTGAATAGGCCCTTAACAATCTTCTATTGCAGGGAACTTTTTATTTAATTTTTTTTAAAGGGCAGGAAAGTCGCTTTCAATGAGAATTTATTTATTATTCTTTAATTTCAAAAGGTTTCACAAATGTATTCTTTTTTTATAACGTTAAGAATACTTAGGGGGTCAAAGTAAAAGTAGCAGTATGGCTATATCACTTTAAAAAAAAAAAAACCTTTGCGCTTTAATAAAACATAGCAGTGTGCTTTACAAATGTGCATAGTGCTGCAGTGGCTTTGGGGGTCCTCTTGTCTGAATGTTCGGACAAAACAGCATGTTCATGAATATAGAACTGGAGCACTTTACTCCTTCACCCAACACTGGTGTGTAGAGAACTGCAGCTGAAATAATATATGTGTAGGGCGTTGAGATCAAAGCTGTTACTTTTTATTATCACTATATCCTGAATTTGGACCTGAATAGCAGGCCGCATAGGATTACTACCAATACGCATGAAATTATGCAGACAAATGTCACCACTAATATGGGGAATAATCTCACTGAAGAACAAAGAATAGCTCTTACTAATCTACAAAAAAGGAAAGATAATGATCAAACTATCAGACAGGGGTGAATATTTGGTTGTCATGACATGTTAGCAGTATTAAAAAAATTGTGGATAATACAGAATAGTATTGAATGAAGAGTGGGTGGAATAAGCCAAAAAATTGATTGTTTTCCTTGATAGAGAAATCAGAGGACATTGTAATTGATAAGGAAATAGCAGATTTTTTAAAAAAATACACCAGTATTTTATGCAGTTTCTAAAATGTTTAAGAATATAAAACCCCACATGGGAGGCCAATCATTTCAGGAAAAAACACATTGATGGAAAAGGGTAGTATTTATGCGGATTTCTTCTTCGAATCTCATGTAGAAACTCGACCCTCATGTGAGATACATCACGTTTAATCTCCGAACATAAAGATCTGTAAAGGCATAGAAAGTAAACTTTATACAACATTATTCAGGAAGCCTACTGCAGGCTTCCTGAAGGCCATTAGTATTCATTCAAAGGCTTTCAAAAATAGTATTGCCTATGGGCAATTTATGCATATTAGTATATCAGAAATCCCAATAATACCAGAAATTGCACTCTAGATCAGGATTTTTAAGAAACATCTGCCTTAGTTAGGATGAGATTGAAAAAAAGAAGTAATAAAGATACAAATATTTTCCAAGGTCTATAAAAAAGCTAAACTGAGAAGAAAGATGGACAAAGTGGATATACCAAGAAAATATAGAAAAAATGAAAAGGACTTAATTCAATTGAGATTTTTTGCCACATATTCAAATCAGCACAGGATCACCTGAAAGATCTTGCAAAAATTTTTTTTTTAATGGCATTATCTGAGGGAAGATCTGAGTCTAAGTAAATTTGTATCACCCAAACCCTCAATAGTATACAGTAAGTCAAGTTCCTTGAAAGAAAAAAGTATGATAACAACATGAAAAGAGAAGAGTATGATACGAACATGAAAGGTGCATGTTGCAAATATAAGGGCACGCACCAATGCCCAAGTTGCAGTGTTTGTAGGTATGTTAAGTTAGGTAAAGAGTTAAACATTTCAGCAGATAAACTTATCAGGACGAGGCAATAAGCCATTTGCGAGTTGAAAAGAGCAATCTACACGATGGGCTGTAGATATGGAATGTTTTACATTGGTAAATTAAATGGATGGTCAAGGATAGGATTTCAGATCAGTTACTTTATATGGCATTCATTCTGGTAATCTCATTTCTCCTGTGGTACGACGTGATATTAAAACATAATGGACAATATGAACAACTAAGGTTTTTATGCCCTTGATAGGATACATAAATGCAAAAGAGAGGAGGATTGGGATCATAATATTGTCCTGAGTGAATGTAGATGGATTAAAAAATGAAGAGCCTGTGAACCACCAGGAATGACTGAAGCAATTAACTTTAGCTGTTTTATATAGGTTGGATAGAGCGTTGACCAACTGTAATTGGGTTTATCCTTTCAATTGATTTATTTTGTATGCTTTTAATCATGACAGTTCCCATTTTCCTTATAAGCTTATTGTGAATAAAGTGATATTTGGTGTATTATACATATTTAGATGTTCAAACATGGAGGCAGAGTATAACACTAACGACTAACACATAGTTGAATATAGTGTACATCAGCCCGCATCAACACAAAGTTTTACCCTTCCATCCTCCGTCTTTCCACTTTTCTTCCCTCTCCATGATGGAACATTTTGGCACAGCCAGAAGGACAATTATTTGAGCCATGCCCATCTCAGGAGGTCTCACAGTGGATGAATTGCGTTAGATGACACATGGCGGAGCTCATGTAGACCAGTTGTTGGAACCCAATTTCTTCAGATTACCCATATACCCTCCACGGTATTGGTGGCAGGCAGAACTTATTGGGATCGGTAAGGTCAATCAAAGCTTTACATGGGACCACTGTGTTAATGCCACAATGTAAAGAACTTGTTTCCACCCGCATATGATAAACTTTATGGCTCTTTAAGCATTTACTACTTTTGTGAAAGACACTAATTAATCAGATTTTATGCGTTATCCCATCCGCAGTTGTCAGTAGCAGGAAAGTGACTTCATGACGTGTTTTGGGTTCATATTTATGGATAAGCTGTCTAGCAGTACAACATAGAAATATATACATTTGCCATTGTTTATATGCCGGAACTGGAACCGTGTAGACATACAACAGCAAATTTTGAGTATTGTGTATATTAGTGATAATCCCAAGTGGCCTGCTATCCAGGTCCAGATCCAGAGCAGAGTGACAATAATAAGTAGCAGCTTTGATCTCAACATACCAACACATATATTGTCTCAGCTTCAGTTCTCTACAAACCAGCATTGGGCGACGGTCTTAAGTCCACCAAGTTATATATGCATGTTGGTCTGAACATTTGGACAAGAGGTTCTTATTGAACTATATGACTTTGTTGCTGTCTTGACATTGCAGTTGAATTTACTTTAATATTGGAGGTCTGCATTCACGTTCATATTGACTTTTATGTGCCTGACGCGAAGATATATGTTTTCACAAAGGAACAGCATAAAGTTATAGTTCCATACTTAGTTACTACCAAGACAACAACTTTTATATACAAACTTCTCTTGTATTCACCTTTTGTATGACTCAAGTAGGATAACAAGCTTGCAGAGTTAATGACTAAATCCGTGTATCCAGAGGCTGCTGAATACCCCAACAGTGCCGATTGCGATTAATGCAGGCGTTTCATCAAACATTTTCGGACTGGCTCCTATGACAAAAGTTGATAGAAAAATGTACTTTTGTTGACTGGGGGTTCCTAACAAAGCCACCCATGGCTTGAACGAATTTCGGACGATTCCGAAAATTGGCTAAAATGAGAGCATTGTATGGTTACAGTGCTATTTATTTCAAAACAAAACATTTATATATATATATAAATATATTATTTTGTACATCATATGCATCACAATTCAGGTAGATGGGCGGTCAGCTAATTTGAATCTTCTGTTTTTCAGCCACGAGAAAGAGGGAAGCTTCCAAATTTTGCAGTACCAGTTGAAAAAGTTGATTTAAATAAGGAAATTCTCTTTATTGTTAAAGCTGAATGTAATAATACAAACATCACTAGTACAAATACATCTCTGGCTATACTACTGGCAACAGGTAAAGGGTGTTTCAATTGTTTTAAAGAGTAACTTTATTTTTATTGAGGAAACACAAAGCCCTTCTAGTTGAAATGTATATATTGCACAGATACAAACCATTTTTGTAGATGTATATCTTACTTACCCCCAAAAAAACACTGTTGTTTGTTCTGCCATATTTCAAAAATAGTTCTTAATGAGAGGATCCGCCTTCATTATTCATTATATTTACCCCAGCAATCTCAGTATTGTGATAAGAGAAGCTGCAGTTTCTTCAACTCTTGTGAGGCGGAGCAAAGAAAGATCACCAGAAGTTCCCATTCCAAGCAATGCTTTGAATGTGAAAAGCTGTGAGCCAATCACACAAGTGGAAAATGTGATATCTGGGGGCATTTTACAGTATTTACCAACGGTGTTCAGAACGCCTCTATATTGTCAGGAGGAAATCATTTTTTGACCATTCTGGAAAATTACAGCCTTTGAAGGTTAAAATGTAAAGGTCATATTAATAGCATTAAATTACAATATGATTTGAAGCATTTATGTTGTATTAATTTTTTTAATGAAAGTAGAGTTTTCAATTAAAGAAGAACTCCAGGAAAACATTTTCTTAACCCTTGCAGTGGGGCTATCCCCGCACTGCAAGGGTTAACTGCTAATTTTTGTCTAGGTTTAAAAAAAAGCAGGCCGGCATGTTCTTAGACCACATCTTCCTGCCTCAATCCCCCTCCTCTGGAGAGGTCTAAGGTCCCGTAAATCATCACGTCTATACATTGTGCTTAGACGTGAGGATGCTGAGAAAGATTCCAGTGCTGCAGTGGAGTAGACAGCATGGAGGTAGTGATGTGACAGCTGGCCGGCTCGGAGCTTCAGGTGAGTATATCTTTGTTATTTTACCACCTAGACGAAAACAAGCTAACTCCACACTGCAAGGGTTAATAAAAAGTTTTTCTGGAGTTCTTCTTTAAAGTGTATCTATAGCCAAAACGTTTTTTCTAGTTTTTGGATAGAGTGGGGAAGTAATAGAACCCCGGTTGGGTTGTACTGCAATCTGGGTCTCTGTTCGAGTGATCTCTTCTTCTGGGGACAACATTTTTTTTACCAGAGGAGGAAGTAAGGGAAAATCTGCAACAGGGAAACAGACAACAATGAAAAGCTGACAGAGGTTCTAACATTCCCCTACTAATTGTAAAAACAATATTTCTGTCTGTGCTGCTGTAGGAAAATTCCTAACTTTCTGTTTGGGGAGAAGATACCCCCAGGACAGTGAGTGAGGGAAAAGAGTAAAACCTGAAGTGGTTCTTATCCTTTCCCACTCCTATCCAAATGTGGGGGAAAAAAATTGACTCACAACCCCTCATTATCTACCAAGGCCTGATGATGGGTTGCTGGGGGATCTGGAAGCCTATTCTCCCTTACCAAGATGTGTGGAGAAAGCTATAGGTTGCGCTGTACTAATCAGTCATACAAGTAAGGGTATGAGCTCATAGCTTATGCTATAACCTGTATACTGCATATGTTCACTATGAAAGCACTAGGGTGATATATTTTCCATGCCCAGCAAAATTCCTCTTAAAAATAATAAAAATGCTACTTCTGAAATGGTATGTCTGGAATTTAGTACATCAGTTTATATTTTGTAAATGGTAGTGTAGATTTTTAGTAGACATTCACAGGTATGTACTTACTTTTGCTTGACAGGTGATCCAAATACTTCAGTGAGGAACCTCAGCTGCATTTGGTACTATTCGGAGTATGTTCAATGCACCTGGCAGCCAGGACGAGAAGCTCCCCCAGATGTCAACTACACCCTGATTTATTGGTTGGTATAAAGTGATTTGTGTTTCTTGTTAATAAAATAAAGCGATCAACATGTATTACAAGCTTTTCTTGCAATCCAGCAAAATACACAATTTTGTGAGAAAACCATTTATTAAAGCTGTTCATTTCTTTATAAAAAGTTCTGAAACTGATGTCAAAGCTGAACTCCAGGCAGTTACAACACACAGCAAATTAAAGGAGTTGGAATGTCCCAGTCTATACTCTCCTGTTATAACATCAGCATTGTAATAGGGATACATACTAGAGTTGTTGCCTTCCATCTGCCCATCACTTCCAACAACATCCTGGATCCCAGTGTGCTTTGCATCTCTTTCCCTGCTGCTTGATGTGATGCCATCTTGATTTTTAAGGCAAGATTCACACCTGCACTACACCGCACGACACTCGGTGTGACATCCGCGCGGCAATCGCTAAAAAAAGGTACAAGAACCTTTTTTTGCAACACACCTGGCACCCACAGCGCGATCGGTTCACACCTTGGCGACTCCTGACTGCGCGCCAATTGTGCACACAAATTGTGCGGTTGTAGTTCAGACGGCAGGCTTAGAGTAAGGATACAAGGAAGTGCATATCCACCTTCAGGGCCCGTTCACACCAAAGTCGTGTGTTAATCGCAATACAATGTACCTGTCACACTGTAACACACAATGAGTGCATTGTGCTGCACTGTGCATTATTCGCATGGAACCGCATTGGTGTGAATGGGCCCTTAAAATTCACATAGCGGTAACACCTCCTGTTTTGCCACCTGTTGATTGGACAATGATTATCAAATCATTGTTGAGACATCACCTCTAAAGGTGCCCATACACCTTACGATTATCGGACGAAACTTTTCGTCCGATGATCGAATAGTCGTACGATTTTCGTACGGCAGCCCCATCCTGCCCCGATGATCGCAAGATTAATTTAGCCGTAATTAACGCAAAGCACCTGGACGAAATGCGGTAATTGATTTGCCGTATTTTCGTTAGCGCAAGCACAGTGTAGATCGTACGACTTTTGACGGACGGAAACGCCAGCAACCTTACGACAATCGTACGATCTAGCAAAGTTTTCAAACATGCTTGACCGTCAAAAGTCGTACGATTGTACAGTACTGTCGGTCGGACACTGCAATGCACACATACGATTATCGGCCGAAAAGTCGATCGCATACGAAAATCGTACGATAATCGTAAGGTGTATGGGCACCTTAACTCTGCTCAATGTATTTTTAATTTAAAATTATTTAATTGTGATACTAGGGAACAAACTAACAATTCTGCATTCAAGCAGAAAATAAAATGATAGGTATTTGATGCATCTTCACAAACACAGGCACAGCACGGCAATGCACTCCCCCTCCTCCCTTCTCCATGCTAGTAGATGGACAGCTGCTGGAGACTGCTCTCTCCCTTATGATCTTGTATTGGGCAGGAAGTTTTGAGAAGCAGAGCTGAGAGAGTTGGAGCTGTTTGGAAGCATGATGGCTGTAAGTGTTTAGGCACAAATAGAAAGAAATACTTTGCTTGGCAATGTATGTTTGTTTGATCTGGATTCATTATGGAAAAAAAAAAGTTTGAAAGTTTAATACTACTTTAAACACAAAGAAGCTACAGGCACTAACAAGATTCTATATATGGTGTACATGTGACATGCTGTTTCCATTCCATACAGGACAAGTGAAGAAAAAACATGTACCGGAGTGGATTTCTCACATTCCAAACAGTAAGTTAACCACTTCAGCTCTTGTATCTGTATACTCCTTATGGGCCAGAGCAATAGTTACATTTCCACAATGGGCCTGTTTATTCAGCAATAGCTTTGTCATTAGTACAGATAACAAATACATACATTGGTTTTTTTGTGGGGATGAGGGACTATGCTCTCTTTTGGCAATCATTTTAAAACAATATTTTCTATGAAATCTATACGCAAAAAAAGATGTAATGATTAATTTTCTTTTCTATTGATAGGTTGTGTTAGCTTAAAAATATTAGTGTGACTAAAAAGTATATAATTTAGTCTATATTAGTCAAATGTAAAGTACACTAAAATGATGTTTCTGGTGCAAAACATGGCAAAGTTATGCACTAATAAAAAAAAAAAAGGTGTTTATTTTGGAATATATGCACATTTTCTTGTGCAACACTGAGAAAGATAAAAGGACTGGTAAGCTGCAAAATAATTTTGTGATCTTGGATTTTATTTAGTTATGCTACATTGTCATTTTTAGTGTAACGTGTTTCTCATTGTGCTCTTGCTTTTAGATTTCATGAATTGTTATCTACAGGGAGTTCCTGCTACAACTATACCTATAACAATGAAATTCCTAATGGATGCCAGTTTAAATTTGACAAATTGTTTTCTAAATTAAGCAAGCTGGTAATAGTGGTGTCAGACTGGTCAAAGAAGGTCAAGCCATACTTCTACGACGTGAGTGCCAATAACATAGGTGGGTATAACTGAAGACATAAAAATAGATGTCACATTATACGTATCACTGTTACAAAGCACCTATGTACTGTCATATTACTAAGCAGCATTTCAGGTCAGAGCCCTGTGCAAAATGCCAGGGAAACTTCTTCATTCATATCTGTTACTCTAGATGTTGTCATACAAGCAACCTCAAAAAATGTTTCTTTGGGGCATAAGGAGACAGTTGACATACTTATCTACCAACCGTGACCATTTAGAATGACTGTCTAGAATTCTGTTTACGTCTCTTAAAGGGAATCTTACATCATGCTAAAACCTCCCTTAGAAGCCCACCTTGACCTTCATGAACATTGCCATTGTCTTATTCTGTGGCTCAGTGCCAGTCTCCATTGGAGGTTCTTAAATATAATATAATATATAATAGATTCTTTGGACGACTAAAAAGAACTCAGGATGTAACTCAGCCTTTTATTAACCTTCCAGTTTTAGGCCTCACTCTCACTGATAATAGCTGGCCCATACAGATCCACGCGGCGTGCACAGCTGTATCGGGCCATTCCCGGGAAGGACAGGTTCTGAGTGTGATTGTACGCAGCAGCCTGTTCTTCTCTATGGGAGTGTGCAGCCGTACGCTCACCCAAGCTGCACATCCATGCGGGTGCGGGTCCTTCCTGGGAGCGGCCTGATACAGTCGTGCACACCGCACGGATCTCTATGGCCCGGCTCTTAGCAGTGTGAATGAGGCCTAACAGCTGTTGTGATAAATTATTGGCTGAAAGAACATTGTTTTCAATGAGTTTGCAGCTCTTGGACTTGTATTGTGAGAAGGAGCAGTAAAGCACAACCATTATAAAGTACTGAGTGTGTATACGTCATGAGCAAATTTGGTTGCTCCCTTGTACATTTAAATTTACAATCTATACATAGAAACCGTATTTGCATTACTAAACATTGATAACATTATTTACATAATTACATACAGTACATGTTTTTGTACATTTAAATTTACAATCTATACATAGAAACCGTATTTGCATTACTAAACACATACATTTTTAAAAATCAAAAAACAATAATTAAAAAGAGTATAGATTCCTTTGCAGCACTTCTTGTTCCTCTATAAAGTAACCCTCCTTGTTTTACCATCTTTGTCACCTTCCTTCCATTAAAAATCCCAGTTGTGTTTTAAAGCCGATCTCAGCCATATCTTCAGTCCTGCACCAATGTGATTCATCCACTGTACTGAAAAAGCTTACACTGTGAGCTTCCTACACTGTGCATTAGATGTTGCAGAAAATCAGATAGATCCTGGCTAGAGGATGTCAAGGTACATCTAGCTCATTCCTCCCCAACTGTCCTTGGTTGGCCTTTTCATTCTTACAGCCTCTGAGCCTCATGGAGGCTCAGCATCATACGTGGGCACTACCACACACTATAGATCAAATGATTCTATCCCTGGCAGCAGCCATAGTAGGAGGTGAGTGACTCTCCTGCTCTCATAGCAATTCTGCTGCTGGGTAGTTGTCCCTATGGCACCTTAACAGCACCTGTAGGTATGCAGCTTCTGTTTCTTTAATGGAAAGCACTTTTTGTCATTCTTTCAGGCTGCGGACAGGCTTTCCATTAAAATGTACAGTGGCCGTAGCACGTACGTGCAGGTACTGTTATAAAACAAATACTTTTACTAAATAAATAAAACATTATGTGAATTCCAATGCTGTGTCATAAAAGTCATTTTGTATTCCATGTGATTCATTTTAACTATTGATTTTGTTTAGCAAAATTAAAAGCTCCAGTCATAAAAAATGCCTACCGCACTTCAAATGACAATATAAACGTCAGCTGGAATGACATGGGAGTGTATAAAGAATTGTTACATGAAGTCCTAGTACAAAAGTCAAACAGTGATATTCAAGACAGCTACAAGGTAGGGACTTTTTGTGAATGAATGTTTAAAATAATACATTTCTGCAAAGTTAAGATCTTGAACCTTTGGATTGAAATACATATGCTAGCTTGTTTATCAAAAAGAAAAGAGGATCCTCCAAATAAAATTACTTAAAAAAGAACTCCAGGATTTTTTTTTAATTAACCCTTGTAATGGGACTACCCCCGCTCTGCCAGGGTAAAGTGCTTGTTTGTTTCTAGGTGCTAAAATAACAAAATTATACTCACCAGAAGCTCCAAGCCAGCCAGCTGTCACATCACTCCTTCCAGCCTGCCTCCTCCTCCCTGCAGCATTGGAATCTTCTTCAGCGTCCTCATGTCTATACACTCTGTATAGATATGATGATTTATGGGACCTTAGATGGCTGCAGAGGAGGGGGAGAGACGTTGGAAGGACCGGTCTAAAAAGAAGCCGGCTTTAAGCTTCGGGTGAGTCTAACTTTTTTTTCTTTAAACATAGACACAAATGAGAACTTAACCCTTGCAGTGCAGGGGTAGCCCCACTGCAAGGGTTAATAAAAGATTTCCTGGAGTTCTTCTTTAATAACAAGAATATCCCTGCTGTATTAATGCTGAACTCCAGGAAAACCCCTAAATACACAGATGAAATACATATAAATGAGCTGCTTTACCTGGCAAATCATTTGCAGCTCTGTCCATTCAGTTCTAAGTGTTGTGCAATCAGGTAGATAACACCACCATGGTGTCCTCTCTTTACCGCAAGCCTGCTGACTTGGCAGCAAAAGAGCAACAGCAGGTCATCCCTCTGCTCACTCTGCTATCACCTATCAGCCTGTCCCTTGTCAACACATCTGCATGTGGTGCACCTGGAGCATTGGCTGCCAGTCCTGTTCCTTCCTGCCCCGGTCAGAGTGCAGCTGTACAATGTATTGCAAGGGAAAGAAACCAAGTCAAATTCATGTGCTTACACTAGTTGCATTCAAAAAAATATATATATTTAATAATTTGTTAATGGATACAAAGCTGCATTAATGTGTGCCTAAATTTTAACTTTACTACAGAGGTCAGCAGTCATTTACCGCTTCCTGTTCCTTTTAGGGACTACTGCCTGTTTGCTGCCATGTTTGTTTCTGTTACACCCTAAAGCCAAGCTAGTTTTATTAGGGTTATAAATGGTTATGGGCTTTCCCTGTATCCCAATGGGACCTGGCAGGCAGTGTAGGTGGGAGCACAGTTCCCGAGTGAATGCTTCTTCTAACTCCAGCAGTTGCTGATACAAAATAGATTTAATTACTGTAGCCTGTTGGGTGGGTATGAGAAATGTGCCTTTTGAAAGACATTAAATAGAGGTTAACCTTATCAGTAGCAGTTTTTTTAATCAGTGGCTCCTTAATTGGTGAAGCCAAAGGATCAGCATAAAAGCATTGTTTAAAGGCCCACATGTGTTTTCCTTATGATAATGGCAAACATTTTTTGCATATAATGGGGGTATGTTAGTTCCTACAGGTTAGGATTGCCAGTATTAAACTTATAATACAATATTATTTAATTAATGTATAAATACGTATTATTTAAATAATACATAATAATTAAAATAAATACATATATAAAAAATAATCACAGTTTGAAAAGCACCTAACTTGTACACTGATCTACTGAAAATTATAGTTTGTGAGTAAGATCTGTAATTGCAGCTTCTGGTCCTAATAATCCCGGGAGCTGTAGGAAGGGGGTTTTGCATATCAGCTGTCACGTGAAGCATGCATATGCACTCCTTCTATGTATATTGATTATTAATAACGTAGACATGTCAGGTGTAAAATGCTGTGATTTTGAAATACTTACACTTGCAGAACATTCACTTCCTGCCTTGAAAGGGCAAAATGACTTCAGTTTGCCAAAGCAATGCACACATGGATTGCCTTGTCATCAGCAGATCATTGCTGGGAAATCTCATCTGTCATTTCATAAGATCTCAGGGAAAGCCATTTTCCTCCCCTGAGAGTATGTGCATGGTCACATGCCCTAGTCACATGTCTAGTCACATGTGGCAGAAATCCAGGAAGTAATAAGAGAGCTAGTAATCTGCCCCTAGTAAACATGGCCACTGTCAGAAGACTGGGGAAGAAAAGAGAAATAAGGTATGCAAAGAATGCAAAGCCGGCAATTCTCTAGAAGTATGTGTTTGTAGATTGTCATTACTAAACATTTCTAAACGTGTGTTTGTTGTTATTTTGGGAATATGGGTAAAGGTCCGCTTTAACTGTAATACATGACTATTGTCGGCTTCCTTGTTTTTATCTTTTAGGATATTATAGGTGTAAGCAAAGAAATTCCCAACGCTCATTCTGATGTCACCTATACTGTGAAAGTACGGGTGAGGTTACCACGATATGCCACAGAATCAAATGACATGAATTTCCTTTGGAGTGACTGGAGTGAAGAGTGGACATTGCAAGGTAAAGTTGAAAGAGGAAATAAATGATTTTATTTATAAACAGAACCTGCAATAGCAGTGTCAAGGTCAATTTATAATGGATTTCATTTAAACTTTAATATAATGTACTTATACATACATGTTATGTTACAAATCAGCTACAGGGCTGATCTGTTACTTGTGCTTCTACAGGCCTACCTCCTTTGCTGGTGTAGTTCTGCTGGCACCTGTGTTTTTCTTTAAGCATGGGCTCTGGTCATGTTGAACAGCGCTAGCGGCTATGGGTGTTGCCTGCTTCACCTGATGCTTAATATACCATGCTTCCTGCTACTTCCTGTCCAGCCTTCTATCTCTCTCCCTATATAAATCCTACTCAGGCCGGCTCTTTTAGAAATGCTAGTTGTCTAGCTGTGATGCTGACACTATGACCTCAAACCTTTCTGAGTTACAAACCCAGAACATGTACAGTTTAGGAAAGACATAGAAAAGCCAGTATCCACTATCTCCATATATTCAAAGTATCAAAGCAAAAGGGTCAGGATGGCAGCCAGCAAATTAGCCATTCCAGAAGATGAAGGGCAGTCTTCATGTTATTGTTGTGACCGGATTGAATAGCAGCTGGATCCTTATTGGTTACAAAAGGTAACACCTTTATAAGAAACTTACCTTAGTTTTTCTTTTTTCATTCTAAACCACACAGATGTTTATGGTTCTTAAGCAATGGCACCACTATGGTTTATTGCAGGTTGGCAGTGCCACAGAGCATATACATTCTTATAGTAAATATTTTCTGCCATTCAAGAATCTGCTGTCTCAGTTACAGGTGTATTCTGCTGTCTCAGTTACAGGTGTATTCTGCTGTCTCAGTTACAGGTGTATTCTGCTGTCTCAGTTACAGGTGTATTCTGCTGTCTCAGTTGCAGGTGTATTCTGCTGTCTCACTTACAGGTGTATTCTGCTGTCTCAGTTGCAGGTGTATTCTGCTGTCTCAGTTACAGGTGTGTTCTGCTGTCTCAGTTACAGGTGTATTCTGGTGTCTCAGTTACAGGTGTATTCTGCTGTCTCAGTTACAGGTGTATTCTGCTGTCTCAGCTACGGTTGTATTCTGCTGTCTCAGTTACAGGTGTGTTCTGCTGTCACAACTACAGGTGTGTTCTGCTGTCTCAGTTACAGATCTATTCTGCTGTCTCAGCTATGGTTGTATTCTGCTGTCTCAGTTACAGGTGTCTTCTGCTGTCTTAGCTACAGGTGTATTCTGCTGCCTCAGTTACAGTGTGCTCTGCTGTCTCAGTTACAGGTGTATTCTGCTGTCACAGCTACAGGTGTATTCTGCTGTCTCGGTTACAGGTGTATTCTGCTGTCTCGGTTACAGGTGTGTTCTGCTGTTTCAGTTACAGTTGTATTCTGATGTCTCAGTTACAAGTGTATTCTGCTCTCAGCATTGCAAACACCACCATTACTTATACTATGTAGAGCACAGGTCAAAATAATAATTGTAATTCTAGTACATGTCATTCAGAGAATAGTCTGTTCCAACCTATTTACTATATATCTGAATCTAAATCAGATACAGACAGGTGAAATCGCCACAAATGGGTACATAAAATCAATATTTGCTAGAGTCCTGCCTTGCACAGGGAGAGAGCAGTCACATAAACTAAAAAACAAAGCACAGAAGAGCACTGGCATAGTGTAGCAATTTAGACTTTAATGAAAGTGTATAGATAAAATCATTGCACTCAATAGTGTTCCGTCTCCTCCAGTGACTGAGCTCTGACATGCTTACTGTTACTAGGGGAGATCCTAGGCTGATGATGGTGAAGGGCTTTCCCCTTCATCAAAGCAAAAACAAAGCACTTTTGTTTTTTAGTTGTTGTTTCAGCATTGTCTGTCAAAATGTATGTTCAGTATTTGTGCTTTTCAATGCTACAGAGTGCTCATTTGTCTGTTATTACTTTCTAGGAACAAACAGTGGGATAATTCCATATATCCTGTTACTTCTGTTAATACCAGCAATACTAATTGTTGCAGCAGTCCTCCTGCTCATTTACATGAAAAGGTAATTTCACAGATTTATGATAATCAATATCTGATTAACTGATTGATATGGCAAGTACTTATATTTTTTGCTTTAAAGGATACAATTTCTGAGAGAAACCTGGTAAATGCCATTACTGACTTCTCATTCTGTAAAAGCTCGCTGTAATGCTGACCCTGTGGTGCGATCATCTTCTTCATTCCACTCGTTTTCTGACAGTCCCTCCAGCACTGGTGTCGGTCTCTGATCCATCGCAGACTCCTTGTGTCCCACAGTGTCTGTCTGGCGTGCACGCTCCCGGCTGCGTCCATTCACTGCCATTGTGTTTTTTTCCCTCCACTATACTGTGCATGCTCCCGCATACTTCCTCCTTCACTGCCATTTGTGAGCCGAGTGTTCTTCAGCCAGGAGTGAGCGGTGCTGAAACAGGTAAGTAATTTGCTATTTGTCGAATTTTTATTATTTTTTGAAATCATGGGGATTATATCTTCTGCTTGCTAGCATTAGATATGTGCCAAAAAACGAAAGACTTTAATTCTACTTAAAGTCACCTAACCATAAGTATGCAGATAAGTAGTTGCAACTTTACTCCAATTTTCCTGATCACGCAGCCAGCATTTTCAGAAGGAGGTTAGTGATGGTGGCCTCCCTATTTCTCTTTAAAAGAGTTTTTGTGATTTCTAATATGTGTTCCAGCTATTATATTTTGCTTGGTTATGATATTTTTTTTACATATACTCTTTAGGTTAAAGATACTAATATTTCCTCGAATTCCTGACCCTGGAAAAGTGTTATCCAATGACTTGCAGGTAAATACAGATACTCTTAGGCTTACAATGTCCCCTGAAGGTAAATCTACACTCAGCATATAAATGAATGCGAATAGAAGACATGCAGTATAATTCAATAACATAAAAAATATTTGTTATGCATATTTTTTCTTATAGTTTCATGGGAGCAAAAAAGCATTATTTTACTGCTTAAAGGTGCCCATACACCTTACAATTATCTGCAGATTTTCTGTGGTCAGATGGAAAAAGTGCAACAGATTGGCCCAGGTGTAGATTACTCCATCCACACAGTTAAGTGTAGATAGAGGAATCTGTTGCACCTTTTCCATCTGACCACTGAAAATCTGCAGATAATTGTAAGGTGTATGGCCAGCTGCAAAGCTCTGCACACTCATATTGTGATAATTCGTAGACAACGATGTTTTGGCACATTTAGCAAGCACTGGAGGGTAAGCTGGTGATTTAAATGGCTCATGGGACTACAGAATCAGGTCTGTTTTTACATTAACAGGAAATATTGGACTTTCAGTAATTTTATCCTGGTGATCAAGGTTTGGCATATTTTCCTATATGTCGAACCATATATATTGCTTGCTCTCCTAAACATTTCCAGTAAAATTATTATTTATACAATATATTATTCAAATTACTTTTATAATTGAAATTTATAATTATATGTAATTAAATATATTTTTTATAACTTTTGTAATTTAATTTACTAGTTAAGAGGTCACATTGAGTGACCTCTTTGCAATGCATGTTTGTACTAAGTATAAAGGGCAGCACAGTGGCATAGTGTTTAGCACTTCTGCCTTGCAGCACTGGGGTCTCTGGTTCGAGTCCCAGCCAGGTCCCTCTCTGCAAGGAGTTTGCATGTTATCCCTGTGCTTGCGTGGGTTTCCTCCGGGTACTCTGGTTTCCTCCCACACTCCAAAGACATGCTGGAAGGTTAATTGGCTCCTCTCTAAAAAAAATTGAGATAGGGACCTTAGATTGTAAGCTCCTTGAGGGTAGGGACTGATGTGAATGTGCAATTATGTAAAGTGCTGCGTAAATTGTCGGCGCTATATAAATACCTGTAATAAATAAATATAAAAACTGTAGTGTATCAACTGAAGTCTAACCCACCTGATCTGGGTTTGGAAGCTCCTTGAACCTGCGTTTAAAACTTTTTAAACCATGTCAAGTCAGACAAAATTATGACTATAGAAGTTCTGCACATAGTTGTTTCAGTTTCCCATGTATATGATAGTGATTATCCCAGTTTTCCTATAGATAAACTCCTTTCTCATATACACACTTCTATTCTACATACATCATATGGATGTTTGTGGACACCTGACCTTCACACCTACCTGAGCTTGTTAGACAACCCATTCAAAAACCATGGCTATTAATATAGAGTTGACCCCCCCGTCGCCCAAGTTGTGGGTATAATAATCTCAGACAACTTTCCACAAGATTTTGAAGTGTGTTATTTGAAGTTTATGCTCTTTCACTTTCAGTCAAAAGAGCTTTTGTGAGGTCAGGCGCTGATGTTGGATTAAAAGACCTGGTTCACAGTCAGCATTCCATTTTATCCCAAAGGTGTTAATTGGGGTGAAAGTCACTTGAGCTCCTTAACACCAAATTCACCAAGCCATATCTTGAGGGGCCTGGCTTAGTACTCAGGGAACAGTCGTGCTGGAACAGAAAAGTTTATTCTCCAAACTGTTGCCACAAGGTGGGAAATGCACAATTTTGTGCGTTTTGGTCTTTTTAGAGAGCAACTAAAAGAATATGACAAAATATGAAATGTTTGTTCTTAGGCTTAGATATCCTTTAAAAGAGTCTATTGTCCAGCCCCAGTTTACTAGATTTGCAATGAGATAAGAAAATCAGCAAAATGCGACCAGGAAGTGTGTCACAAGCTAACATGGTCACCACCACCATGTATAAATGTAATTACAAATTATGCAGAGAAACAAGGATTCTTCCTACATGAGAGCCCAACTCTGGTCATTTGTTTTGCTTTAGAGTAGGGAAGTGTTAGAATTAGGGAATTCAAATCCATCCATTCACCACCCTTACTTCATGGACATCAAATGTTCAGGATGCTACAAGATCAATACCGCGTTCAGCCATGCCCAGACCGTGGTGCAGTGTGTTGGCTTCCCAAGTGTCCTCTATCAGCCTGCTGATGACAAGGTTCAATCTACAGAAGGTTGTTCTTCCCAGAGGAAGTAGCACTAACTGTTCCCGAGGCAAATACATGTAAAGCCTGTGTTTGGATTAAAGTAAGGATGCACCGATACCACTTTTTTAAGGCCGAGTACGGGTACCGATACTTTTTTCCAAGTACTCGCCGATACCAATTACCGATACTTTTTCTTAAAGGGACAGGTCACATTTTTTCTAAAGCAATACAAAACCATGATTTAGATTATGTATTGGAGTATGTGCACGAGTACGAGTACTCATGCAAATACTCGGTATCGCCGCCGATGCCGATGCTTGTATCGGTATCGGTGCATCCCTAGCTTAAAGTATTTATTTTTCAAGACTTGGTGCCTGTGGAGGGCACTTTACTTCTCATGTGGAACACTAGAGCCATACCCTGTCCCTCAATATATTTTGGATACAAAAAAAAACTTTTGGCTTTTGATATCCTTTTAATTTTGAGTTAGGGCCTACTTTCTGCCTCTGCTTTATGGATGACATTTTGCTGAGCTAGTTACCTGTCTGTTCTGCCTAGAAATTGCTCTCTTGTACTTGCCCTGCAGACCAAATGTTTTGTTAAGAGAAAACAGGTTTACTTTTGAATGATTCCTAAGAGGACTATTCATTTTATGGATAGCTTTTTCACATAAATCATCCTGCAGTTTAGGGTTACCGCTGTGAAAGTTCTAACTAAACTAAACGTTTCAGCATTCCTATAATATGGAAATAAATGTTATATGCCTGCATAATGGTACTACCACTAGCTTACATAAAATACCATTGACCTTGATAGCCCATGCCTCCTGCATGCCTCTGCTGCTACAGCTTAGCAAAAACCTGGTACTTGGGTAACACGTGACACTCGCTCTACCTCCCACTATGCAGTGCTCGGGGCCCAAGCATTGACAGTCCTGAACAAATTTCTACTTTGTAAAAGTCAAAACTTGCCCAAGCATTTTTTTATGGACACAGTAATAGACTGGGTGGCAGGAGGTTCTGGGAAAAGTAACTATATAATCCTTGTGGAGCGTGTTACCAAGTGATCCTGTTCCGTTTACAAATAGTAGTATTGTTAGCCTACACTAAGATTAAAACCAAGCCTGATTTTTTTTCCTGGAAAGAAACAGCTGGTTATAGTAAACTTTTCAAAGTATTTAAGTGTTTTTCCTCACTGGAGTCAGTGTTTGTAAAGTTTCTTTACAAAATCGCATGGCCTCATCTACACAGGGCATGCAAAGCTTTGCTGCAGTTATAAACACTTTAATCAAGAGCAGAGACCAGATACCTGCAGTTAGGACAGAAAGCTTAGCTACATAAAGAGGAACCTCAGTCCCCCTTATTTTATTTTAAATCCTCCAAACCTTGTTTGCAGTGTTATCATGAAATCATACACTTATACCTACAGTGCTGTCCTGCTGCAGTCCTCTGATCCCCCGCCGCAGGTCCCGCAACACTATTTTCTTCACTTACATCATCAGGGGCCAGGCTGTCTCTTCCAGGTTCTTGCAGTTGTCCCCTGATGACGTGCCTGTGTCGTGACGTGTCATCAGGGTTCAGCTGCAAGAAACAGCCTGTGCCTTTGCCATAGAGTAGCTCTGTGGTAGATGTGCTGCTGCATGGGAGAATAGAAAGTAATTTACACGTAGGTGAGAATCCCAGATGTGACAGGAGGCGTCCCAAGGGAAAAAGGTATTTATTTGTTCAGTTTAAAAATGTAACTGTTCAATTACAAGAGAAGAGGGGGTTAGGAGGGCAGAGAGGTAAAGTGGGTGGGGAGAGTGAAGGTCTGCTTTAAAGGTGGGTAAATATTTCCCTGCAGTTTTAGAAGGTGTTAAAAGGCTGATTGAAGAGAAACTCCAGGAAACAACAGTTAAAAACAATTAATGAACAGTTAAAGTGGCTCTAAACTCAGGAGTAAAATCTTAAAAATACATTCAAGTACCTCTGGAGGCTACTTTTGTTCCCCATAGTCCCTGAGTTTTTTGTGAAGTAGTCACCACTCCAAGGTCACTTCCATGATGGACTAAAATCTCACATTTAGTAGTCCATCATGGGAGTGACCTTGGAGTGGTGGCTACTTTACAACACACACAGGGACCATGGGGAATAAAAGTAGCCACCCTCCAGAAGGAAGGACAGTGTCAGCACCAATTCAGAGATGATTTGAGGATCTACAGCCGAGTGATACACAAATAAGATACATTTTTGTTACTAGTTTGGGTACTTGAATGCATTTTTAAAATTAAGCTCCTGAGTTTAATGTCAATTGAATGCTATGCAAAATTATATTTAGGGTCTATTTAAGCAGTATTGGTATGGCCTTTTAACTGCTTTGGAAAAATGACTGCTTTACAAATGTGCATTGCACTCCTCTGGCTTGGGGAGCCCTTAGCTAGTAAAGTGCAATAATAATAAATGTAAAACTGTTTTATAAAAAAAAAGCTGGGAGAAGGAGAGCCTGGTCACATGACGAGTCAAAGTCACATGACCAGCTTTCTTCCAATCATATAGTTGTCTCTGCTTCATTAAGCAAAAAGTACTCTGTAGGATACCACTGCATACTGTGGCCCACATTTTAGGAATAGGCTGGCCTTGGTATGCTCTATTATAAATGGGCCCATAGTTTCCTTTGGTTGGAGTTTCATATCATCACTTACCGACACATCCATCAAGCTTTTCACAGGGCATTTGGGCAGGATACAGCCTCTTTTCACATTGTTTGATGTCCTGTCAGGTTGCAGTGTATGGGTGAAGCTCCTGTTGCCTTTGGCCAATGTCATGCTGGTGAGGTGTCAAAATCACTGAGATCCATCTGTCACTTTTTGCAATAAATGTCACTGCATCCCTGCCTAAAATTCTGCAGAATCTCAGTCACTAGAGAGGAAACAGTGGCTGAAGGACACTTTACTGGTTCTAGTAGCTATGGAGCAATGCTGTAGGCAGAGAAGAACTGACTTTCGACAGTTTTGTCACGTCAGAATAAGTACAGACATTAGAGACAGATTCCCAACCTGGACATTCTAGATGCATCAGACAACACTGTAATGTCTACAAAGCATATGCAAACACAGCCGACTGAGCTTATTAGGGGAAACATTGTCAGATTGTTATTGTCACCTATGCAGGTATACATTTATTTTCATCAGTGTTCAGGAGCCTCTAACTAGTACTTTTATGGTGATAAGTCACACTCCCTCTGCAGTACAATTTCCCAGCATGGGAAGCGATACAGGATTTGGAGTTTTTTTTTTAAATTGACATTTTTTATTTTGAAGGTTGCATATAGAGAATACAAAACTTATGACATCATTTGAGGTATCAAGCTTAATCAACATTCAACCAGAGACCATTATACCAACATAATTTTGTTGTTTTACTATAGCGTAGAAGACGGGATATTCCCCATCCGCCACCCTACCGTTCTGTATGTCATGGCTATATAGCAAATAAAGTTTTGTTCTGGTTTCTCTTGTCTAATCTGAACTATCTGGCTTATACCTTTCAAATGTGATGCATCAACAATTAACTGAACATCTTTATAACAATGCAAAAATATAGCAGAGAAAGAAGAAAATAAGAGAAAGTGGATGTAAGTATGTAAGCGTCTTCCAGGACAACAGTCTGTATGGACATCATGAGCAACACATACCAAGGCTTCTCCCAAATCTTGTTCTCCTTGGTTCCTTACTTCTGTGTCAGTTTCCCCCCTCCGTCTACTCCCCTCAAACCTCTCAGTTCATGCTCACCTCATAGGCATCCCACGGTCTCCACACCCCTTTATGGGCTTCAACTGTGTCATTTAGCCGTGCTGTCAGGTATTCCATTACCTGTACATCTTTAATTCTAGCAAAAAGATCCAGTTTAGATGGGGGGAGTTTCCATTGCAGTGGTATGAGACAGCGGGCTGCCGTGAGGATATGCATAGTCAATTTCCTATTAGCCCTTGAGAGGTCAGGGAAGGGCAGTCCCAGGAGGTAGTGTATGGGAAGGTCCGAGAGTGGCTGACCCACTATCTGTTCTAGAATGCGTTTGACCTCTCCCCAATAGGGTTGAATGCTAGGGTATGTCCAGAATATGTGGAACAGGGTGCCTCTAGAACCGTCACATCTCCAGCAATTTGGGGATAGCTTTGGATTGAGTGTATGGAGAAAGTCCGTTGTGTGGTACCAGTGGTACATTATTTTGTATTGATTTTCTCTATAAACCGAACAAATTGAGGACTTTGCTGCCATCCTCCATATTCGTTCCCAATGCTGGGGTGAGATTGTGGTTGCCAGAGCGCTTTCCCATTTCCGCATATAGGGTAGGTTTACCTCTTCCTGCACTGGATCTTCATTTAGTATGCTATATAAAAAAGAAATCACACCCTTAGAGGAATGGGGCGCCAAACATTGAGTCTCAAATGGGGTGCGTGAGGGGAAGGACCGTGTTTTAGCAATTGACAAAGCAAAATGTTTAATCTGTAAATATGCGTATTGGGCGCTGATAGGGAGATCTAGTTTCTCCCTAAGTTGTTCAAAGGGCATTATCCTATTTGTGACCCTATCCAGTAGGTCTCTAAGGTGAAAAAGGGCCCTGGATTGCCACATCTTCACCCAGTCCTTAGACACCCCTGCCTGTAGTTTTGGATTCAGCAGAAAGGGAGTCAGTGGGACCGAGCTGTCGTCAGTCCTTTGGCTAACTTAAACTTATTCCATATTTCCAGCGTAAGCCCTGTGGAGGAAAGCATGGCGCCCCTAGGTATTTGCACTGGGTCAGCCCATAGTAGAGCATTGGGGTGGGTCGGTGCAAGCCAGAGGCCTTCTATTTTCGCCCAGCTCATAGGAGGATCAAACCTTGATAGAGCCGGCACCACTCTCAATTGGGCTGCATGGTAATATGTAATAAAGTGTGGCAGAGCCTGGCCTCCCTTTGCTGATGAAGCATATAGTATCTTTTGTGATACCCGGTGTCGCTTCCCATCCCATATAAAGTTTAACACCTCTTTTTGAAAAGATCTTAAATCGGTGATTGGTATTCTAACTGGCAATGTTGTAAAATAATACAACAATTTTGGTAGCAATGTCATTTTGACTGAAGTCAATCTACCCGTGAATGACAATCTCAAGGATTTCCATCTCTGTAATTGTAAGCGTAGTGTTTGAAACATTGGTTTATAGTTGGTCGCGTAAAGCGAGTGTATATTTTTTGTAAGAAGAATTCCCAAATATTTAATTTTATCACTTTTCCAACTGGAGGGAAATATAGTTTGTAGGGAGATCAATTTAGCGGGGGATATATTCAATGGGAGGACTTCGGTTTTGCCTAAGTTCAGTTTATAACCCGACACCATAGAATAACTATGAAGTTCCGATTGTAGTTTCGGCAGTGACCGTTTTGGGGACGTCAAAGAAAGGATGACATCGTCTGCGAACAATGCTAGTTTAAATTGTTGTGTTCCTATCTGTATTCCCCTAATGTCTGGTGACTCACGAATCCGTGCCGCAAGGGGTTCAATGCAGAGAGCATACAACAGTGAGGACAGCGGGCAACCCTGTCTAGTACCATTGCGTATCTGGAACGGTGTGGAAGTCGCTGCTCTCAGTTTTATAGAGGCAGAGGGAGTTGAGTATAATGCGTGGATTGCTCGGGCGAAGGGGCCCCTGATTCCCATATGGGATAGCGTTGCATGTAAGAATAGCCAACTAAGCCTATCAAAGGCTTTTTCGGCGTCTAGACTGATTAACAGCGCTTCCTTTTTCTCTTTGTTTACAATGTCTACCAGGTCTACCAGTCTACGGGTGTTATCCCCTGTTTGGCGATTCAACACAAAGCCTACTTGATCATTGTGTATGAGTGTTGGCAATAGTTGGGCTAACCGATTAGCTAAAGTTTTTGTAAAGATTTTGAAGTCCGAATTGAGAAGGGCAATTGGTCTATAATTGGCACACAGTGACCATCCTTATCCGGTTTGGGGAACACCGTTATGTGAGAGGTTAGAAACGATGTTGGTATTATCGCGCCGTGAAGAAAACCATTAAACATGTTCGTCATATGGGGGAGAAGGATTTCTGTGTATGTTTTATAGTACGAGTATGGGTATCCGTCTGGCCCTGGTGATTTGCCTGTGGGTAATGCACGGATGACATTCCTAAGTTCGTCTGGCGTAATATATCTACGTTTAAGGCTTCCATTGCCTCATTCAAAATTCTCGGCAGGTCACACCCCGCTAAATAGTCCCGTACACGAGTCTTCAAGTGCGCATCAAGTGGGGTAAAGGCAGTGTCTGTGAGATTGTAAAGTTCAGTATAATAATCCCTAAACACGTTAGCTATAATGTCTGGGTGATGTTGCATAGTGCCCCTTGCATCTCTAATTGCCGTCAGCCCCCTTCCACTGGCTTCCTCACGTAACTTACGGGCTAATATAGTGTGTGCCTTGTCGCCCCTTTCATAGTACCGTTGCCTTAAGTGAGTCATTGACGCTTCGACCTTGTGTGTCAACAGGTGTCGCAGACGCGTTCTAGTTTGGACTAGTTTTCGGAGGAGTGATTTGGAAGTTGTCAGAGCTAAATTTTGTTCTAGGGTGATTATCTCCCTCTTCAAACGAATTGTGGTGGCCAGTCTGTCTTTTTTGATTTTTGACGCCAGTGCTATGCAATGACCTCGGATCGTAGCTTTATGGGCCTCCCATAGAGTTGAAACTTGAGAGACTGTGCCGTCATTCAGTTCGAAGTAGGAGCCAATGGCCCTCATTATGTCTTGCCTAGGAATCTCATCTTTGAGTAAACTTTCATTTAGCCTCCACTGACAGTTTTTGATCCGAGTGGGTTCCAAAGTCAGGGTCAGATCAATTGGTGCATGATCCGACCATGAAATCACTCCCACATCAGCCGATTTCAAATTTCTCAGGGCTGGAGTATTCACCAAGAAATAGTCTATTCTAGTGTGTGTGTGGTGAACCGGGGAGTAGAATGTGAAGCGTTTCTCTGAGGGATGTAGTACTCACCACGAATCCAATAAGGAGTGCTTTCTTAACAGGCGACGGAAGTGTCGCGAGTTATATTCCGTGGCCTTTGGAGCCCCCTTTCCCAAAGATCCCATGTGGTCCATGACATTTGAGTATGGTAAGTTAAAATTACCCCCGATAATAAGGAATGTGTGTTCTAAAGTGGCGATTCTATTTAAAGCTTGGGTGATAAAACGGACCTGTCCTGAATTTGGGGCGTATATGTTGCATAAGGTAGTCGGTACACCCTGCCAGTCTCCATGTAGTATTACATATCTTCCCCCCTTATCCGTAAGGACCAAGTTGGGTAGGAAAGAGCAGGTGTCTTTAGTAAGTCTAATGGGTATGTCCATGCCCTGAATAAAGGGTTCTGGGGACTAACCTGGCATCTGTTGCTTCGGATAATGTGGAGGAAATCTGGGTCCTGGAATTGCCGGTACATCAGAGTAGAGTAGGAAAGAAAAAGACAAAGTAGAGTCAATCTAAAAAGTAAATATACAACGTTAAATATAACAGTCTTAGTGACTAGCCATGGGAGGTTAATAGCTCCCTTTTAAAGCATATGCATAAACAATGTTGAAAATAACTCTAGTTGGTGGGAATATTACCATCTCCTAAGATCAACAGTAATTACACGTTATCAACTATTAGTTTTGAAGACTATAATATCTATTAATTCCCACTGTGTGATCAAGGCGGAGGGGGGTGGGTGAGGGAATACTACAATCAAATACTCCTCCTATCACCTAATAGATTGTAGCTTCAAAAAGAACCAGTTTTCTAGGCGTCTGGTCCCGGAACCGCTCTAGAAAAGTGCTAATGAGCTGCAGCCTAACAGCCATTATATGGAGATTCAGTGAGCAACATGTCTCGAACCCCTTTGTATGGGCCATGTTAGATAATTCCCTTAGCATGTGCTCAAAGTTTGCATGGTACAGTTAGACCGACGCGGTCAGGCGACCAACCAAAGTTAGTGTCCCATCAGGGTCTAGAGGCAAAACTGTTCTGAAAGGGGGCTTTGGAAACAACATCATTGCACAATGTCACTCCATAAAACACAAAACGTTGCCGATCATGGGCTCCAAGATAGGAGGAATCACTGGCCTCAGCGTGGGCGTCTCGGAGTGGAAGCCTCCCTAGGACGTGGTGGTCTGCGGAAAGGGGTGGTTGTAGTCGCATCCAATCTGACATTCCGCTTACCGGGAGTGACCTTTTGCCATGTGGTAGGTTCCGGACCCAGTTTGGGTAAAGGGTCCCATCCTGTCAGGACTGGACAGCCCAACCGTAGGTCGGTGCAGAAAGTAGGTAAGTCCTCTGGAACTCTTAAGGTAGCGCTTCTCCCATCTCTCCGGGCTATAAGGCTAAAAGGATATCCCCAGCGATAGGGGATATTGTTATCTCGTAGCAGTGTTAGCAGTGGCTGTAAAAGGCGTCGCTGTTGCAGTGTGTACCATGAGAGGTCGTGATAGATCTGGAGCGGGGCTCCCTCAAAGTTTATGTTCTATGGAACTTTTCTATTCTGACACGGCTCCGTGTCAGAATAAAGAAAAAAAAGAAACAGCAGTGTTTCTCTCCTTGGCGGCCGGGTAGGGGTCCTGGGGCCGAAGCTAGCCGAAGGATCGGCCAAAGCTACGGCTAGATCTTTTGGCAGCTTAGTGAATAGACCTTAGTTTTAATAGCATAAAAAATTATAAAATTAATAACCATAGAAAAAGAAAACTTAATCAGAATCTGCAATTGCCCTATAGAATTACTTTAGAATTTAGAACTATGGCCTCCTGTTAAAAACGATATGCACTGCAACACTTAATTATATGTGCATCTAGGTTTTCTCTTAGTCCCCTTAATTCTTAAACTTCCTTCTAACACTTTAAAATGAAATAAAGCCACAGTACATAACTTTCACCAATACTTCGAGCTCAGCTCAAGACATTTTTTTTATTTTATTTTTTATGAAGTGCAGCACAGTTCTGGTCTGCAATCAAACTAGAAAACAGCACCATAAAAAAAAACACCATACGTCAATAGTTGCAAGCTTAAAAGAGAACTATGGGGTAAGTGTTTTTCCCCATAGTTCTCTTAAGGGTCATGGGAGGACATATACTAGCGTCCTCCCATGACCCAAAGCTCAGTATATCGCGAGCTACAGCTCGCAGTATACTGAGACCGCCACAGCCGGGACGGATCCCGACATTACTGTCCAGATCCACCCAGCTGCGTGAGTGACAGCTTGCTCTGCCTATCTAGAGGCAGAAGCAGCTGTACCCTCCCCCGTTCGTTCCTACAGGCAGCGCTAGAGGATCGGGGCGGGGAGGGGCAGAATCCCTGCAGGGAGATGATCAAGAAGTGAGCGGGCGACGGTATGTGTTTGCTCACTTCCCGATCTATTGAGCTGACGTGTTTAAAGTTTCATTGTCACACGTTGGCTCGAACTATGAGGATGAGTTATTTTCACTCACCTCATAGTTCTCCTTTAAAGAGAATCTAAAAAGTTAGCGTTTGCAGTGGGGCTACCCCTCCACTGCAAGGGTTAACTGCTTGTTATGGTCTAGGGGCTCAAATAAGAGAAATATACTCACCTCATCCTTGATCCTGCCTGGCTGCTCTTCTCCCCCAAGCTCCGGCAGTCTAAGCCCCACTGAGGTCATCACGTCTAATGCAGTCCATGCAGTGTGGGGGTAGCCCTACTTTTTTTTTTTAAACTTCTTCTTCTTTAAAGCTCCAGAATCACTGAATCTCGTTGAGATTCATAGTAGTAACTTTACTATGGGATTCTGGGTGATATTATTTAGACATGAATAAAACTGATGTATACACTGAGTGGCCAGATTATTATGACCACCTGACGTTTGTAGGCAAATTAGCTATAATTAGCTATAATTTCACGCTGAAGTTGCTAGAAGGCCAGACCATCATAAATAGGGAAGCAGGTTGTTTACCACGACAGTAGAAGTGATTTTTTTTCTGAAGATATGGGTAAACAGCGTGATTTAACAGCCTTTGAACGTGGGATGATTGTTGGCGCTTGGAGCCATGGAGCGAGTATCAGCAAAACAGCAGAATTTGTTAAATGTTCAAGAGCAGCTGTTGTTAAAGTGTTTTAAAGACTGGACTGTCAGCTGAAAATCTGGGTCTAAACGTTCAAATTGTGGCCGTCAGCGACTAGTCAATGTTAGGGCAGAACGGAGAGTGGCAAGACTGGTACAAGACAACAGAAGGGCAACAGTGCAATGTCAGATTCCTCGCATCACCTTTCAACATCTCGTGGAGTCACGAGGCGGCCCAACAAAGTACTGATGGGGTGGTCATAATAATCTGTCCACTCAGTGTATTCTTACATTTGTTACAAAAATGTTTGGTATTTTTGCATACCAACAAGCATATCCATATCGTATTTAATAGAAAAAAATTATATGAGGGAAAACACCTTTACTGCATATACATTTAACAATCAAAGCCCGATTTTTTAATCTTCAGTATGGGCACTTGTAAACCACGTGTACATACTCCCATGTAATGTGGGTGTAATGGTAACTCTTCTATTGACAGAAGTTCCCCCTTTAAATATGCAATCCATCATATTTGTGTGTGCATAAGTAACAGTGGAAAATAAGTGTTAGGATTTAAGCTATGCTCCGTCTATGCACATTTCCTGTCTGCTGTGGAAATGTCTTAACCACTTCCCACAGGAAGAGCTCGGATTGTTGAAACAATTTACATCTGTTTGATGGATGGAAACAAATGCTTGCTATAAAATGATTATTGTCGATAAAGGGGAAACCCAGTTTATATTGTGTTGTTTACAAGACAAGTACCAGAACTTGTTACGCAAAGCTAGCAGCACAGACACACACCTTCGATTACACAAGGCAGGTCCATTGTATTTTATATAAAATATTACTCCAGCCATCCTCTCTGCTGCTCCTAAGACCACCTGCCCTCTAACGCCTTCTTTACCTCCTCCCATTCTCACCTTTTAGGACTTCTCCTGAGCCTCTCCCATCCTCTGGAACTGCCTACCCCCATCTGTCCACCTATCTCCTACTCTGTCCACCTTTAGGCGATCCTTTAAAACCCATGTCTTCAGGGTATCCTATCCTAGCTCTACATAATAACTCTACTTCTAACATCAGCACATCCCTCGCAAATAATGCATTTTGTATCACAGGGTCTTCCTAACCCTCCTGTATTGAAATTGTTTTTATAAATGTCTCCCTTCATTTTGTAAAGTTCTGTGCAAATCTGTGGGTGGTATATAAATCCTGTATAATAGCAATAATACTAATTTGGTCCATCCAGCTCTGGCCAATGGACAAATATTTCTAGAGCAATAAAGCTGAACAAACCAATCAACTGATATAGACTGTTGGGTGAGACATATAATGATCATGAATGTGGAGCAAAAGGCTAGCCAAAGGCAGTTGGATGTCTCACCATTATTAGTTAGTAGTGAGCAAATGTCCTCAATGTGAGCAAAGTTATACTTTTCTTTAACCCTTCAGAATCTGTTGTGCAGAGATTTCTATACAAAAAATATCTGCGTGTGATAATGAATGATTTGAGAATTGGAAGCACTGACTGGCAATCAGGGAGACCTTACAAGACCCAGTCCACAACCAGAAGGCTGTCATGTACTAAAATCTGTTTAAACAAATACACAAACATGGTTACCCAACTTGTATACTGCTTTTTTTATGATTTATTTTACATTTTTATTATCTGTTCCTGTTAACAGTACTACCTTTCTTTTCCTTACAGCAATGGCTAAAGAATGGCAGGACTGTATACAATGAGCCCAGGAAGGAGGAGATATGTCCTATTTCTATGTTGGAAACCCCTCTAACGTCTCCTCCCGTGGAATAGCTCTACGTTCTTTAAACCAAATGGAAAATGTGAAGACGATTTCTATTCTGGACCTTAGGTTTACATCTCGTGACAGCTGAAAGTTAAACACAAGCTTTGTTGTGACCGATCACCGCCATAGTTTTTTAACTCTGGACTCAGGTGATGAAGAAAAGCACTCCGCTTCGTGTATATATCCACCAAGGAGAGCTAATGGTTTTGACCGTTCATCAACAAGCTGAGGATCTTTCTATATTAAGCATCATTCTGTCACCCTGTGCTACTGCCAATGAGGTTGCCAATCTTAATACTTAAGCTAATGTCTACTTACACTCTATAAAACACTCAGGAAAAAAAGTGGATGACTTAGAGGGCGCCCTGGATGAAAAGCAGCGCTGTTCAGGTTTGATAACTGAACACAGCCTTGCTTGAAGAAAAACAATTTTTTTACCAGTTCAAGAGAGATTAATAGTGTTTTAAATAATTTTACACCGGTTTATTAGATTTGCAACCTCTCAGGTCAAAGGTGTCTGCAAAATGTATACATCAGGGTGTGCTACACTTATTATCAGCAGCAGTTTACATTGGGCTATGGCATATCTGAACAGAATTTAAAACAGATGCTGCAGATTAATTTTGCAACTTCTGAAATTAAACATGGCTCATCAGTTCTTCATGAGGTTTCTTTAAACTTTCTTAGAAATTGTGCCATAGGAATCTTAGAATTGGGGGAGTAACATATAGAAGCCCCTTTTTAATGTGAAATGTTTACTTTTTCCTGGACAAACATCATCCAAAACTTAAAGCAACCCTGCTGCTTTCTAGAAAAAAGCAAAACAAAAGAATACATCCCTGTTAAGAAAATTTATTACTTACCTGTCTTGTTGCTCATGCCACCAAACTCCTCTGCATTGAAGGAACTGGCTTGCTGAGAAAGGTTGCGCATTCAAGACTTCCAGGAGTGCTCAATGCTATCATTTAATGCGTGGCTTCCTCCACCATCCCCTACATCATTGCAGGACATAGTAGTGACATAGCGGGTGGTGAAAGGAACCACAGAGGGCAGCAGAAAACCAAGCATCCAAAAAACCAAGAAGAAAGCTAGCATGCTTCTTTCTTCAATGCAACAGAGTTCAATGTCACAGTAATGGGAAATGGTAAGTATTAATTATTTTTTTGGAAGGAATACCTTCTTTATTCTCAATAAAATAGGAACAGGCTCACTTTAAATGGGCATGCGTTAAGCCATTTTATATTGGTATCGGCGAGTACATGAGGGGATGTACTTGTACTTGGGCCTGAAAAAGTGGCATCGGGACATCCCTATTTACAATTCAATTAGACTAGAGTGGGAACTCTTTGCCTCTGAGATGATGAAAGATGTTCAAAACGGCCTGCTTGTCAATGGCAACTGGTAGTGTGTCCACATGTGGAAAAAAGGAGCACTGACATTCTTGTAAAAATCATCTTTAAAATGAATGGCTATTCCTCAATTGTGCAATATGTACTAGAAAATATCGCTAAACCACAGGGTACCAAAATCAGACAAAAACAATTTGACTGGTTGGGTGGAAATAGATGTTAAGATTCTTTTTTATTGTTCACTGTGAGTGTAAAGGGTATTTATATAATGATGCAGAAAGTTTATATATCAGTTACTGTTATAATTCACAAACTAAGGAATGTCTGAAAAGAATAAACTAAACAGAGGATGTGTGCTGCTTATACAATGGATTTTTCAAGGTTAGAATTACTATCAAAGGAACAGCTCATCCTCCCAGCTTTGTAAATGGCCTGCTTAATGTTTAAGGAAACCTGTATTAAGAGATCATGGTCCCTGTCATTGCTGATTTCCCCAGCTACCTGCCTGTCACTCTGATTCAATGGCTTTAATATTTTAATCTGCTTTTAATCTGCATGTCTGTTCTGGGTCAGTATCTCAGGAAGCTTTGATACCAGAGACAGCCAGTCAACTAGTGCTGCAATGGCAGCCCTTGTATTTCTCTCAGTACAGGTTTGCTGTACAGTGAACCTGTAGCCAGAATATGGACATTGAATTCTTTACTTATTCATAGCAAGCAGTAAATAAGCTCTCAAATGAAGCCCTCATCAACCACTCTAGCTGCAGGCACTGTGGAAAAATTGATTTTCAAAGTTTACAACCGAAGCATTGATGTACAAGTAATTTTCTCACAACTCAGCTCAACCTCCTGGGACACCTGTTTACATTAGAGATTATAAGGCTGAAAGGCTCCTTAGTTACTTCTGGGAGGGGATGGGATCAGGGCAAGCTGAGCTGTTTGCAGAATGACTTAGGCAACCATAATGCTACTGAAGTAAACTTTGAGAATTAATTGCTCCACTGTGACGGCTTCTACATAGGTCAGTAAGAAGTCATTTTTTAAAGGAGTGTTGAGTGAGATGTATCTGCTGTCCAGTCAGCTTTCCCCCTCTTCTCTCTTCTCCTAGTAGAGCACAGTGACTGTCATTCACTGTCCCCCACAGGGATTCCCCTCTTTGCTTCTCTAACGCTCACTGGCGCTACAGAAAGGGGAGGAGCGGGTGCATCTTGCTCTAGCTCACACTTGTGTGCGGAGAGGCGTAGCCATCTGTCAATTTTGAAGCCGGGGTGGATCCTGACAATATTATTGAGATCCTCCTGACTGCAGCAGGGCTCTGTGCTGTTACCTGATAGCAGGCATAAGTCTGCTGACTTTGGGACACAGGAGTGGATTTTAAAGGGGACATAAAAAGCTCCAGGTGGTTGCAGGCCTTTTTGTTTTTTTTGTTTTATTTAAGTAGCAGATACAAATGTATAATTTACAGTGGAAGTGACTGCTCCTATAGAGAGAAATGTTGCCAGAAATACTTAATGGATTAAGCAAATCAATTGAGCATTGAATTGGTCCATGTGCCCCTGTTGCATAAAACTTATAAACAATTTCTAGAACAAGGACTTCTCACTTTGTGCCTTATACACATCACCCATACAGATTAAGAATCGGGGCCTGAGGAGTTCAGCAGCGCAAAATTATGGAAGTCAGGTAGTATGGTTATTCCTGCAGTAGGGATGCACCGATACCGTTTTTTCCGGTATCGAGCACGAGTACCAATATTTACCCATCGGTACTCACCGAATACTGATACCGGTACTTCCGCTAGCATGGAGCCGGCTTCCTGGCCAATCAAGAAGCCGGGCGGCATCAGCATTGAGCCAGCTGTTTGGGCAAGTATGAGTACCGAATACTACTATCGGTATCTGTGGATCCCTATTCTGCGATAACATTTCAGCTAACACACACCTCAGTCTGCTATTGTGCCTTCATTGTCCATCCACAGGCTGGGGCGGATTGGTGACCAAGCTTTATTGAATAACTTAAGAAATGTCATGCCCCTAGCCTAGCAGTGCTCTCTGTTAATGTTGCTAGATCGCAAAAGTGGCTGAAGAATTACATCTATTTTGGAAGTTAAAACAGTTCACACAAATGTTTTCAACTTTGTATTTTGGCTATTTGCCTGGAGTTAAACTATAAGCAGCACTTAAAATGTTTTATTATTCTTGTAAATACATGTAAATATGTAGCTACTTTTTAAGGACAATGTGTATTGCATTTGTTTTAAAATGACGCTCTTTATACTTACACACACCATGGTGTAATTGCTGAAAATGTGAGGTGTATATATTATGTATTATTTGAGCTTGTAACACAGAGTTTATTATAATAATAAAGTTTCTATTTGTTTCTCATATATAGTCATTGTAATGATTATATGCCTTAACTATAAATACATTTTATAATATACTGCATGTGTTTTATACTGAAGGGCGTTCAAGGAATCCTCCCAGTCTGCAAAGAACACATGCAAAAAAATGTGAATCACTGTTGTCCCTCCCCAACTTACAGTTGCATCATTTGTTATTGCTAGTTAGTTTAACCTGGGCAGCAAGGTTTGGATTCACATTACTCAGGTGTTATCTGTTATGTAATCTTTATAATACCAGCAAATTCCTTATTACTTTACTAAATATGTAGGCAACTCGCACCACTCCATGCCCTAAAATATGCTGAAAAACCAATGCCCCTTTAAAAGCCCTATACTCTACAGCCAGCTTGGGTGGAAGCCAATTAACCAACCAGTGTGTTTTGGAACATAGAAGAAACTGGAGAACATATAAATTCAGTGAAGACAGTGTCATTGGAGAATCAGAACCATACACCATTGCTGCGGGACTTATCCACTTATCAACGATGTGAGAGTTTGGTCTGTGTGTTCTCTGTTGATTAAAAAAATGCTCATTGATTAAATCAGTTACCAGAAGGAAACATTTTAGAAGGATAATGTAGCAATGGCAGCCTCTATGATTCTCCTATGAAAGGTTCACTTTAAAAGAATAAAATAATTGCCCACAAACCTACCTCAATATAAAAAGGCTGTTCATTTTGCAAGGGAATTATCCCTTAACTTAGTGAATGAGGTGAAGCTCTACTGACTTTCATCATCCAATCACGTGCAAGCAAAAATACTCCTCGGTTTTTTTTCCTAGCACGTGGCTGGGTATTCTCTGCAAAGTAAAGTTTCACCATATTCACTAAACTAAGGGAAAATTCCCTAGCAAAGTGATGCGCCTATTTGCCTTTAGTAAACCAAACCCCTGGTGTTTTGACAAGTACCTTTGTTGCATAAAATTCTGTAACAACCATGTATATCATTATTGACCTTTAATAAAAAAAATTGTAAAAGAATAAAATGCAACTCTAAATAAATAAGGTGTAGCACTGTAAATGTGTAAAGGAAGGTTTGCTCCTTACAGAATTTGTCCCGTGTGGCCATGTAGTATAGAAAGGGACTTTTTGTGTCCAGGGTGATGCGGCGGGTCTATCGGGGGGAGGAATAGGGCAGAACCAGCTGGGGGTTGTTAATACAACACTAAAGTGAACCAGGGAAGTGCTATGAAAGGGAGTGCAGATAATGATCTATAAGAAAGAACTTTCAGTGTGCAATAGGTGGGTCCATGTGCACAGGACTAAGGCTGGAGTGAGTGGCAAGCCTGGATTGGCTTTTCAAGAAGTTAAAATTTGCTACCAACAGTATAGAACATTATGGCGAGAGTGTGAGAGAAGGCCTGGACAAGAAGTCTACTGGAGAGTGTGCTGCAAGGAAAAGCCTCTGTCGGTGATTGTGAGAGGGGAATGTGATTGCTGTTATTGTGTGAAGCAGCAATGAACGCTATAAGACCTTACCAGTTATCCATTCAAGTACTGCAAGAGAGACCAGCAGTGCTAATGTCTTTCCACTATTGCAGGGTTGCCAGGTATGCCAGACTCTTGGATATCACATTACAGTTACAAAGACTGTGTTGTTGAGCAAATTACATATATGAAGTGTTTGCTCAATGAGCTATTGGGGTTGATTTAGTAAACGCAAGTAGGCTGTTCACTTTGCAAGGTAATTTTCCTTTAGCTTAGTGAATGAGGTGAAAATTCACTTCACAAAGAACAACCAATCACATGCAAGCAAAATAAAAAAACAGTGTTTTTGCTTGCACATGAATCGATGATAGAAATCAGCAGAGCTTCACTACATTCATTAAGCTAAGTGGAACTTCCCTTGCAAAGTGAAAAGTGTATTTGCCTTTTAATAAAGCAAGCCTATTGCATATCCCCTTTGTGGGTTTTTTTCTGGATGCTGCTGGAGCATTCTGTACGCTGAACACGGGGAGTCGCTCGTTATCGTACCTCTGCCATTCAGAGAATGCCTTGTATTTTTTTTTTTTACAATGGCTATTTCTTTATTACAGGTATTTATATAGCACCGACAATTTACGCAGCACTTTACATAGTTGCACATTCACATCAGTCCCTACCCTCAAGGAGCTTACAATCTAAAGTCCCTATCTCACATGCCAACTTAGAGAGGGCCAACTTAGAGAGGAGACAATTACCTACCTACCTACCTACCTACCAGCATGTCTGGGAGGAAACCGGCATACCCGGAGGAAACCCACGCAAGCACAGGGAGAACATGCAAACTCCTTGCAGATAGTGACCTGGCCAGGATTCGGACCGGGAACACCCAGTGTTGCAAGGCAGAAGCCAGGTGTTCCCTTATTGGAAGAGATGGTGATCATGATGTCATCTGTCCACCTCCTCTCTGCCTCATCCAATCAGAGAATACCTTGCATCAATTGAAAAAAAATACAAGACATCTGTCAAATGGCAGAGACACTAGAGCAAGTGACTCCCTGTATTCAATGTACACATGGCAAGTCGCTCCAGCAGCATCCAAAACAGCACAGTGCTGACTGTATGTAGCGCAGACTACTACAGTGAATTTCCGCATCCCCAGCAGCCTTCATGATGTGAAACATGGCTAACTACATGTAACCAAGCTGGCCCTATGTACGTTTAAAAATTAGATCATTCCTGGAGTAATTTTTCACCAAAAGAGTAGTTGATGCTTGGAACAGACTTCCAGGAGAAGGTGTCAGTCAACAGTAAGTGAATTTAAACATGCCTGTGACAAACATAGACCTATAAAAAAAAAAAAGGAAAAAATGAATAGGGGTCATAATTGATGATTTGTTGCCATCACTTTTGCCTTCATGCATGATAATTGATTGGCCATTTTTTGCCATCACTTTTCTATGTTTCATGCAGAGGTCCTTTACATAAATATCCTCAAGAACAAATGCAAAGTAGAGCTGCAACAATTATTCGATTAAGTCAATTAAAATCGACGATGGAAAACGTTGCCAACGTTTTCCATCGTCGATTCGTCGACTAAAATTTAAATTTCCCACTCACACCCACCTGTTCGCAGCTCCATACACGAGTGACGCTATGCACGCCACGGACGCCATGCCCACCGCGCACACCGCGCCGGACACACGCCCGCAGAGCACGCCGCGACTTACAAGGGTTCAGAAACAGGTAAGGGGGACCTGTTTTAATGTTTCCTGTTTAAAAAAAAAAAAAAGCGGCACACTGTAGAACACCAGCAGCTATAGAGGAACAACAAATCCCAGCAATAATACATTATACAGGGTGTTTAATATATTATTGCTGGGATTTGTTGTTCCTCTATAGCTGCTGGTATTCTGCATTTCGCCGTATAATCATTATACAGCGCACTGCAGAATGCCACCAGCTATAGAGGACTACAAATCCCAGCAAGAATACATTATATACAGTGCAATGCAGAATAACCCCATCTACAGAGGGCTACAAATCCCAGCAATAGTACATTATAGTATAATGTACTATTGCTACATTCCTCTATAGCTGCTGGTATTCTGCATTTCGCCGTATAATCATTATACAGCGCACTGCAGAATGCCACCAGCTATAGAGGACTACAAATCCCAGCAAGAATACATTATATACAGTGCAATGCAGAATAACCCCATCTACAGAGGGCTACAAATCCCAGCAATAGTACATTATAGTATAATGTACTATTGCTACATTCCTCTATAGCTGCTGGTATTCTGCATTTCGCCGTATAATCATTATACAGCGCACTGCAGAATGCCACCAGCTATAGAGGACTACAAATCCCAGCAAGAATACATTATATACAGTGCAATGCAGAATAACCCCATCTACAGAGGGCTACAAATCCCAGCAATAGTACATTATAGTATAATGTACTATTGCTACATTCCTCTATAGCTGCTGGTATTCTGCACTGCGCCACTGTATAATGTACTATATTGCACACCACACTCTTTTTTTTACTTCCACCGCGCCAAGCTTGCTCCCGTGATGGACTACAATCTCAATAGAAACTAGTAGTCCATCACTGAACCCTTTTTTTTTTTTATCCGATTAGTCGATTAATCGAACTTAATAATCGGCTAACTAATCGATTATGAAAATAATCGTTAGCTGCAGCCCTAATGCAAAGTACAGCAATCACAGGCCGCTAAAACACAGAGTGATATTACCTAGTCCACCTATGATAAAAGTAATGAAAATAATGGAATAGGCAGTATTCTGGATCTCTGAAAATTCAGACACCATAAAATGATGATTATGGATAAGTGAGCCAGCTTGAGGCAAACTCATATCCATCCCAATTTGTAAGACAAATAGAAGAATATTTGCTCGTTTTTAACATTACAGAGGTATTTCCTGAGAAGGCCACAAGAGGGCAGCAGATAATCACTGCATGAAAACAATACTCTACAAGCAGCATCATAGTTTATGTCAATAATAATGCATGAAAAACATGTCAATGTGAGTTATTAGTAGCCCAGTCATGCGTGCTGTCCAGCCAGGTTTCCGCTATACCCACTATGTCGAAGTCCTCTTCATATGTCTTGTTGACATATGAAATACAAAAAAAACCTTTTTTGACAAAAAAAGCATGAGCCTAGAAACAGACAAATGTTAGGCTCCATTTGAACTTGTGCAGGTGCGAGAGCGTGTATGCATATGCACCATGCACTATTCATTTCAATGTGCTGTCCTGCGCACAGCAATCGCATCAAAGAAGTCCCTGCACCTTTAAAAAATATATACATTTAACACACAACTTTGTTGCCAAGCATTTTGGTATGAGTTCACATGCGTTGGAGTGCCATTAACAATGAATGGCACAGCAGCGTGTTTTACAAAATAACAAGTGTTTTGGTGCACCGCATCATTATGCATAAAAACACATGTTGCTCCAAAACACATGTGACCAGAACCTTAATGCATCCTTAAGGTACATTCACACATCTGCATTACAATTTGCTCTTTTCCCTCTGTGTTCTTTCATCGCATATATTAAGCATTATGCATTCGATATGCATTATCTGAATGGAACCATGCTCAACTCCATGTTCTGTTCCCATCTATACATTGGAGCACAGTCCATGAAGATGCGCATTGACACAGCGTGCTGATACACCTGACACTTTGTAAGACATACTGCTGTGCCAATCATTGTTAATGGCGCCCCAATCCACCTTGCTGCACAATGCACTTTCACATGCGTGAAATTGCACCAAAACTCATGGTACCCATGTACCATTGCACTTTGGTGCAGTGTGTTTTTACAACAAGGTGTAGGAACTTTCTTGGTTTGATTGTTGTATATAGGGGGGCCCATTAAAATGATAGGGCTGCCCTGTTAACGACACACAAAAACATGCATACATGCAGGCATATTGCTGCAAATGTGAACAGAGCCTTATATCAGTTTAGCATGTAGCTGGTGTCCACTGGGTGACAGTGGTGTATAGTGGTGCCCTGTAGTATTACAGAACAAGGCAATGTAAGTGGAATTGATCAAAACTGGAGCAGAGAAACTCTTTTCTAGGCTAAAAAAACAGTTGACTGGAGTTGGTCTTTTATCTAAACACACGTTACAGCGTGATTGTACAACCTCCCTTAAATTAACTGATAACTATGACATACCAGGAAATGGGTTGCTCAATGTTTTTTGGTTCTCCCCAACCTGCCCATGTGTTTCACAGTTAAATAGAGGCTTGTACATAGAGCACTCATCTTATCAGCACTGATGTTTCGAAGAGAGGGCCCAAAAAAACAGTGTAGGCTTCATTCTCAAAGCTGGAAGTTCACCAAGATCTTCTGAACCTTACAGGTCTGGAGAAGGTGTGGGAAAACCAGAAGTGGCCACCTATGCATATCTCCCAACTGTCCATCATTGGGAACAAAATCTCTCCATCCCTCCTTCCTCCTCAGTTGTCCCCCTTTGTGGTTTGATGTACAGATATCTATGAAAAGGTTCTATTTAACTACAAGTGACTCTGAACTAAAGCTTTTATATTATCTATGAATTCTCTTGTTTGCTATTTCAAAATAAACAGTATAAAGAAAATGTAATGGTGAAAAAAAATAATCCTGGGTTTAACCAATCATTTTGGCATACAAATTACACTGGGGAACCATTTTTTCTTATGTTGCATGAGATTTTTCAGCTGATTCTAAGTGTCTTTTCAACGCTGATTTCAAATATGAAATCGTTTTTTCTCTACATGTTCTAGTCTGTATGCAATTTAAAACTTGTGATTGTTTGAAAAAAAAAGGACACCCATTGCTATTTACACTAGGGATAGCTTGAGAACTAGGCTTACATCTACCCTAACCTCAGACTGATGACTCTTATTTTTTTTGCAAGCATCAATAGTCTTTATCTTTTTTGTTAATTTTGGATTATAGAGATTTATCTGATTGACTTGATTTTCTTGATGAAACAGTTTGTGAAGGCATTAAGTATTGATGGTGAATGTTTTCCACATAATAGCAGGGTTATTCACAAAAGGGTGAAGGGTTTGGAGAAGGCAGGGGAAGTGAACAATCTAGGACCAAATAGCCGATTTGGAAAAATTCTCCAATTCAGCACCCTTTTTTCTAGTTCAGCTATGTTGTCCTAGATTGGTCACTTCTCCTGCCTTCTCCAAACCCTTCACCCTTTTGTGAATAACCCGGCTAGTTTCTGTTTTTTCTGTTTTTTTCTTTTGAGAAGATCAAAGCAGGTCCGTTCGATGGACCTCAAATTCGTGCCTTTGTACATGATGAGGAATTTACAAGCACAAGCTACAAGCACAAATTCTTGCCTGAATAGGACATATTTGAACCTTGCCTCAGTGAAGTGCGGTACCTTTGCTTCTTGGTGAAGCATTCCTCAACCCTTGCCCCCTAGTACGCCCAGCCCCGCCCCCAGCATGCCTACGCCCCACCCATATCCTACCAAAGCCTCACCCCCATCCCGACAAAGCATGGGCTAGTGTGAAGGAGGGAGGGAGGAGGAAGGGAGGAGCCTTCCTGTCCCTCACTTGCTTGTCACTGCTGAGATCACCTCAGTGTTTTTTTTTTTCTTTCTTTTTTTGATTGGACAGCTTGGACCAATAGCGCTTTGCCATTGGTCCAAAGCATCCACAGAGCTTACGCCTCTAACAAAGAGTAGAGGCCGTGACAGCTCTTGCCTCACTAGTTAGGTTACACAAGCAGTGGGGAAGCCTGCTGGTGTGTAACCTAACTACCTGACAAAAGCCGGATGCAGCACTGCCTGTAATTAACAGGCAGCACTCCGTCGTCCATGACAGGTTACACAGTTGGGAGGCTCTGCCTGCTGTGCAACCTGTTACAAGCTGATCTGAATGGAGAAAAAGCTGTCAGCTTCAGACTTGAAGTTGACAGCTTTTTCCTCCATAATACTAGGTGAGGCTCTGCCTCATCTGCCTCCCCTGACCGCACGTCCCTGCTTTGCATCCCATCCTTTTCAGTTGTTCTGAATCACCTATCATCTTTATTTTGAAATACATGTTAATTTAAAGCAAAAAGCATTAGTGCATACTCATATTTGACTATAATGGATAATTGTTTCAGATTTGGCAAGCGGTGATACATATTTTACTCCACACAAGTTATTTTTTTGCCTTTTTTTCAAAATCTAATGCATACTGTGATGCACCTACATATTTTTGCGAATACATAAAGAATATCTTTGCCAAGGCAATTGTTTAAGCCTAATTTTAAGACTGTGTGACCATAAATTCCTCAGACAGACCATGTCATCATACGAGAGGTGTCAAAAGTTTGGAAAAAAGCTTACAGAGAAAAAATAAATTCAGATTTTACTTCAGCACACTCCAATTAGGTAAGAACAAGTGCTGGTATCAATGCAACATCAAACTTTCTATGCCCCCCAGTGTTATTAATGGTCTGCCTAATTGGGGGCATAGAAAGGGTGTGTCATTGCCTAAATACAATGTGCTAGATGGTGTCCCTTTTTCGCATCTCAGAAACTTAGGAGGTATGCTTATATGTAGCTTGCTTGCCCAGAGAACAGGAAGAGATCCTTGTTGAACTCAAAACAAAAGCTAAACAAACATCCAGAAAGCATTTTAGTGAAGAGAATGCATGGATAGGTATTCCTAACACCTTCTCCACTAAATGTGTATATATAAAATTAGATTTTGAGAAACAGGAAATTTGGGTATTTGTGGATTTGGTGAGGTCTATTTTAGTAGTGCGATTTTTTTTTTTTTTAACTGTAGGTGCTGTATTGATAGTCTTTCATCTGTGACCGAGCTATTGACGCATTGTCTCTGATGCTACATCAGAAAATTAAATATATGCTTTAGGACTTAGACCTCAATATACATTGTCAGAATGGATTGTTCCTTCTTCTCACAGCTTGGTTATCAGGCCCCACTGCATGATGAGTATGGCTTAGTACAGGCAACCATTCAGGAAACAGTCAGCTTTACTTTGTGCTGAGCCATTTTAAAATAAAGACCGATGCTCCATGTTCTACCACACAGGTATAAAATGTATTGACTTACTTACCTGCCATCTCAAAATCGGCCACAAAATGGTGCTGTAGAGAAACATCTCTTTTTACAACAGAGCAGACTGTTCTTCTATGGTAGGTTCCCAGCAACCTAAAGCCCAAGAAAGAAACAGGTGTATCCTGATACCTTGGACTGCATCTTGGAATAGCGGAGAGGAGGATCCAGAGCCATCTCCAGCACATGTTTGGAGGAAAATGCTTAAATCCCTCTAGGCAGCAACACTGCCTAGAGGGATCTGTAGGAACAGACTTGTTTCACTTTATATTTGTGAGTTAACACTGTATTTACATATTTTATGTATTGATTGTATGTTCTCTGTGTATATTATTTTTCACCCACCCTGTTTTGTTAATAAAGCTTCAAGATTTCTTCCAGTCTAGCTTATTGTAGAATAGGAGGTTTGAGCTGCGTGTGGTGCTATACACAGGCCACAGGGTAACGTGTAGCAGGGACAGAACACTCCACCTGTTCAAAAATGAAAATACAGTCCAACCTGGATTGCAAAGTGGGCCAATTCTGGCTCTGTTACACAGGGCTGCATGCATTGCTGCATCCAGCACCTTGTTGTCCACAGCACTTGGCTTTGAATGTCATGCTTCTATGCTTTCACTTCCATAATCATTATCAGATCTTGATTTTGTGGTTTCCCGTGGAGCAACATATAGAGGAAGGAGTTCATGAACATTATTTATAGATAGGTTTGACTTAAACAATTTCAGTTGTGAAAGACTTCCTGTCGCTTCAAAGAACAATGAAGAACATGCCTGGATGGGTCACATGATCATTTTCATCGTTTAATAAAAGATCGAAAACAAAGCCAATATGGCTAAACAAAATTTTTTATCAATACATAAACAGTAAAAAGGGGAGAAAGGACCAGATGGGCCCAATAAAGGACATAAATGGTACGTTACTCACAAACGACAGGGAGAGGGCTGAGGCGCTAAATACTTTTTTCTCGTCGGTATTCACCAAGGAAACAGACGGGTTTAATGTACATGATAAACACAAAATTCAACAGGAAAATGATCAGCGCATTTCTATTAAAATGGGGGCGGGGGGTTTCGTTGTGGGGAGGGGGGGGGTGCCCTTACAAAATTTTGCTATGGGGCCCTGGGATTTCTAGTTACGCCCCTGGGCACAAGTTTCTACTCAAAATACAGTACACAGAAGTTACTTATCACTTCATAGTAAGATGAGTAACAGTTCTAAGAAGGCATGAGAAAGACATAGTTCTCTTCCTGCACTCGGTTCTGCAAATGTATATTGCTTCAAAATTAAACGGTATTTTCAGTCTTGCGGTGACTTCAAAAACGAGATCTACTAAATCATGGAAATATTGTATGTCAGTATATATTCATCAGCTGTACCTTGAGGAACTGGTTTCATGTTTTCCCCAAGATAGCCCAGTATTAGGGTTGACTACTGCAAGCTCACTGCATTCTGATTTAGCTGATTTAAGTGTGGGTATTTGTGGGAAGATCTTGTACCAACACCAAAAAACCCTAGCATTTGCAAAGTGCTTGCATGTCTGACCATCATCTGTAGGTACCTTATATGGCTTCTGTTCTCTATGCGTGTATCTGGGATGATATACTTTACACATGCAGTCTATGTACCAGGCATGGCATCCACTGCCAAATTAATTATCTGCTCAGTTTCTCCAGGCATTCATATTATGAATATTGAGATAGAGATGCAAGTTGGAAAAAGGTAACACCAGCCAGCAGAACAGAATGGAACTGCTCACAAAGTTGTATAATGGAGCTGCAAGCTCCAATGCTCACATTTTACATAACTGGGCATTAACATAAGGGAAGATGTATTTAAATATATAGCCAGGGCCGGATTAAAAGCATCATGGGCCTGGTGCTATCGGTCAGTCGGACGGGAAGCATCAGAGGCTGCTCTCTCTATTTAGGAGGACGCTCACTCCTCGATGGGGCCCCATGAGGCCCCAGTAAGCGGCCGCCTAATATGCCTGATAAGAGTGCCGCGTGCGCCTCTGCCTGATTGTGTTCAGCTCGGCCGGCCTGGATTGCAATTGGGCATACCGAAGCAATCTGGGCAGGCCTAGCCTATTTTTAGAGGTGGGCCTGGAGCTGGGGTTGCAGTAGCCCCTATTTTAATCCAGCCCTGTATTTAGCACATTATCAAGAGCAATTGTAACAACCAAATTCTTATGAGGGTGTGTGTATGCCGCAAAAAAACTTTTTTTCTTTGTACATGGAGCAGCCATATTTGCTTATTTCATATGCAGGTTCTGTTTTCTTTGAGCCTTGTTGATTACTTGCAAGTCTACCAGACGGTGTTTTTCTAATTGAGCCTTACACATCAATTGGTGTTATTTCCCTACAGGTACCCAAAGGAAGACTTTCAGGACAGGTCTGATGCTGGTAGGTGTTTGAGATCCCACTCTGTTACTTAATAAGAATACATTAATGCATAAGGCTCTAAGTGACAGATTGGGAGTATTTTTTTTAAATTTTATAAATCGATAAATTAATGATGGGTCTATTTTAAAACAATAAAACTAGACCTTTCTTAGGCTGCAAAATCATCAGTGAACAGTGAAACCTAATTTACAACCCTAACTTCAGGTGAGCAGATTTTTAATGAAAGCCAGGAACATTTTACAGCACATCCGTCCACACATTATGGCTCAGTATAAATATCAGTGTGCTCTCACAGCGAATCCTCAGTGCCGCTGGTGTACCCAGCATGAATAGAGGAACATGCCTCTGAAATGAAGCTGTATGAAATAGTACAGTAAATGTACAGACTACACACATTGCATCACTTCAATTTAATTTCCTAATGTACACTTCTTCTTTTTTTCATACCACCAGACCACTGACATGACCTCTTTCCCTTCATCCATTGCACAGTGTCTCTGCGGAATAGCTCTTCCTGTTCCTAGACCCCATATGCTAATGACACCATCAGTGTAATAATTCAATAAGAAGCAATAGTGTATGGGGTATCCTGCAAACAACTGGAGGTTAGAAGCTCCTCTGAGGTTAGAGCAATGGAGGGTACCTATGCATAGCCCCTTTTACTTAGGTGCTCTGCTAATTCTAATCAGGAATTGTATGCTTAAAAGAGAACTGAGTCATCACTCTCTGCAGGTAGGTAAGCGGGAAGTAAGTGAGCGACGGTATGTGTTTGCTCACTTCCCGATCTATAGAGTCGACGTGTGACCGTTTCATTGTCACACGTTGGCTCTAACTATGAGGACTAGTGTAAATCACTCACCTCATAGTTCTCCTTTAAACCCTCATTCACACACGCTTCCTACCTTCGATTTATTTAAATGAAGGCGAAATTGATCTGGGAAGTAGAACTTTATACTTCCCAGAACAGGTTCTCTTGCATTTGAAAGTATATGCGTTTACATGCGTTTAGATGTATTCAGAGTATCTAATCTGCCCTATTAGGTAAACTAAATGCACCTAAATGCAAGAAAAAGCACAGTGTGAGTTATATGATTTCAAAATCGTTACAGGATATACAGGTATTCCTCACTTAACGACCGAGTTCCGTTCCTACGACCAGGTCGTTAAACGGATTGGTCGTTAAGTGAGGAACTCTATACAGTACTATACTGCATTAGTACAGTACTGTATAGCGTTGCCGATGTACAGTACCGAACAGTGTACTGTACATCCGGCAATGGAAATACTTACCGAGACCTGCAGTGAAGATCGGGGGATGTCACTTCCGCCGGCGACCCGTCGCACTGACGCTGACGCGGAAGGTCGGAGGTCGATCGGCGGTCCGTCGTAAGTGCGAGTGGTCGCAAAACAGGTAAGTCGGTAAGTGAGGAACATCTGTATAGTAGAGACATGATTGACAGCACGATTGCCAGGGCAACCCACACCAGACACTTTTCAATTAGTGCAGCATCCTGTATTGGTTGCTGTGGCACAATGCAGATGCACCGATCCCAGCACATGATACTGTGTTGTTTTTTTGGTAGAACTTTATTGAAATAAAGTGATATTTCATTCAGTTCTATGGGCACAGTGAGGTGCGAGGCCGTTGTAAGGCGCTAAAAAAAAGTACAACATGTCATACTTTTTTTTAGCACACACCACCGCATTCCCATCACAACACGGTGGTGTGAACCGATCTCCTCTGTGACAAGGCAAATTGCCTTGTCTTGCATTGGGGCTGTGCTGGAAAAAACAGCCAGCACAGCCCCAACGCATCTGGTGGGAATCAGCCCTAATGAAAATTCGGATTCATACGAATTTCATTCAAAACAAAACTAAATCAGACATGTGACTGTTCTCTGGCCAATCAGATGGGTAATTTTTGACTGTTAGGGGTTGCATCACAGGCACGTGATGTGACTTCCTGTTGAGTATTGTTCCCACACAAAAATTCGGACGGATCCGAAAACCAAACCAAATTTCGCATCCGAAAACCGAATAACAAATCGAATTGGCTTTTGGATCCGAAATTCGAAAAATTAGAGAAATTAAAAACTGAATGGATCTGAAACAAAACAAATTTTGTACAGGTTGCATGTCTACTGAATAGCTATTTTTTTTTTTTCAAAATAAAGAACAGAGTAACATTTAAAGTAACACACACACAATAGATTTTCTGAAATATGTTCTTGTATTTAAAGAAAAGAAAAGCGATTGTGTAAAAAAATAAATATTCCTGCAGTTATATTAAACTTAAAACATGTACATTATTAATGACAATGCATAAAGTGTAACATTTACAAAACTATGAAATGTAGTACATTAGTTCAAAAGTTTGATATCCAAAGAAGCAAAATAAAATTGCACAGTTTGCATGTCCTTTCCATGTAATCTCAATACAGTGCCAATGATGAAATTGCTAGAAACATAGCTAAACACCCAAACAGTAAATAAATATACATCTCCAGTCAGTGCTGAATAGAAACTGCAGACTTCCAAAGGCCTCTGCCCAGATATTCTTGGGGACAATGTTTTGGAAATGTTCTTTACATTTTTGGGTTTTAAAATGTTATTCTCTGTACATTTTCATTGAATAAGAACATAGGAAAGCCAAGAACATACAGTATATTTCAGTGGAAACTCTTGTAAGGATCCTTTTAGAGCAGTTCCAGGATTGTGCAGGTAGGAGAAGACCGTAAGGCAGATCTTGAACATACTGGAAGGGTTAAAATTGTCCACTGGCTTGGGCACACTTTCTAAGAAATTTAGGAGTACAGTCCATTGAGGAAATTATTTGACTTAAAGGCAACCATAGCATGTAACTTAGGCATTGGCATTTGAACAAACAAGCAAAGTAAAAGGTGCCCAGAGGCGCTCAAACAAGTCCACAGAAACTCAGAGATACCAGCTCTTCTGGCTAAGTGCAAGAATATCAAGTTGCAGACCTGCATATGATGTACCCAGTGACTTTCCTGATGATAATAAGTACAAACCATGATTCCAGTGTATTATGGTTTGACTTGGATGACATAACTAATCTTTAGTCTTAGTTACGTGTTTTACAATCATGCACTCAGCATATCTGCTTCTCCTCAGTGCTTACTCTATGGTCACAAGGCACAGGCATAGCACCAATACACGAAAGGATTTATGGTCGGTCCTTTTCTCCTTTCTCAGATAACGCAGAGTCACATATCCTTACATCTGAAACAGACTTCACAACAATGGACTGAGGTGCAGAAGAGAACATAACTCCATGCTTCTCAAGTCAGTCAAACAAAGTCCTACACACATTTTGTGGCTGGAGAGCTTTCCATCAGATATACAGGGCAGATTTCCTCTTTCTCTGGCTTATTGTAGGCAATGTGTATGTCGTTTTTTAACCATTGCTAGAAAGAAAGAAAGAAAGAAAGAAAGAAGAGGACACAGTCACGGTTTATGGCAATAATTCCATGATTTGCATTAGAAGTTAAAAAAAGGTAATGAATGTTCTCAAAGAATGGAAACTGTTTCAAGGTTGCTGTCAGGAAGGTCTGGCTGCCGACCATAGTACAAGTGCACGGAACGCTGCACGCACTGTTGCGCACGGATATGCATAGAAACCGATTAAGTGTTCACATTATGTGCATGCCCGTTCCACCTGTTGGCACCAGGTGGCCTATTTAAAGATGCTAGAAGCAGCTGCCAGCAGAGGGAAGATCATCAGCTCCTCATCCTGTACTTGCTATTCCTGTTTTACAGGTATCTTGGATTTGACCCTGCTTGTCTCTGAACCCTGCTTGTGTGCCCCCTGCCTGCTGACCCCTGCCTGTCTTGACTACCCTTCTGGATTCCAATTTGGCTCTGCTTGCCGGCATGGCTCTGATCTGGCTTTCCTGTGACTACGCCTCTGCCTTAAGTTTTTGCACCTCATTGCCTGCCAGGTGCTGACCCGGCCCGTCTGACTATGATCCTGTCTTCCCTGCTGCCATCTCGCTTGCTGCTGAACATCTGGTTCCAATAGTATCCTGCAAAATTAGATATCCCAGGAAGCAACTAGTGATGTAGCGTTCCCAGAATGCATCTGTAAGGGCAGGGCTACATCACAAGTGAAAACAGTAATTGTACGAAAAAACAAAACTTTTTTTTTTAACTAATGAATGTAAGATGATTTTACATCCGCATGCAGAGCTGTATACTGATATGATTTCTAGTAAAAGGGGGTAAAGGTCCACTTTATTGGGTCTGGGTTTCAATTTATAACACAAGGCTCAATGGATCGAGAAATTAAGTATGAAGCAATGCAAGAAACTGATTTATGTATTTCTCAAATTACAGGTTCAGCATTATTACAATTGTTTCTTAGGTGTAAATGTTTACCTGTAAATCCTTTGTATCAACTTTTTATTTTATGTTCCAACAATACATTAGACAAATAAGTTTAAACATACATATAAAAATCATTTCACAGTCACAATATCTTACATCGTCATTCTTCTCAGCCCCCCAGAAGGAAAAAAAAACAACTGTACATATATATGCGCATATACATACAGTCCCCGAGCCTATTCATAAATACATTAAAATCACCATACATCTATGTCATTGTGAAAAGTGTAACCGAAAAAAAAAAAAATCCATCTTCCCATGCCTAGTGTCAAGTTCATCGAGGAAAAAGTCCCCTAAAATATTATTGTGCCACATTTCCCCTTATGAAATGTCATATTTTATTACTATTATTCTACCATTTACTTAACGTCTTAATCCTTGTGAAAAATATATATTTATATATACGTACATATATGTGCTTCCCCCCTACACATCCCTAAAACCTGTTCATAAATACATTAGATCTACCAAACATCTATATCATTGTGCAAGTGGCATTAGCGGTGCCAAACCTTCCTTACAGCAGGTGTAATCGTTATGCCTCCTCATCCCATACCTGTAAATCTTTTGGAAAAATCCTTGCAGGATCTGGAATTTGAGGGCAGATTAAGACCTTCAGTCTGTGTTAAGAGAAAAAAAGAGGATCACAAAAAAAAAATCTTTTTACAGTAAATGCGCTTTTTGTATATTTTCAGACTTTTTGCAGCGTTGCTTTGCAAACCAGAAATTACTGTAAAATAAAATACTTAAATACAGATATCTAAACCTAACAGCAAGAACTAAATATGTTGCTGCCTATCAGTCATTAGATGTAGGGACTGCATTTGTTTTTATCTTTCAAAGTAAGAACAATTCCAGCAAGTACAGTAAATACCTGTTCATCTTGCCAGAAATGCAGTGCCCTTGTTCATTTATGTGAAAGGGACTGATACATCAAACAATGTTATCTTGCTTCCAAACTTTCTTCTGTAAACGAATAACTCTCCCACCTACATGTAATGGAGATGAAGAGAGGAAGATATGTTTGATGTCACACCTGGGTTGCAACCATGGCTTCGTCTATAGATATATTGGAGAAGTAAGCATAGCTACTCTAGGACATGAAGTGTGTTATTTGCAGGATTTCCAGGTGAAAATAAAGGAAGAAAGTCTGAAAAAAGGAGACGAATGCTGCCATCACATCTAAGGACTGGTAAGCTGCAGCATATTACATTTATGGTTTTTGGGATACTTTTATATTTTTTATTTTTGGAGAATCCTTTTTTAAATGCTGTACTTGGAAACATTATTTTGATATTACTCTGTTAGAATCAACAATAACAGTACTGCCTCCTTAAAGTTAAACGCTGGACAGAAATGTTGTCATTTTTGGAAAGGTAATTTCTTTTCTTCATCGAATATCTTAGTGTTTTGCAATGCAGCCAATGTAATTTCCTACATTGAATTGTGCAGAATAAGGGCTTAGTGTCCATTATTTCCATTTCCATTTCATAAGACTAGTGGCTGCTATACCCCCTCTTCCCCATGGCTACCGGTCACACATTCCAACCTAGTCACAACTTTGATAGAACTCGCGGCACTGCCGGTCAGAGGAAATCTCGCTCTGACTGGAATTTCCGGTCACGGGGGTAGGTAACGGAACATTTGGGCGAGTACGAGTACTAGTATCGGTGTATCCCTACTTTCTACTATGAGTGGCAACATACTTACCACTTGGACCTGGGCTGCACAGACTCCTGGTCTGTCCCACCCATCACCAACTGCAAAAGATAACTGATAAGTGAGGAGACTCCTTGTCTGTCCAGCCTGACTAATTATATTAGCAGGTTATGCATATACCAACAATGTGAATGTGGCACGTGCCTTGTTCCTCCTCTCAATGGACCTGCTACATTCCTGCCAGCTCTCTCCATCCCCATCCATGCTATATTCTTTGGCAGCTCTCACCCCCCATCCATGCTATGTTCCCTAAATGGTCAACCCTTCCACCCTGTAAGCTATATTTCCTGCAGGCTTTATCCATCCATGCTTTGTTCCCTGACAGCTTTTCCCATCTACCTTACTTTCTCATCCATCTCGCACCAGCCCAATCCATGCTATGTTCCCTGCCAATCGACACTACCTTCTACCACCCCTATGTTTGGCTGCCATTGTGCCTCTTTTCTTATGGAGCATGAACAGCTCCCCTATGCTCCCTAGCTTCACATTTAGTTTACATTGCCCGCCCACAAGATCAGTTCTAGTGAGATTTAATTCTTGACCAAATTCATGTACAACTAATATAAAGACTGATAGGGCTATAATGCATACCAGTATATTACGAAACATTAAAATGGAAAAACACATTCAGCCTAAATTAATCTGTTATTCAATGGGTACATTTCTATTAGTTATTAAAAAAAACTTACTTTTCCATATGGACAAGTAAAAAAACTGCTGCAACAATTACTATAGCTGAAATGACGAGTGGTATAATTATAGATATCAATCTTTCGTCATCATGCCCTAGAAAGCAACCAGAGACAAGCAAGTCAAGAATCTATAAGCAAGAAATATATTCTATAACAAAGGCAGGCAACCTCGGCACTCCAGCTGCGGTAATGCTACACATTCCATCATGCCTCTGTTGTCAGTGTCTTGCAATGTCTTATGGGATTTGTAGATTCACCACAGCTGGAGTGCCGAGTTTGCCTAACCCTGTTTTATAAAAAAGGACAATCCAAATTTAGAAGTTTTATAAAATTATAAACAATAGTCAATAATATTGGAGGATGATGGATTAATTTTTATTATCTAGCACGCTAAACATCATACATTTTTCAGTTACGCTAAACTGGAATAGCGTAGAAACACAAAGGGGATTTTTTTTTGTAAACAGCATTTGTCAACATATACATAGAGGAAAATGTTTGATGTATGTTCCAATCTGTTCAATGTATGTTCCATGTATGTTCTGTATGCATATTATATGTATTGAAAAAGTCTAATTTTTCTAAAAGGATCCTTTGTTCTGAGCTTTATGTGTGTCTGTGAGACTGTTGCTTGTGGTACAGTGATTTAAGTGTATGTAAAGGCAAAACTTATTTTCAGTTTTTTTACAGGGTTATTTACAAAATGATGAACATGGGAAATTCCTGTTCCTGCTTCTCCCCTGACAGAAAGTGAAGGGAATCTCCCAAGCTGGACACAGGCACCAGCAAAATAACCTGACAGGGGCTTTATACCTAAATAAATATGACAGGGTTATTCACAAAAGGGTGAAGAGTTTGGAGAAGGCAGGAGATTGTTCACTTCTCCTGCCTTCTCCAAACTCTTTATCCTTTAGTGAAAAACCCTGTCATATTTATTTAGGTGTAAAGCCCCTGTCAGGTTATTTTGCTGGTGCCTTTGTCCAGCTTGGGAGATTCCCTTCACTTTCTGTCATGGAGACGCAGGAACAGGAAATTCCCATCTTAGCGATTTGTTTGTTGTTTTGCTCTGGTGATCACATTTTCAATTTCCCCTTACTTTCTGTTTCTGTGGCAAAGGTCATCAGAACAAATAGAGAGGTGAATCAAACCAGTGAGGACACAGCCAGCAAATAAAAACTTGATGCCATTCTATCTAAAACTAAAAAAAATAAACTTGTGATAAGTACTGTGGCATGTATGTGCAGTATATACATTAAACAGATTGGTTTAGTTTAACTATTTACTTAAGCCACTCCCACTGTAAAGCACAAAGGCACGAGTTGACCAAGCCCACTTTTTGCCATGGTGCACAAAGCGCACTGCAAACTTCTCCTCCATTGTGACCAGGGTGCCCCAGGTCTTTCACATTCCTAGCAACACCGCTATTTTGAGGGCATTTATCATATTATAAGGTCACAGTTGAAAAAATGTTGTGCTTAATTGTTTTGTTTTCTTTTAAAAGTGCCTGTATTCAAAGTGCTTGTATTTCTGGAATGTACACCTTAAGAAGTGCTTTGTGCAAACACAAATACCTCCTTTATCAATTCAGAACATCCACAACATAAACAATTTTTCCACATCAGTGAGGTAAGCTTTTTTTTAATCTCTTTTTTAGCTCTTTATCAAGCTAGGAGCACTTGCACAACCATATCACAATATCATAGTTACATAATAAGGTTGAAAAAATACACAGGTCCTTTAAGTTCAACCTTTATAAGTAGGGATGCACAGATACTTTTCGAGTACCAGTGCAGATACTTGGCATTTTCATGAGAACTACCAGAGTTGCAGCGGTTGCAGCTGGGACCTGGCTCTGGCACTCCACCACTGTCCTGAAATCATTAGTCTGTATTGTTTTAGAAAAACTGTCACATGACAATAAACAAAAATGTATCAGTACTTGTACATGTAAGTACTCTGCCAGTACCAGTACTCGTACTCGCAAAACTGGTATCTGTGCATCACTTTATTTATATTTATAAAAACAAAATCCTACATTAAAACAGAGATGTACAAGTCCCAGGAGCTCCGTGTGCTCCTTACAAGTGACAGCTGCCTCCTAATTTTTGAATTTTTCTCTAGTGTAGTCTTGGAGCTCAAAAGTATCGGTACCTGAACTCGTACTTGTACCGAGTACTGTACTTGGTATCTGTGCAACCCTATTTATAAGTATGTAATATACAGTATAGGCTCAAACAATCCCCATAGTCCTGTATACTATGCTCTTTGAGGAATACATCTACATGTTTTTTGAATTTTTCAACACATTCGGCTAGTACCACTACCTGAGGAAGGGAGTTCCACATTTTCATTGTGCTAACAGTAAATAACCCATTATGCAATCTAAGGCTAAACCTCTTTTCTTTTAACCTCACATTTTAAACACTTATCTTCTGCAGGTATCTCAGAGTAAACTGTTTATTACAGTTACTATAGTCACCTTTGATATCCTTGTACTTTGTGATCATATTTCCTTCTAAACACCTCTTCTCCAGAGTGAATAAGTTTAATCTAGGTAATTGTTCCTCATAGGTGAGGTTTATCAGTCCTATTATTCATTTTGTTATCCTTCGCTGAACTCTTTCTAATTCAAGAACATCTTTCCTGAGCATTAACGATCAAACTGACCTGCTTATTTAAAGTGACACTAAACTCAGGGGTTCAATATAAAAAATGCATTAAAGTATCGTAACTATTAACAGAAATGTATCTTATTTGTGCATCACTCCATTGCATAGCCTCAAATCATCTCTGAATGAGTTAGCTACTTTTGTTCCCCAAAAAAACGATTTAATACATCTGCCTTCCCTCTGAAGTTTGTGATCAACTTACCATGTTCATCCTCTATGCGGCCTGCTTGTTCTGTCCTTACCTTTTTACTATTGATATATTTGAAAAATGTTTGGGGTTTGTGTTACTTGCTGTAGCAATGTGTTTCTCGTATCCTATTTTAGCTGCCCTGATTGCTCCCTTGCATTCTTTGGCATTCCTTGTAATTCTAAATTGCTGTGAATGCCCCTTCCTATTTCTACTTTTTAAAAGTCTTGTTTATTTGCTTTTTTTTACAGTAGAATTTAACCACATTGGTTTTAATTTTGTTTTTTAGTATTTGTTACCTATTGGGATACATTGACCAATACACTTGTTTAATAAACTTTTCAAACACCCACTTGCCTTTTGTGTTCTTTGTCTGTACATGATGTGTATCTGATGGCTTCCCATCAAATCCACCTGCCAGGCTTGTTGCTAATTGGTCATGACTTGAAACGTTGCTTTTGAAATCGGGAGCTATAATATTTTGTACTAATATTTGTACAAAATAAACTATAAACGTCATCTTTTTTTAATAGGCATGGTTCGGATGTGGAACATATTTTTTACATGTTATGGATACTCTGATTTGTAACAGCAGGTATTTATCTTTGCACCAGGCACTTCTTAAGATGTGCATTCCAAAACAAGCACTTCGAAGGTGAAATCAGGGACTGCACACACATCGAATGATAAATAATTCAATTACTCACAGGAGAATGTAATAAAAAGTATGAGTAATGTGGTGAGTAGTAATTAATTTTTGACTGCATAAGATAGTCAGAAGTGAGAGATCTCTGTAAGACATGGATTACTCTGAATTTGTATGCAAGGACATGCATTCCCACGTGTTCATGGGCATTTGTTTCCCACATTTGGCTCGCATCCCTATTAAGCTCAAATTCAGGAAGAGTTGAGCATGTTCCATGTTTTTTTGGCATGTTCGCCTGCGGCGATGTGTATTCCTGATACACCTGTGTGTGCAACACCTCAAGCTGAACTCCAGGCTATATTGTCTAAATATGAGAGGCATATGAATTTTTACTTGAATATTAGGGTTTTTGTTGATTTCTTTCCGATGTGTGCATTAATTCAGCAAGACACAACACCTGCATTTTGCCCTGCGCAGGAGCATCCTGATGTAAGGACCAGTCATTGCTGCTCTCTTTCCTTATGCAGGGATATTCTATATCTGTGTGTGCAACACCTCAAGCTGAACTCCAGGCTATATTGTCTAAATATGAGAGGCATATGAATTTTTACTTGAATATTAGGGTTTTTGTTGATTTCTTTCCGATGTGTGCATTAATTCAGCAAGACACAACACCTGCATTTTGCCCTGCTGTAGGTACTACAGGGAAAGTACCTAACAAGTAGAGGAATTTATGTTTCCAGGAAACCCTTTTGATATTAATAAGCTACGGCTTCATAGACACTGTGAAACGTTAAAGAGGAACACAGAAAAGAAATACCTTTAACTATCTTTACATTACTCCAGTCACTCCAGATGAAACTGTGTTCGGCGGATAACAAATATCTTGAGAGCTTTACCCGCACTTTAACTGTGTATGTATCATGAGGCAGAACATGCAGGCTTTTATAGCTAGCAGATATCTGGAAAATCAAAGAAATAATCACAAATAAACCCATTTCTACCTATATTACGTTGATTTGTAGCACTATGCACAGTGACTCCAGGAGAGGATTCTGTCTGTACAAATGATATCACAAAACTATTACATTTTTTTTAAAGAAAATATATGTGGTCTTACTGATATAGCTTTCTGAGGTAAGAGGGGTCTTTGAATTCATAGTTACCAGATCCAATTGCACCACTATAATTCTTTAAATTAACTAGTGTCTATTTAAAGATGTATGTCCCTATCTTGCCTACATCCCTTTACATGCACAGTTGATCTGAATGGATAAATAGAGCAAGTACTGTACAGTTTGCCCAGCAAAGGATTTCTTTACATTTTTGACCAAACATTTACAATCATCATGTTTCTTAACAGGTGCTTCCAAGTCTTTCAGCTCAGCTTCCCTGAACTTCCTGTCCAGTGCAAGCTCACAAAGGATAGAGCAGTCTCCAGCAACTGTTCATCTACTAGCTTGTAGAAGGCAGGAGAGTGGGGCAGGGGAGAGGAAAGTAGCTGGATTTGCTGTGTCTGTGTGTTTGTGTGTCTGTGTGTTTCACACAGCTTACTAGCACACACAAGGGTGACACCATAGCACTCTGCTTGAGAAAGGAGCCACCCTAAAACAGGAAGTAAGGACCAGTGCTCAGGGGACCAGATGATTCTGCAGGAAAATAAATCTTAAACATCAAAAAGCAGCATCCATTGTAAGCGATTTCATCAGTATTTCAAATAGCTTCAAATCCTTTTGACTTTAATATCACTTTAAATTAAGCAACTCTAGGAGCTTCTATAGACATCACAAGGCACATGCAATTGATATTTCTGCAAATTTTACTAAAGATGGGGATGATTTACTGAAGAACACTGTATACAAAGTAACACTGGTTGTTAAAAAGGGTCAGTCAAGAGATCCAAACTGATATTTTAGCATTGGCTGCTAGCCCCTGGCATTTTGGGGTCTCAACAGTAAGATATGCCTGACAATTTTCAATCCACCTTGGAGATAGGGATGTTCCCATCCACCTTCATCACTGATGTCTTGTGATTCATCCCTCTTGCTTCTCCATAATATTGTGTCAAATGTGCAGTGTGCAGGCTCCTGCAATGATAATCTCCAGTCCCAGGTTTGTACAGAGGTACAGACCTTCTGTCATGGGACTGGAGGAAGTAAAAAATTAACGTGCAGTATGTGATCTAGCACAGCTGTGATGCATTAAAAAAAAGCAGGATTCTGCTGGAAG
>NW_017306641.1:50322-54121 GCF_000935625.1 Nanorana parkeri | reverse complement strand
TACACCCTAAGGGTCCCCTAATAATGGTCACATCAGATGTGTAGTTGTCAGGATGTCAGATTTCAGGAACTGAAACAAAGATCCTAAGTACTTACCTGTCTAGCATCTAACAGAAAATAAAATATCAGTTTGGCATAGATTAACACTGTAAAACTGAAACTAAATATTACCTACCTACCTGCTCTGCTCAGAGCAAGCGAGAACAAGCAAAAGAGAGAGAGAGACTGAGCGAGAGAGACTGAGCATGAGAGATTAAACACGTGCGAGAGACAGAAGAGAGATAGGCGTGAGCGCAAGAGAGAAAATCAGAGCAAAAGTGAGACAGCTTCTGGGTGCACCTTTAGTATTAAATTCTGCATTTGAAGCAATATAGCTCACCATATAGAGTTCATTCTGTTTGCTGGATGATGATGTGAGTAATAATTCATATTCTATGTTTTCAATATCTTGTGATTTATTCCAGCTCACATATATAGTGTTATTTGCAGTCATGTATGCGTCAATTATTTTTGGAGGTTTCAATTTTGCTGAAAAAAAATGTAGAAATAAAATTTTGTTATAATTAATCTTTATAATTATAGACCTTTACTTATATAAATTATCTTAAATTATTTAAAGAGACACTGTCAATGTAGAGGAGGTTACATGCACCCGGGGCGGGGGAGGCACGAAACTGTCCCTTTGCCCAGCACAGGCGAGGTGACAATGTCACTTTAAAGTATCAAAAGATAGCTTAAAGCAACCCATGAAATCTAACGTCATTTGTCAGGTTAGACATGGGTCATAGGGACTCTTTGCCCCAACTAATCATGATGGCATCTGAAAAACAAAATTACTAAAGCAGATGCAGTATAAATAGATGATTAATTGGAAAAGCAGGATAAAGCTTACTATTAAATAGGTTGGTGACATTTCAGATACAACCCCTGTGATAATAACATCTTTCTTAACATGCACATGATTAGTTCTATAATTATATTGCACTTTAAACCGGAAATGCATTTCATTGATCTCAGCATTGAATGTTTAAGGCCCCGTTCACACCGAGCGGTTTATCGGCACGAAATTGCACGGAAAAACGCGCGATATCCATGTCGCTCATTGTGAATGGGGTCTATAAGTGGAACTCCAGGTAAACAGCTAAAAACACAAATTAAATTAATGTGAGTGAACTGTCAAAGCCAAAGGATTGGTATTACTGTTCAGGCACCCCTGCCACACTGCATAACTAGGTAAATTACTCCACTATCCCCTTGGTCAACTTTACAGATCCTTGTGCCACATGCCTGTTTATTGGATAGATAATTCCGATTCATGCGGTTGGTATCTTGGAAGCAGAGAGGTGATATGGGAAGCTGAAAGCTGAACCAAAAATAGGGGGGTCACATGCCTAGCTATGAAATAGGGGTGTCACATGCCTAGCTGTGAAATAGGGGTGTAACATGCCTAGCTTTGGAATAGGGGTGTAACATGCCTAGCAGTGAAATAGCAGTGTCACATGCCTAGCTGTGAAATAGGGGTGTAACATGCCTAGCGGTGAAATAGCAGTGTCACATGCCTAGCTGTGAAATAGGGGTGTCACATGCCTAGCTGTGAAATAGGGGTGTCACATGCCTAGCTGTGAAATAGGGGTGTAACATGCCTAGCTGTGGAATAGGGGTGTAACATGCCTAGCGGTGAAATAGCAGTGTCACATGATGCCTAGCTGTGAAATAGGGGCCCTCCGCCCAGTTGTAATGACAGATCAGCGTCCCCAAATTACCTGGGGATGCTGATCTGTCATTAAACAATGAACAATGATGTCATGGCAGGCTCCACCCAGTTGTTATTCATTGACTGGGACCTGCTAGAAGACTCTAGCAGGTGCCAGCCAATAGGAAACAGTTAGGCGGAGCTAGTTAGCTCCGCCCAATTGTTTTTTAAAAATGTATTTTATTTTTCTTTAAAAGATTTGTATTTTTTTTAATCTTCCTATTTTTTAACATTGTTAAAATCATTTAGCAATTAAAAAAACCTTTTTTTTAACATTCTTGTCCCTTATTTGCTATTCTGCTCGGTACCATGGAGGTACCGAGCAGAAAAGCTAAGCCCGATGCCGTTTGGCGGCATTCGCTATTCACTCACTGCAGTTCAGTCCCTATGGGAATAGGTGGCGAACGGCAGCGAGTGAGCTGCTGGAGCTTCGGCTCAGCCGATCCAGATGTTGGACCGGCTGAGTTGAAGTCCTTCTGCACTTCAGCTCAGCCGAACATGCAGAGCATATTCGGCTCACCAAAGACAGGCGAAGGCAGCTGATATACGGCTGAAGTCAGCTGTACTGAGCCGGATTGATTAGCCAAACGTCGTTCGGCTCTCTTCACTTCGGCTCCGTTATTCACCTCGATGCTTTTGGCAGCTTAGTGAATAACCCTGTAAGTCAGCAACAGCAGCTATTATATTGTCATAGGTTTCCTTTAAAAATGTTCCTTTAAATTTACAGAACTGCCAATGTTACATTTCATTTGGTCTTCAAACATACCTATATGAAGAGCATTTTCATAATATATATAAGGCTTTATACTGTTTGATGCATCTGTAACCACCATTGCAAAATGAGGAAGATCCAAACTGCTTTTATTTAGTAGAAAGTGGCATCCGATAGTCTCCAGATCATTGGACAAATAGAGCTCACAGTTCCTCCCAGTTTCTAATAAGTCCCAAAATCTGAAAAAAAAAATCAACTAATATTCACTATAACACACAAAAAATTTGTTAGAAATGTAATTAAATTAAATTAAACAAAAACAAAACTTAGTAAAAAAAAAAAAATCTAAATTTTTTTTTTAAATATATTTTCTAATTCCAGAACTCTTATTGGAACCCAGGAAACATTACCATATTGTACAGGTTTCACATTTAAAGTGGAACTCCAGATGCTTTTTTATTTTTTGAATAAAGTAGGAATGGGGACGTAGGCTCCATTTATAGAGTCAGGACAACAGACGACAGACATCCCACCAAACAACGCAAGGCAAGTAAAGAACACACCGCCACCACCTCAGCTTCCTCGCTATCTTCAATCAACAGGACAATAGACGACAGACATCCCACCAAACAACGCAACGCAAGTAAAGAACATACCGCCACCGCCTCGGCTTCCTCGCTAACTTCAATCACAAGACAAACACACGACAGACATCCCACCAAACAACGCAAGGCAAGTAAAGAACATACCGCCACCGCCTCGGCTTCCTCGCTATCTTCAATCAACAGGACTACAGACAACAGACATCCCACCAAACAACGGGCCACAGCAAAGACCATTTGGAACACCGAAACCACCCACCTCTACTCCTCGCCGATGATATCGCAACACTCCTTACCTAAGGGTAAGTTACTACATTTGTTTTGAGTTATTTTTCACACAATTTTACTCATCTCCATATCACACATTTATGTTTTCTGGGTCATTCTGGAGAAATTGGATCTACCACTGAAGGTCGGGAATCACAACTGGCCCTTATTTTCCCAGCCCTCACTTCCTATGAAAATCGCCCTGCTCTTCCACTTGGTTTGCAGCGCTTCTCCCCACCCTTTTTCTGTTAGACTCCATTTATAGAGTATCTGGCTGTTTTTTCAGGCTTTTTCTTGAGCATTTGTACAGGTGTTTTTGGACGATTTCAGACTTTCAGTGTCTTTTAAATTATTGTTTATTATTTTTAGCCAATGAAAAGCACACACTTCATGCATTTTTGCATGTTTTTCACCCATTGAAGTCTATTCGGGGCCAAAAAGCTTGACTGTGCCCCCTAAGAAGCTA
>NW_017306641.1:38827-50253 GCF_000935625.1 Nanorana parkeri | reverse complement strand
TTTTTTTTGGGGGGGGGGGGAGGGTTTGAGCTACAGGTGTTTTGCTACAAATGACAGAGTGCTTAGATGTGAATGAGGGTCATAGAAAACAATGGAACTCCTCTAGTTGAGCTTTGTAGAACTTAGGCAATCCAGTTACAAATTGAGCAGGTGTGAATTGTGCATTGTGTTGTTGAAAATGGTACTTACAACTTTTTTTTAATGCATTTTGGTACGCTAGGTGGCCGATTCAAATAAATGCAACATAATGCGCATTTGCTTGCGTATATTAATGTGCCACGCATAGTTAAATGGGCCCTAAAAAAAATCACATCAATTCAGTGTAGTGCCTAGCACCCTAAGTGGAGTGGCTACTTAAATCTAATGTTGCTAGCACTGTAATCAGTTTGGCTAATTAGTAGTCTGGTATAATTTGGTTGTCCTAGGTCAGTGGTGGCGAGCCTTGGCACCCCAGCTGTGCCAAAACTACAAATCCCAACATGCATCTGCCTCTGGGAGTTATGTCTGTGGCTGTGAGAGCCTTGCAATGTCTCATGGGACTTGTAGTTCCAAAACAGCTGGAGTGCCACTGTCCTAGGTGTTCTGCTATTGATTGCACCTGCCTGAGTGGGATGTGACTCTGCCACAGAGATGGGCAGCCAATAGAGGAACATCAGGAGTGTGTATGCCTCCAATCTTTAGAAGTGTCATGGCCATTGGTGCATGCTGGGGGAGTGCATAAATACTCAGGGATTGCCATGCGCTCAGGGCAGTCGACCCCGGGATTGGCCTGAGGGTGGCATGTACAAGGTTGGAGAAGCTGACTATGCCTCAAGCCTGGAGGAGGCAACATGTGGACCCAGGTGGGGTCTGGAAATATCCAGGGAGGAGAACCAGAGGAACCCTATGATTCTTAGAGGTGCTTAGAGATAGAATGCACCTCAGGTACGAGTCCAGTGTCTCTCCTAGGGAAAATCTCATGCACATCCCTATTTAGCTGTTGTTCTACTGCACAGTGTCAGCCTCTATTGCACTCATGGGCATCCTGAGGCCGGGTGTTACACGGTAACCGCTGCGGAGCGGTTACCGTGTGACACCCCGCCGTGACGTCACCCGCGCGTGTGCGATGGCGTCATCGCGCAATGCAGTCACCTTACTGATAACTGCCAGCGGCAGAGAGAGGAGGGCACAGTCACCCGACAGTCTCTCCCGAAACTGTCGGGTTCTGTTAGTCATTTTGGTGTAACCCCTCCAATGCTGTCACCCGGGTGTGGGCCGCAACCCCCTTGTGAGGCCACTGATTCCACTAAAGTATTTCTACACTGTGGAAGCCTGAAGGGATTGGCAAGGCTTTTTTTGCTCGTGGATGTCTGTAGCCCTATACCCTCTCTCCCAGTTTTGCTGTTTTTACAATAAAGCATTTAAAAAGGCATTTAAAATGACTGGTGCCCAATTTACTGATCACATCCCACAACCCGGCTAAGGATCCATCCCTGAGAGTGAAATGTCAGTCCTCCCTACCCTTTTTTTTTAACCTTTATTTTCACCTGGTGATCCTGCCAGTAAGACCTTTCCTGAAAAGGGAAGTGTATTAGGTCTACAGAACACCTCCTCCTATCCTCCTCTTCATAACAAGGGGGAAGGGGGCATTTTGTAGTTCACAAAGGTAACCTGTGCAGGTTTAATAAAGCTGTGGGAGAATGACTCCAGAGAGCGCAGGACAACTCTGAATTTCTGCCAGGATCAATAGGTATTTTTTTGTACTTATTGAACATATATAAAAAAAACACTTCCAATGGTATATTTACAGTCCAAAAGGAAACAAATAAGAGAAGTTCATTGTTAAGGTTTACATACACTTTAAATTATATTTCATAACCAAACTTACTCTGCCAGTGTATAGAGTTTTTTGGCTTCTGAAGTAGAATACATGTCCTTTATCCTGTAAGACAAAAAGTCCTATTAGGAAACTAAATGGAGTTAGGAATAAGGCAAATATATCCCCTTATTCATCAAGAAAAACAAGCAGGTAATCCTTAGAGTGGGGTCTTTCATCCTTGGAGTTCATCTGGGTTCACACCATTGCAGTGATAACACATTCAAGTTTGTGCACATTAATTCACACGTTTATATGCACATCAATGTGCATTGTGTCAGAGCAGCCCATTCACTGTAGTACGGTAAACAGCAGTGATTTCTGTTTTTCTGATTACTGTACACTTGTGAAAACAAAAGTATTACTTCTGAGCAGTTAAAACAATTAGAGTTCATTTACTCTGTTGAGTTTTAAATGCACGCAATACAGTGCGTGGCACTGAGGAGCATAAAAACTACTTATTTTATATGCTCCTTTAGCTCCATCTGCTAGCCGTAATGCAATGTTACATGAAAACATTCAAAAAATATTCCCCTTAAAGAAAAAATCTAAAGAATGTTCATTTTGGCATATATTCGGACAGAGCGAATGTTCACAGATATTTGCAAAGCAAATGGCTTTGCAAATTGTTTATAAATAGACTCATAGGTGTAGTATTTTCCAAGTACACACTTGCTTGACATTTAGTGGTGCTGCATTATAAATACAGTGATTGTTATCAGTTAATGGGTGATACATACACACTCTGAAAATTTAACATCCAGGAAAATGAGTGGAGAATCCTTTGTCTGAGTTTCATTTCTACCCTAAACATTTTATTGAAAGATAATTAAATGTCAAATGGATTAGTTTAAAGGATCCAATAATACCAATCTTTTTTTAAAAGTGCATTACAATTTTGCAGCCATACTGTTCTATTGCATCATGGGTAGGAAGCCTTGGCACTTCAGCTGCTGTACAACTACAAGTTCCATCGCAAGACTTTGACAGCCACAGACAAGGCTCTCATAAGCGGATGAATGATTGGATTTGTATTTCACCACAACTGGAGTGCTGAGGTTGCCTACCCCTGATCTATTGTGTCTAATTCCTGCTAGGGACAAAATGCATTGGTGAAGAGATGTGGTAACTTGGTGGAGTGTGATCACACTGTATGCTGTTTATGTAGAAATAGTCTCAGCCGGGATACATTGGTGAGGAGATGTGGTATCTTGGTGGAGTGTGAACACACTGTATGCTGTTTATGTAGAAATAGTCTCAGCCGGGATACATTGGTGAGGAGATGTGGTATCTTGGTGGAGTGTGATCACACTGTATGATGTTTATGTGGAAATAGTCTCAGCCGGGATGCATTGGTGAGGAGATGTGGTACCTTGGTGGAGTGTGATCACACTGTATGCTTTTTATGTAGAAATAGTCTCAGCCGGGATACATTGGTGAGGAGATGTGGTACCTTGGTGAAGTGTGTTCACACTGTACGATGTTTATGTAGGAATAGACTCATCCAGGATACATGGGTGAGGAGATGTGGTACCCTGGTGGAGTGTGATCACACTGTATGATGTTTATGTAGAAATAGCCTCAGCCGGGATACATTGGTGAGGAGATGTGGTATCTTGGTGAAGTGTGATCAGACTGTATGCTGTTTATGTAGAAATAGTCTCAGCCGGGGTAAAATACATTGGTGAGGAGATGTGGTAACTTGGTGGTGTAAGAATACTTGTGGCTGATCAGGTCTTAAAGTGACTAATCTGAAAGTGAGAATGTTTACTTGCGGCTTTTGAGTGCTAGACTACATTGAAGCCACATACCATAGAACCTTGGATTGTTTGCCATTTTCCAGATGACTGTAAGATTAATTCTGGGCACAATCCTACCCTCTGGTACAAAATTATGTGCTTTTAAAATATACAATCAATTCAGCTACTTTAATTGCCAGAAATTTTAGAATAAGTTGGCATATACAAAATACAAGTTGAAATCTGTCTTGCAGTGTAAGCTGATGACCAACAGAGAGAAGGTACATACTGTATGTGAGCTTATAGGAGAGAGCAGCTCAGAGTGTCATGGGGTAATGTTCCCTAGTAGGAGGAGAAATGGTGTCACAGATTTCACAGTTCTACGGGCTCTGAAATGGGATGTGACCATTTTTATGCTTTGCAACCAGACAATTAAACAGGGAATGGGAGATGACAAGTCAGTTCAATTCTTTAAAAAACCTTTTGCCAGGTAAACAGTTACTATACTAAGTTTTTACAACTGTGTCTTAAGTTTAGTGGCTTGGCTTTGCCCTTTAAGGCCCAATCACATTAAAAGGAGAACTATGAGGTGAGTGAGTTACCTCATAGTTAGAGCCGTGGAGTGACATTGAAACTGTCACACGTCGGCTCTATTGATCGGGAAGTGAGCAAACACATTCTGTCGCTCGCTCACTTCCCGATCATCTCCCTGCAGAGAGCGGTGGCTGTCAGTCACCACTCCCCGCAGGGATTGCCCCCTCCCCTCTCCAATCCTCCAACGCTGACTAGGTAGGCAGAGCTTGCTGTAAATCAGCCAGCTAGGCGGATCTGAACAGTACAGTATTGTCGGAATCCTTCCCGGCTGCAGCACTCTCGGTATATAGCGAGCTACAGCCCACTATGTACTGAGCTTTGGTTCACGGGAGGACGTTAGACCCTAAAGATAACTATGGGATTAAAAGGATACAAATGGGCTGCCAACATGACACAACAAATTTTAAAACAAAATTACATGACCTGTTTTTTTCACAGGTACCTTGTGCTCTACTGTACAATGTGTTGGGATGCGATTCACAACGAACTGCAAGACACATAGGGCTTGATTTACTATTTACACATTGCAGGTGAAGTTTCATCTTAGCTTGGTGGTTGTGTTGAAATTTGCAAAGGATACACAATCATTTGCAAAGAAACTTAAATAAAACAATATTTGCCTGAACATGATTGCATGATGGAAGTCAGTGGAGCTTCACATCATTCACTAAGCTAAGGAGAAACTTCCTGTGCAAAGAGAAAATTCCCTTGCAAAGTGAACAGCCTATTTGCCTTTAGTAAATCAACCCCATAGAGCTGATGTGTTGCCATACATTTGAGAAGCGGATGTTGATGCTCACAAGTGTGCACGCACCCTTTAAGATAACCTGCAGTGCATACAATGAGGCTCATTGTGATTGAGATATTGAAGCCAAGCCTCACAAATGACTAATCCCCTTAATTTTCCTATAAACTCACTATGACATCGGAGCAAAGGCTCACATTTCTGAAGCATCTGCATGTTCCAACACAGCAACAGCTCATTCTGCTACTCTATGCACCGAAGACAGGTATAAAGCCAACAAACATGGCTGGTAGTACATGATAGGATAAGAAAAAAACTGACAGGATAAAAATATGGGAGCATCTACTGGTGGCTTGTTCTTTAATGTGCAAGCTCCTGGGACAATATCCTTAAATTGAACTTTACTACTTAATACTTGACCCAGAGCAAGCACGCGCATAAAAGGTGTTCTGACACCTCCCCGGCCACATCAATGACTCAATAAGCATTAAGCAAAGATAAGGATGATAGCCCTAGAACCTGCACATTAATGAAGGAGGTTAGAAATGGGAACTTCTATCCTGACAGATTCTCTTTATAGCTCCTTTGTCTTATGAAGAACAGGAACATACTATTATGACTCAGACTGCTTACAAAAGTATGTTATCAGAAGTATTGCTTAATCTGGTTGCATTAGCCAAGAATATGGGAGTGTTTATATGCTTCCTTATCGTGTTTTGCTGTCAAGATACATGGTGTTGCTTCTTCCCAGGGGTGGCCACAGATGCAGGGGGACCCTGTGTAAAAACAGTTGGGATCCCCTTTGATTTTCATGTTTTCTATGTACAGTATATGTGCCATAAGGCACCTAAAGTGCTTTGTGTCTGCAAGTGCTACACAAATTTTGTCTCTCTTTGCCACATCTCAGCACAAAATGTTGCAATAAATCCAGCTGTATTCCCAGTACAGCTGACTTCCTGTGACATTACAACTCCCACTGGACCCATTGCCACAACTGAATTGTTACAGGATTGAGTTGGTCAGCAGCAGAAGAAGGAGCCTTCAGTGCCCTCCTTCTCCCCTTTATTTCTTTCTGCCTAGGTACAGCACTGGGGTGGAGAGCCAGGCCCATTGGTGTAAGGGCTTAAGCATTGGCAAATGCTTGAGCCCTGCAAAAAAGGGGCCTGGCACCCTTCACCATGGCACACTATTGAACCCTTTATGTTACTGAAGTAATAGAACACAAAAACATATCCTTACCTCAGTACCTCACTCCTCCATCACTATAATAGACGAGAGGCTTTTCTTTTGTAGCGCCCTCTAGGATGTCGCTATCCAATTTAGAAATACCTAGACTGTAGCCAGTCTAGATACTGATTATTCAGAGCTCTGCATTCCATAGGTGTCCCTGAGTCTGCTGGATTGATTGCTCCTCCTGTTGCTGAGGAAAAGGGAGCCTTGGCATACAGTGAGGGAGGATCCATCCTCAGACTATGACTATGCAACTGACCCTGACCAATCCCTGAGTAGGATGACTCAGAGGTATGGTTGAGGGCAGAACTCTCTCTTCCCTCCTGGGGCCTCTCCCTAGGAGGTCTGTGTGGGACAAGCAACTGGCTTGGGCCTCAGCACATGGCAAGTGCTGGGGGCCTAGAGGCCTAGGACACCACAGATACTTTACTTGGGCCCCATACACGTGGCAGGTGTTGGGTGCCTTGATCTAGAGGATACTACTACAAATCTGGCGTGCACCTCAGCAAGTGGCAGATGCTGAGGGCACAGAGATTCCAGATACTTCTGAAGAAGAGACCTGATGGAAGCTGGGCTGGAGGTGGAGTCCTCTTGTCGAGGAGTGTCGCAGAGGAGCTGGTGAGAGCTACCATCTGGGCCCTACAAGGGAGATCCCTCACACTATTCCAGGTGTCTGCTATTGAAGAAGCCAGCGGTTCTTGTCTGAGTCCAGAGATAGCTAACTTTCTCCTATAAGTTACTGGACCATCCTAGGGGAGGAAGCAGTCCTCTGAAGAATCCACCAGGGCATCCTACAGATCCTAAACCCTCTCCGTTGATCCTGCAAGTAAATCTACAAAAAACACCCTAAGACTTGAGTCCATTCTGTCCGTGAGTGTCGGTGTGTTGTTGCTGAACGAAGGGGGCCGGTGGCTGGAGCAAACTGGTAGGAGAACCTCAAATCATATCCAGTGACTCCTTCGGGGGTGAGCGCTACACTTTCATAGTAGTGTCTTAAACAACATTGTTGTCACTGGTTATTTGTAACTGAACTGGATAAGCGTCTCTTTAATGGATGTCAAGCAAAACTGTGTGGCTTTCACATTTTCTGCAGAAGACGTGTATCTAAAACTCTGCTTTTAACCTTAGTGGTTAGACAGGTTTTTTTGCATGCTGGCTGGTGAGTGTGCCTGGAAACTTTTTGCTGTCTTTAAAGGATGTGACTATTGAATGATGGATCAAAAATGGCTTTGGATAAATCAGAAGTCAATGCCGGCACAGGAGAGATGCTTAGAGTGTCGTGTGGCTTATCCAATTCAGATATGGGGGCTGGAGTGACAAAGCAGGGATACAGTACATTTCTACATTGCATTATTTTAGTTATGGGGGGGAAGATTGTTGCAACTGAATGATTAAGTACCACTAAAGCACCAATTTACATTCTCTTGCACCACCACCGTTTGTGCAGTTGTACAAGTTATTACTGATTCTTCTCTAACATCTATTTAGCAAGGTGCTGTTTTTTGTCTAGTTCTGCTCCCTGCTGTGTAGTTCCACTATATTTTAATCTTACTACTGTTATGCTTATAATATGTGTATGTATTCTATCTACAAATCTTCTTTTACGAACCAGTAAAAGATCCGGTAGTTCACGTTGGGTGGAGTATTAGGTCCAGGTTGCCAAGTGCACTTCACATGTTCTGGATAATGCCAAACACAGGACAAATTTTTCACAGCTGTTCGTTCATCGCCTAGCAAAAAAAGTAAATGATAACTTCTGCATGAGTCTGGCAATGTAAAAAATATATAAATTTGCCTAAGTCACATTTTTATTTGTATATAAGATGTTTTAAGGCATGTTTATTCTTTGGAAGATACACAGAACTGACACTGGAGTAACTGGCTAAGAGTTTGGTTTTACGCTATATGGTCATAGGTTTGTGGACACCTGCCTCCACTTTGGGGGAAGGCTTTTGAACAAGATTTGAAGTGTGTATTTGGGAATTTCAGTGAAAAGAGCATATATAAGGTCAGGTACTGAAGTTAGACAAGACATCCTGGTTTGTAATAAGTGTTCCAGTTCGTCGCTAAGTTGTTTTATAGGATTAAGGTCTTATCAAACTCATCAAACTATATCTTTATGAACCTGGATTTATGCAAAGGCACTTGCTGGAACAGAAAAGTGCCATCCCCAAAATGTTGTCACTTGGTTAGAAGGGAAAAATTGTCTAAAATGTTCCCGTATGCTGTAGCATTAACAGCAGCCTTCACTAGAAACACCTGAACTGTATGAGGAGTGGTGTCCACATGCTATCCGCCATATATTGTACAATACTGTATATATCTACTAGCGGTTTTTAAATGTCTTCATTAGAGACATTACAAGCAGAAATATAAACCTTGTAGACCTGTCATATATAGTAAGACCTGTCTAACTTATACTTGTTGGGATCACTCATGAAAATTCTATCTACACAGATTTTCTTTGTTCACCCCATTATTGTGTGGATTTTCCCCTTAATTCTAAAACATACTGATAATTTATTATGTTTTTTTTTAAATTATTATTATTATTATTATTTCAGCAAACCAGGCTAATTTATCTGTGCAACATGCAGTAGTAATAACTGCTTTGCAGAGATGAGGAAAACAGATTAAACTGGTACTGTAATGTACAGTCTTTAAATAAAGGGATCAAAGTAGAAAGTTTATTTTCATTTTTTGTATTGTTATCTCATTCCTTGCTAATTGACGTCACACCTGATATTTTAAAGTCTTTGTTCTACAAAAATAACTGGATGTTTTCCCTCCCCCGTTGTGATCAAGTAAAAGTCTTGGACGAATGAAACAGTCCTGTTCCTGCTATTCTCATGTCAGTGGGCCCAAAGCAAGATACTTTAAATATGGAGAAAGCAAAGTCACTTTAAAAGCTCAGTTGAAACTAGACATGTGTGATTGTAAATGCGTATTTCGTATGAATCCGAATTGAGTTTCGGATACGAATTACGAAATACGAAATAATGGATATTACGAAACGGAACGAAACTATTTTTTGGCGGCGCACAAGTCTAGTTCAAACCAGCTGGTTAAAACATATATGACATTTCCTGTTGTGACAGGAAGTGAAAGGGAAATCTTTCAAAAACGAATGCAGACTGCCATAAAAGTGCAACGGTGACTCAATCCCTTCCGTGGTCTATCTAAAATAATATTTGTTTGCTGCAGTTAGACCCACCAATTTAATGGTCTGCCAAAACAGTTACTTTTAAGGCTTGCAAACTCTCAAGGTTGCCAGTGTGCTTATTTAAGCTCTCAACTGAGCTTTCAGGCCTTCAAATGTGTGCACCAAGGCAACTGCTAAGATAGAGACTGCTAAGATGTAAATAGAGGCTAAGATGGCACCTTCCTTGACTGTAAAGAAGAGGAAAATGTAGTTCCATTTTGAATCGGAAGTTAAAGTGACATTAAACCCTCAGATTTTTTAACATAAACCAATACTGTAATGTGTGCCTTACTGTAATCCATGGTTGTTTCCCTTCTCTGTGCTGCTCTTCCTTTTAAATCTGTATCTGTTCTCATGCTGGGCAGAACTTCTGTTTTGCAGCAGACTGCCTTGTCTCTGGAATGGATACACGGTGTCTGTGTGTACGTTTGCAACCTGAGCCAGCACTACACGAAGAGGCACTAAGCTGAAAAGGGAAGTTCTCCCCAAGCATGAGAAGACAGGAGGATTTAAAAGGAAGAACAGCAAAGAGAAGGGAAACAACCATGGATTACAGTAAGGCATACATTACAGTATCGGTTTATGTTAAAAAATCTGAGGGTTTAATGTCACTTTAAGTAAAAAAATAAATATTAAAATAATTGCAGATGAGCAGGCTTTATATGACAGTGTAATGACTGGGTAAGCCTCTTCTGCCATAAAAGTTGTTTGCTGACTGTCAGCAATTTTTTTTTTTTGTGCATGCACGGGAGCTATGTCATTGAGGCCTGGCCATTCAATCGTCCAAAGAATCAGAACCAGGAAGAGGACGGGGTGAACAGCCCTGGAGGGGATCACTTTGGTGGGTAAGTCTGCAATAATAATAGTCCGCAATAATGTGCTAATATGCTGTGCATATTATGGCTTAAAGCTCCCGAGGGCTTTGTTTTTTTCACAATCCCTCACTTTACTTCCGCTTTAAATTCTTAAACCACTGAGGACTGCAAAGAAGGAACAAGAGGGCTACATGTGACCCAAAAAAAACTGCAGTTTGACATTCTTGGATTAGATTAAAGCTAGATCTACACTACAGACAAGTAAAATAATCATCATACTGCAAATGTGTATATGAACAGATAATAAAGATAAACCACAGACAAGTAAAACAAGATGTAATATGACACAGTAGATATGTGTGCAGATATACAGTGCATGTGTCTATCTGCAGAAATCAAAAGCCACCAGTGAAAATTTAGTATTAAAAACAAACATCTGTGCTCCAGAGTCTTGGCGCCTGATTTATTACAATTGCAGAGAACAACTGCACAATACTAAAACCACACTTATAAACTCACAATCTAATGGTAAGATTCCAAGCCCTAGAGGGTGGCTAGTGCAAGCCTAAACCAGGGTGGGTCAAGATTATAAAAAATGTGCACTGTTAGATTACAATAAATAAAATATTTTCTCAGTAAAATATTTAAAATTGTAGTTATGGGATACTACTCTGCATTTCCCACCATCATCTCCATTGTGTCATGTAGTCTAGGAGGTAGAGTAGTTCTAGAGGGCTTTATTAGCACGTACATAATACACATGCAGCCTTCTGAGTATATCATAATAGAAACTGGAAATGAAACTAACTGGTACAGAGTATAGAAAGTATTATACATGTAGCAACTATGCTACTCCAGTTACATTCTTCATAATATAAAACACATTCAGCCTTCTGAGTATATTAGGACAGGAATTTTAACTTGTACAGAGTATAGAAAGTATTCTATACCTAACAATTTTATATAGTCCCATCTACTGGTATTCTCTACGCTTGCTGCATTGATTATCTAGTGAACCCCACCGGAGTGGAAAGCTACCCCTATTAGCAAAGTAGTGCCCTTTCAATTATCTAGTGAATTGAAGATAATACATGTAGAAGACTGAGAGCTGCTGGTGTGCCAGACATCAGTTACTTTGGAGGGCTCAATAAACTGGATTAGGCAGTGAGACCTTGCCACCATACATAATATTTTAGTACTCTGAAGTGTTTCTCCGTAGTTGGAAAAAAAAGCTTAGAGACTCTGG
>NW_017306641.1:37419-38787 GCF_000935625.1 Nanorana parkeri | reverse complement strand
GAACAGATATTACCTGGTGCCAGTTGTACAGTCCTTTTCAGTGAGTCTATTGGCATTTTATTGCACTTAGCTTCAACAAAAAGGGAGAGGTTGTCATTCAGATCAAATTGGTCTGGTCTTATAATCTCATATTCCCAGCTTGATAGTGAACCTATATCCTAAAGCAGTTAAATGATACAAGAACATCATTTGTCAAACTCGGCAAAATATTGTACCTGCATTTTTTTATTACTTATTTCCAAGTGCAATATATTGTCAATAACCGTAATGTCATGACCAATGGAAAAATGGAGAGGAGTTGCATCTGATTTGTGTATATGACTAAGGCTGAGATATATGGGATTATCTGGCGCCTTCCTATAGGAGTATGAAGACTTACTATAGGGTTTTGTGGCCTTATATGAGCACATATATAACAATCTTAAAATAGAAATTAAATTGTCTAAAATGTTCCCGATTAAATTTCAATGTGTACTCGCTGTTTTGCCACACACACGCTACCATGTATACAATTCAAAACATTTTTTTAGCGCCAACATATTCCGCAGGGCTGTACAATCGTTTAAACAAGTAAGAATTATTATTGACATACAAAAACAGTAGGTGAGGATACATTTAAATACCCAGTTCTCAGATCCAGAGTACAGCATTCCCCATGCTTGAGCTTTACTTGAGCCCTGCAACATCCTTTTGAAGAGTCTCCATGTAGCACATGGACAGTGAGATGCTGAGATATGTCTACTGACAGCTAAAAAGACAATTTTAAATAATAGACATCTGCGATTCGTTTCGGAAAAATTCATTTTTTTGGATGAATTTTCATTATTCAGAGATTTGGATGTATTTGAATTTCCGAATAACAGAAATGACGAATGAAAACGACTCCAAATTTCCGAAAACAAAATTTCGGACGAAATTCGTTAGCGGTAGTCTGTACGAATTTTCATTTGTGGATGAATGTTCGTTGCGCAAAGTGAAATTTTTACAGTCTGCAGAAGAGAAAAAAAAGTGTGTGGTTCCCCCCCAATTGATACCAGACCCTTTAAGTCTGGTAGGAATGTTACTAGGGACCCCCAAGTAATTTTAGGGGGGACCCCACCCCAAAAAATGGGGGAGAAAAACGTGGGGTCACCCCAAAATTCCTACCAGACTCTTGATCCAAGCACAGGCCCGGCAGAAAAGGGGAGGACAATCGAGCGCCCCTTCCTGCGCCTTACCAGGCCACGTGCATTGGGAGGGTGTCCCCATGCCGTTAGGGACAAAGGCCTCTTCCCCACAACCCTGACACGGTGGTGGTTGTGGGGATCTGCGGGCAAGGGGACTTATTTGCATCGGGGTTTAATTAAGGGGGCACCCAGATGCCACCCC
>NW_017306641.1:0-37366 GCF_000935625.1 Nanorana parkeri | reverse complement strand
GGCCTTCCCCCCCCCACTCATTCACTAAAGGGTTAAAATTCAAAGTAAATAAACAAACCACACTTTTAGAAAAAATCCTTTAATTGAAAAAAAAACTAAAGGGTCAATTTTTTAACTATTCCTTTCATTTTAAAAAATGGCTCCATCGATGTATTCCAGCGTCAATCACGATGCACAACGCCCGTCGACCCGCCGAAATAATTTTTATTTTCAACTTGGGGGTCCCTCCTAACATTCCTACCAGACCTAAAGGGTCTGGTATCAATTGGGGGGACCCCACACTTTTTTCTGTTTTTTTTCTCTTCTGCAGACTGTAAAAAAAATATATATATATTTTTTTTAAATGTCACTTTGCTACAACGAAAATCCGTCCACAAACAAAAATTCGTACAGACTACCGCTAACGAATTTCGTCCGAATCGCGAAACTAATTAACTTTCGGACCCAAATGCTCAAAAACGAAATAACGCAGAATCCGAATCAAAACTAAACTAAACAAATTTTTTGTCGGTGCACATGTCTACTGAATGACTGGAAATGTTGGCATGTGATTCACCCCAATGGTTTCTACCCAACACACAAGTGTTTTTGTTTTATTAACAGAAAGCTTTCTGAACTAATATCCCTTTTTTTACCAATATTCCACAGATTTCTTCTCAAGCTGCTAACAAGGAACTGGAAATCGGCTGTATTCAGTGCACTTCCATGGCTGAAAGATACATCTGGCTTGTTCTCAGAAAACCAATGCTTCTCTTAGATATAGGATCTTTAACATGCCTGCTAGCTGTTTCCAAAAACCATGACAATTTTCTGTCCACAATGCAGCTCAGCAGGTTTTTCCCTAGTCCTCCTGACAGGCCTGCACCCAATTTGATATCTTCTGCCCCATGTGCTCCAAGATGGAGACTCTCATAGTTTAGAGTTAGGACTGCACTATAAGAGGTGCCTTGGCGCGGCAGTGCGGCTTACACATCCTTTGCAGAAGACGTGTATCCAAACCTCTGTCATTGTCCTTAGTGGTGAGACAAGTTGTTTTACATGCTGGTTTGTGAGTGTGCCATGATGCCTTTCTACTGTTCTATTTTCCCTAGTGGGATCCCATGCAAGATGACTGGATTTTTTAATCTGCTCCTTTATGGGGAAAGCATGCATCTCCCTGAGAAGCATTCACTAAATGGCAATTGGAGCCCAAATCTGCAGACCCTTACTGTCTACATTGGGGATTTTACAGGGTTTACTTTAACAGTCTTGAGCACCGCTTGCTAATGGGTCCTGGCTGCAGAAAGGAGCAAAAGGAGAGAAAAGGCACTAATAAAATTGGGAAGGTGAGAAGCACAGCATAGATAGCCATAGTGGGTGAGAAGTGCCTAGGTCTCATGCAAGCCAAACTTGCAATCCTAAAGGTCCAGACTATAGCAATACAACATTAAAGTAACACACACACGTTAAACATTATCCAATTACCTTTGCTTCAAATCCATTTCTTGATGACTTCATCTCTTTAACATAACTTATTGAGCAATCTGAACTAAAAGGTTTCCATTCCCAAAAGAGGTTAAACATCCCTTTTAATCCAAAAGTGACATTGTTTGGAGAGGAAACATCTGCAATAAAACCAACAAAATGTGAGCTTTTTTGTAATAGCAGTAAAAGACACAATTCATTCAAACTTTATCAGATACGGAGGAAATCCATACAGGAGAAGTTTTTGCACTGCTGTATAGAGAACGTCTGAAAGATTTTTACTGAGAGTAGTTCTTCCACTAGTTGGAAGTATTATCTTTAATGCTTTTATAATGTGTTGTTCTAGTTAGTGGAACTACAAGGTTATAATGTAGTCCCTGTCCCTGTGTTCCTGTTGTTTCCAATAAAAACATACATGTGCCTAAATACTGTATATGTCCAGCAACATCTTGGCTGCTAAAAGCCCCATAGGCTTCAGTTTTCTAACAGGTTATGGGCCCAGCTACAGCCAAAGTACTAAATACTGTTGCAGATAAAGATACATCTCAGTTACAGCAAATCAGTGTCAGAATATAAATAATGCAATTGATGGAGGTGCCCTCCGCACACCTTTCAGCAGTCCCGGCCAACTTTAATATAAGTTTCAATAGATGCAAATTGTCCCGGTGGTATATCAATCATGGAAATTTAAAATAAGGGTGCTGCTGATAAGACACAGAGAAGGATTCAAGAGCCCTTAGGAAACCACATACTGATAAGTAGACAGACAAAGATCAAAAAGCTGAAAGTACTGAATTCTTGAGCAAAGATGATACATTTCTACACATAATAAACTGTAAAACTGCAAATAAAATGTGGAAAGAGGTACAAAATTTACAGGAGAAAGCATATCTTAGCAGAAAACTGTACTTAATCATAAAGTTATACCAGATGAAAAGCCAGCACATGCAGGACTATATAAGATGTGCCTTAGAAATAAGGGAATACCCATGAGCAATAAAAGAAAGGGGAAAAAAGTTTTTCATATAGCAGCCCTGCTACTTAGTGGTCTCCCTGACAGGGACTGACTGGAACGCAAGCTTGTGGATTAATATAAGTGAAAAACAGAAAGTGAAATGGCTGCTACAGCAGAATCTGCATTAGAAACCAACCAGCTTAAAAATAGCAATATGCAGTGTAAAACCCATGACAAATGATAGATCATCTAAAGGCAAACTGCAGAATTTGGAAAGCTAGAATGAATCATAAAAAGTGACAACTTAAACAAGAAACAAACAGCAAATTCCACTGATATAGAGTGGGCCTTTAACTTTGAGGTTATCATTTTTCACCTGGTGCATTCACTCTAGAGCTCATGCAAGCCAAAAGTCATATGACCGATGATATAAAAAGACTACGGAAAAGAAAAGGTATTTTCATACATTGATTGATGACTACTCAAGGTATACTGTGCTCCACCTGCAAAGATGAAGTTTCAGATAACACTTAAACAATTTCCCAGTTGCCCTAGTAAACAACAAATTTGGCAAAATGCCCAAAAAATCTCTGCCCAGATGATGGTACAGAGTACAAAGGGTATTCTGAGGTAGCATGGAATTATGTTACAGACTACTGTATTATATTTTTCAGAACAAAATGGTGTTGCAGAGAAAACTACAAAGTGGTAGAAGCTAGCTTTTTGATATGGATATGCAAACAAAATACTCAGGAGTGGCAATCATGACAGCCTGCTATTCCAAAAATCATTTACCTGGAAAAGCAACAGAGAAACCTCTATGTGAGCTATAGAATGGTAAGAAGCCTTACCTGAAACACATTAAAAATATGGGAAGCAAAGACTATGTACATGTTCCTACAGAAAAGTGCACAAAATGGGAACCTTGAGTATAATCATAAGCTACAGTGAGTCTTAAAGGGTTTACAGAACTCTACACCCAAAGGTCAAAAAGGTACAATCACCAGAACTGTAATTATTAATGAAACGTCTATGTGCCAAAAGCTTCATGAAGTGATATACTCAGCACCATCTGAACAACAACCTTATCAAGAAGCCCCACCAGTACTGCAGGGAAATAAACAGAACATCATTGAAATTTAAATTGGCATCATTATTAATGTATCCTCTATTGTGCTTGAATACTGTGAAACTGAAGGGATGATAACGGATGTTATGACAAATCCACTACCAAAGCCAAAGTGTGAAGATCTTCAAAAGAAGATGAGACTTATATAAGTAGTTGTTGAGTGGGGGTTTTAGCATTTTTATTATAGAGACATAGATGCAACAACCATTCTAATATATAATAATGCCTTTGTTCTTTACAGTAGCGCTTATGATGTATTTTCCTGCCTCTGTGTTTTTGTTGTTTCCAATTTAAAAAAAAAGTGCTCAACCATTTAACTAACAATATCTTAATTGATAAGTGTCATAGCTTCAGAGGCTTTCCAAACACATATAAAACTTAAAAGAGAACTATGAGGGGAGTAAACATCACTCACCCTCATAGTTCAAGCCGGCGTGTGACAATGAAACTGTCAATCGATCGGGAAGTGAGCAAACACATACCATCGCTTGCTCACTTCTCGATCATCTCCCTGCAGAGAGCAGTGACTGTCAGTCACGGCTCCCTGCAGGCATTTCCCCGCTCCGACCCTGCAGAGCTGAGTGGAGGAACGGATGGGGGTGGGGGCGGGTACAGCTGGCTCTTCCTCTAGATAGGAAGAGCCCGCTGTCACTCGCGCAGCTGGGTGGATCTCGACAGCATGGTCAGGATCCGTCCCGTCTGCGGTGATCTGAGTATACCGTGAGCTGTAGCTTGCAATATACTGAGCTTTGGGTCACGGGAGGACACTAGTATATGTCCTCCCGTGACCCTTAAGAGAACTATTAGGAAAAACAATTACCCCATTGTGACGGACTGAACCGTCACTGGGGCTGCTGGAGGAGCCTGAGGGCTAGCCTCCTTCCTAGAGACTATGGACCTAGGACTATAGAGACCCCCCTTGTGGGTTAAACTGGGTGTCCGGGGACCATGGACGGCTGTTGCGGGGGAGCAGCAGATCAGACCAATCCCTGTTTACCCTGTTTCAAGTCCTCATTTGCACGGCCAAGAGGACCTAAGTGAGGACTAGAGGATACTTTGCAGTTGACCAATAGGAAGGTGGTCGGTTGGGCCACCTTCAAACTGTTGTTTATAAAAGTGTGTGTGCGCATCCAATAAAGGAGATTCCTGTTTGAACTTACTGTACATACAGCCTGCCTGGTGTTTGTTCTGAGCTATCACCACTGGATTGGAACGGCACAGAGCTGTAGTTTGAATCCCAAATTATTGGATGTCCGAAATATCAGACGCTGCAGTCTGAAATCTAAGGAGTGCCGGGAGAGTGGAACCGAGCGAGCAAGGGGCTTGTTACACCCATAGTTCTCTTTTAACTTAAAGCTGACCTCCGGGCAAAATATCTTTCATTTAAATATATTCCTTAATAGCCACAATAATCCATTTCCTGTGCACCAAATACTGTGCAAACTCAGAAATTACTTTGTGAAAGCAGCATTGACATCATCACTGTGCTGTTCATAGCCTGTGGAGAAAGCAGAGCTGCAGGAGGGACCCACTAGAGGCTGCCTATAGAAAACTATAGGAGGATAGATACTGTACAAGACTAGTCACCCCGCCCAAGGAGAGAGCAGCTTCTGCACAGAGGTAAAGTATCACGCTGCATTACTGCACAGATCTGGAGGAAATACACAAAGTACACCAAGATTCATGTAAGAATGCACATGCCTCTTGTATTTAAACAATAATTTGCTTATTCCAGTGTTCAGCTTTATACACTGAGTGGCCAGTTTATTATGACCACCTGACGTTTGTAGGCAAATTGGCTATAATTAGCTATAATTTCGCGCTGAAGTTGCTAGAGGGCCAGACCATTATAAATAGGGAAGCAGGTTGTTTTACCACGACAGTAGAAGTGATTTTTTTCTGAAGATATGGGTAAACAACGGGATTTAACAGCCTTTGAACGTGGGATGATTGTTGGCGTTTGGAGCCATGGAGAGAGTATCAGCAAAACAGCAGAATTCGTTAAATGTTCAATTTGTTAAAGTGTTTAAAGACTGGACTTTCAGACGAAAATCTGGGTCTGAACGTGCGAATTGTGGCCGTCAGTGACTAGTCAATGTTAGGGCAGAACGGAGAGTGGCAAGACTGGTACAAGACAACAGAAGGGAAACAGTGCAGTGTCAGATTCCTCGCATCACCTTTCAACATCTCGTGGAGTCACGAGGCAGCCCAACAAAGTCATCTCGTGGCCCAACGAAGTACTGATGGGGTGGTCATAATAATCTGGCCACTCAGTGTAGATTAATTTAATAGACTGACTTTACGCAGTAGCAGGGTTTCCTGGATTACATTAGAAATTAGCAGATTAATTTTACTAGATGTCTGGAGTTGTAATCCAAAAATGTTCTGTTATTTCACAAATTACATTTTAAAGTCTTTTAAATCAGTTAACTTCCTGCAAGAACACAAAGAATCCTGCTTGCAGCTGGCAGCTTTTGCTACATATTCCAGAAAGTCTCCCTGCTGGGAAATGTATGAGTAGGCAGACGTGGTGATCTGCTCACATATGCACTGGGCTCTGCATTCCTTTGGGATGATTTTATAATACCGTGCTGTGCTATACAACAAAAACAACTCAAGATAGTATCCAACTCAATGGGGAAGCTTTATATTTAGGCCTGCTGGTGTCTTAGTTTTGAGATCTGAATAAAAAGAAAGTATGTAGGAGCAGGGACAGATTTACAATTTTCTCTCACTGGGATCATTTGCCTTATGCCTACCCACTCCCACCCCTGTTGGCTGGCTAGCCTTGGTACCACACTAGGGGACCATTCACACTGGGCGATCTGGGATTCCTGCGGCAGGAATCCCAGATGTCCCATTCAGTGACATTGACTGCATCTGTCAGTGGCAGTCCGCATGTAATTATACATGCAGTTTGGGATTGATGATTGTCACCAGATGCATCTATATGTTATACAATATGCTACAAATACTTGCGTACCACTGCTTATAGATGCGGCCGCTGTCACCCTGTCATTTACTTGAATGGGCACAGTGGCCACATCTGAACAGGGGCACCTGGCATTCCTGAATGTCAGATCACCCTGTGTAAATGAGGCCTAACAGGGTCAGCACATCATACAACAAAGCACACCAAGGCTTGGAGCATAAAGGCTAAAAGGAAAGTTTGCCTAGTCTGTGGCCATCCACCTAAACATAAAACATACGGGAAACTGTTGCCCTATTCTGCTACCAGTTAGGATCTAGATGTACGGTGTACAGCACTAGCGCCTCTAGTTGGCACCAACAAGTATGGGAAATTCCTATGCCCATCAGCGCCATCTAGGTGTGCTAGTGCCATGCAAACAGCATCCACCTGGTGGAACTTTCATAAATTAAAATGTCCCCAAAATGTCTGCATAAAAAAAATGTTTGCTTTTGGATAGAGTAGAGAAAAGTTGAAACCAATCAGGGGTTTTATCTGTCTTTGTCCCATTCAGGATATTTCCCTTGACTACCTTTCTTGGAGATACAACAAGAAACAAGAATAAAGCTTTCCAAAGAGATGGTAGACAGTTGTCATTACATCATTATGATGGCTATGGTGTTGTCATAGAAATCAACTTTTTGTTACTTGATACCTTTAAACCAGAGTGTTACGAAGGACAGTCTATCATCAATATTTGCCTTTTATTATGGTGAAATTGGTCTTTGTGAGCAACAAATAGAATTCTGAGAACTCCTAAAACAAGTAATCAATTAATGATGCAGTTGAAATGATGATGCATTTCCCACAGACAAACTATAAGCAGTAGTTAGCTGGTCCACTGAGACTTACTATGAAATGGCGATCGGCAAAACATCCTCTTGAGTTGGCTTGATTAAGTTCCTCTGGTAAAATGGCATTGTTTTGCTACAGTTAAACTTCCTGAACCTCTCCATGATGCATTCAAATAGTATGCACAGCCATGGCATGTAAGCAACTGTTTTTCAGACCTTAATGGATTTGTGCTCCATTAAGGCCAAACTGTATTGCAAAATTAAGGTCTAACAAAAGTGGTTACATTTTTATCAGTTGTTACCATGAAGCATGGTGTTAATGTTAGAAGGTCTCTTACTAGAGGAGGCAAAAAGGCATTCTTGCTTCGCCTTCTATCTCCGTTTAAGCCAACGTCCTGATCCTGTTGTATTTCCACAATTACAACACACACAGGGACCATGGGGAACAAAAGTAACCACCCTCCAGAAGAAAGGACAGTGTCAGCACAAATTCAGAGATGACATGGGCACTTCTCATTGGCTGCCAAGTGGCAGAGTCCTCCGTGGTCCCCGCAGAAAGATGAGCTCATGAGTCTGCTACTTCCTTCTCTGTGCAGGCACAGACCAGGGGTAGTTACGAGATCTGTAAGTGCTACTTAACTACAGCAGATCAAAATCACCTCTCGTGCCCTGACAGACAGGTTTGTAGATAACTTTGAAGATAATTACCACCATTTCCAAAGCTAAGCCACATTTATCATACCATTATCTAGCATGGTTATTGGCCACTTAGGTGTCCCCTTTAGATGGTGAAACGGCAGGTAGAGTGAGCTTCCCCACATAGTTACTGCTCTTAGGCAGGAGTTTTAGTGTGAAAACTAGATTCCCTTTAAAATGGACTGAGACATGTGTCTATGAATGTCATCTTTATTGAATCATCTGCATACTTCAACAAATACGGATATACAACCTAGAACACCTAGAAATAGTTACAGAAGTATAAGACTGCACACAAACAGCTGCCATTCTAACTTCCTGAATATGATTCTTTCTTTGGACTGGAATTTTTCTAAAAGTTTTGAAAAGCTATTTAAAAAAGCGTTCACATTTACATTAAAAAGAACCTATCAGGATAGAAATATTGTCACTGCTATTGATGAAATGTAAGGGGCAGGCTCTGGGCTGTTGATGTGGAATTCCACTGCTAAGTGGGCTCTAATAGGGCATGTATTCCTTACCGTACTCCATGATACCTAAGGGACTTTTTACTCTGCTCATTAGAGTATTACGGCCTGGTCCCACAATGCCGTAATGTATAGCGCAGGACAAGCCCAAAAAAGATAGCAGGCTGCCACGGCACCATGGTGTAGGTTGTGTATTTATCTCTATTGCAACCCCCTAAACAAAACAAGCATTATATAAGGCATATGCAAAAGCTGTGAACCTGAAGCTGTCACTATTAATTATTGCCAAGCTAGGCTATAAACATACACCTTAAATGTTTGTTTGCGTAGAGTGACTTACCAAGTAATGAAGCAACAAGACTGAGAATGATAATTGGATAAATGTGGAGCTAATACCACTGAAAACCAAGTCAACACTGGCACTTCTGATATTTCTATCCTGAAAGATTACCTACTAAATGTCACTATTGAGCAATTCCTAATATGCATGGCTGAGCTCTTGCAAAACAAGAAGGGAAAAGTAGAGGCTAGGCTATTCAAATACATACTGTGTTATATTTGGTTTAACTTCCTCGTTTAAAAAACATGTTGACAGCATTGGCAAATAGAGCTTGTAAGCACAAATAAGAATTGTTTCATAGACATGTTTGAGTTTTGTACTGGAACTATTTCTGATAAGATATCTAAAAGTTCTTCAATGGATTTTCTACATTATTGTTAGGATTCACCCCATAACGGGATTCACCCCGTAACCACCCCGTAACCCCGTCACCCCGTTCTGGAGCCAGAGCCAGCTGTGCCCGCCCCCTCCCTGTCTGTCCCTCCAATGAGTGTTGGAGAAACAGGGGGGGGGAACCCCTGTGTAGAGGGGTCACTGACAGTCACTGTGTTCTGCAGGGAGTAGACCGTGAGCTTGTGCGATCAGCAGTCACGCAAACGCTCAGCTCACGATCTATAGAGCTGGTGTGTGATAGCTGCAGTGTCCTGCACTCACTCTAAGTATTCGGAAGAGTACATTTTACTCTCCCAATACTTCTCCTTTACTAAAACTGCTCTACACATCAGGATTTAGTTGTTCATGTTATCACTAACTATATGCCTTGCTCAGGTTTTTATGTTTTTCTCATCACCTATTATGACAGGGAATATGTGGGTAAAACCCACTCTATATGACACGTCCACACATGAACAAACCTACTGATTGCTGATTCAACTTTATTATTTTGGACAGTGCCTGTAGTACTAATACAATAGCAGTTATGCCTAGCACATAGCTGTGATCTTTTTTTACATGCTGATTCAGCTTTCTTGCACAACAGAGATATACAGTGCCTGTTAACCTTGCTGACTGTGGATTGAACTTTGTATCAGGCTATTTACACAGCAACAAAGTATGATGTATATACAGCTGTGAACTCCAGCACATACCTCTCAACTTTATAAGATGAAAAAGAGGGGCAAATTTGCTGGGAACCTTTTGCTTTTGTACTGTGTAAAGCCCTTCCAGGTGCACCTTGTTTTAGAGCTGGTGAGTGTGTTTGCCATTTGTTTTGCTGGTTGGATTTGGTGTGGGGAAACACTGGGGGGTTTCAGCTGCCGTTGTTATATGCGGGGCTTCAGGGGCGTCCATGTGCCGTCCGTCCGTTTTTTTACTACGGGCGGACGGCAAGAGGTTAAGGAGGAATGGGCTGCCTCCTGGTGAACCTGAAGCCAATTCATCCATTGCTATCTTTGCTCCAAAATGGAGGTTCTCATAGATTAGCAGTCTGACCTCGTATTATGCCTGAACCACCCTCTCACAGTCAAGATCCCCTCAGTCATACCCTTTTTTGAGTTACAGGTCATGCTCATTTACTCAAATAAGGGTGATGCCAGGATCTTGGTATGCAGTCTGGGACATATCATCTTTAGGACAAATCTTGGAGCTCAAATGATTGTTTGAAAAGGGAATTTTATATCAGGATTTGTATAGTACCCCCTATTCCCGAGGGCATGTGGCCTGGTGTGGGAGGGGGGGGGCGCTCGCTCGCCCCCCCCCCTTTTTCTGGCCCTGCCAGGCCTATGCTCGGATCAAGGGTCTGGTATGGAACTTTCCCCTTTCCCCCCTCCTTTTTTGGGGGTGGGGTTCCTCCTTAAAATTCCTACCAGACCTTGAGGGCCTGGTATGACTTTAAGGGGGAACCCCACACACTTTTTTTTTTGTTTTTTTTACATGGGGTCCCTCCTAAAATTTCTACCAGACCTTAAGGGTCTAGTATGACTTTAAGGGGAACCCTATGCTTTTTAAAAAAAAACAAAAATGGTCCCTCCTAACATTCTTACCAGACCTAAAGGGTCTGGTATTGTTTGGGAGGGGGAACTGTACGCTTTAAGAAACATTTAGAAATGTCAGTTTTGCTGCAGCAGGTTCTTTACATCATACAGATTTGCCACTTTACAGGCAGGTTAAGGGGACCCCCCAGGCACGATATTTGAAGGAATTTTTATTGTTACTCTTTAAGTAATGTTAAAATCACTGCTCCTTTAAAAACGTTTTTTGTTGTTGTTTTTTTTGCATTGATTCCTGTCCCCTAGTGCAGTACCCGGACCCCCATACACCTTTTATGGCCAATAACTTGCATATAAGCCCTCTTAAAGGGGACAATTGTTTTTGAAAGTTCTACCCTCATTGACATACATTGAGTTCGAATACGAACCGAACACGGGCCTGTTCGACCCATCACTAGTGCTTAACACCCTAAATAACTTTAAGTGGGAGGAAGGCTACTTGTGGGTTTCATTTGATATGACATCTCTGTATACTTCAATTTCACAATAATCAGATCTTTTGGCCTTGCAAAAGATTCTTGCAAAAGGACACACTTTGCATGGTCATCAGGCCAGTTTCATGCATAACAATTATTTCTGCTTTCTTGATAATTTTTATTTCCAAACCTTCGGTACTGCCATATATTTACAGGGTAGTTGGAGGATCTGTTAATCTGAGGAAATAATCCCTTTGCCAAGCATCTGGTCTTTTGTAGACGATATATTGATGATGTAAATAGAGGAAGTGAGAATTCCATAAATTATTTTTAAACTTTAGTAACAGCAACCCCTTTTGGGATTAAATTTACTTCTGTAATCAATAGAAATAATCTAATTTTTATTGACTTGGAAGTTATGCATTATTTGACAGGAAATATCTGTTCCAAAACTCATGCCAAGCCTTCAGCTGGAAATTCTCATTTATAACAGGCCAGCTGCCATCGCAAAGGAATATCCCCTTTGGACAATTTTGTAGACTAAAGAGGAAGTACTCTTCTGTGGGGGATTTTGAAACCCAAAGGCAGATCCTAACAGATACATTTATTAAAAGGATATGACCAGAAGTTTATTTGAAATACTACCAGCATTATACAATGTCTCCTATGCCAAAGGACTGCAGGGAGGAGGGCCCTTTGTTTATTACACGATTTAATGATTGACACTACACAATCTAAAACATAAATAAAAAGGATTGGGAGATATTACTTAATTATTCTAAACTACAGTGATTACTAGTTAGGAAGTCTATAATCTAATCTTTTGATAGGTTAGAAGTGTGAAGAACATTATTGCCCCTGGTGAAAAAAAAAAGTCTCAGACTAACTGTTTTGTATTTCTTCTCTCCTATCTTTTCCAGCAACCTATCAGTGTAGCAAAAGAAAGTTCCTGACCTGTATTAAGATTCTGCTGGTTGGTCCTATAAGATCAGGGTTTTTGTTACCTGTTCTTCTTCTGTAATATATCATTTGGATTGCTGATGCTGCTACTGACTTGCCTGCTGATGTTTTGGCAGTCCTCCTTCCCACATCGCGATAGCGCTTCATCTCTCGAACAGTGATGAACTTACCTGGCTTGTGACCAGGACAAGTCGCCCTTACTAAGACAGACTGTTGTGCGCTTCTTGGTTCCCCATTTCACTGCTCCCCTATGGTTCTTTTGTGAGTATATTTGACTCCTCTTTAAGGGCAGATTATGGTGAGGGGTTGTGGCCTGGTATGGTTCAGGAGCGTGGGGAACTGTATGCTCGCTGCTTAAAGGAGAATTATGAGGCGAGTGATTTTCACTCAGTCTCATAATCTGAGCCAACCTGTGACAATGAAACTGTCACAGGTCGGCTCAGTAGATCGGGAAGTGAGCGAACTTCTCACTTCCCGATCTACTGATCGGGAAGTGAGAAGTTTCTCGATCTATCCCTGCAGAGAGCCGTGACTATCACTCACTGTCAGTCACGGATCCCTGCAGACATTTCCCCTCCCCGATCCTCCAGCACTGGTGGAACGGAGAGGGGAGGGGGCGTGCACAGCTGGCTCTGCCTCTGGATAGACAGAGCCAGCTGTCAATTCCGCAGCTGGGTGGATCTCGACAGCAATGTCGGGATCCGTCCGGCTGCGGCATCTCAGTATACTGAGCTTTGGGTCACGGGAGAATGCTAGTTTGTGTTCTCCCGTGACCCTTAGGAGAACTATGGTTAAAAGCCCTGACCCCATAGTTCTCCTTTAAAGAATTGCAGTTTGCCTCCCATTGACTTCAATGGCATTTACATTCAAGTTTTCAATATGTGGATTTTTGCCTTTGTTTGCTAAATGTGTCCGTAAATTAAAGATTTGTCCATTACTAGAGTGGAAGAGGTCTGCTTCAAGGTTGAAGCTAACAATAATTTATAGAAACTGCACCTGGTGTTTTATTTATTTCAAATCTAGCAGCTTTCTTTGCTTAACTTATCTGAAAAATGTAGTAGTATTGGCTTTTTGTGTTGTTTGGAAACACAGTAGAAGCTTGTACATTTATTAACATTTTCAATTACATTTTATAGCATTGCACATCCACAGATAAGATGTTCTGAGGTTATGTTTAGAGGCTATATTTTTATATCTCCCCAGGATCTTTGCTGTCAAGGTTAAGGCCTGGTTCACACCTGTATGTTTTGTATCGCTCTACGAATGCTCTACAAAACGCTCAAACATGAAAATCCCATTGTTTTCTATGGGTATGGTTCACACCTTGCTGTATTTCAGCTCGTCTGAACGCACTACAAAACGGCCTACACCTGAAAAGGTACATGAACTTCTTTGCGGCGTTTTTGTAGCGTGTTTCCATTGGGATACAGCAAGTAGCCCTCGGAAACGCGCGTTTGTCACGCTTTTTTTACCACGAATCGCGGAACGCGCGACAAACGTGCATATTCGATACGCCTAGGTGTGAACAGAGCCTTACCACAGCATAGAAGGTTGCTAGAAAAGGTCTTCAAATGCAATAGTATGAATTGCATTGTACATATCAAATTTTTTGGCATTTTACAAGAAATGGGATAAACAGCCCTTATGGCATGCACACTGCATGCCTCTTTTATCATCTGCAAGATTGGAAATATGCACGGAATGAACTTGGTCATGTGAAAGCTGCAGTTTTTGTTTTTGTTAAATTTTTGCCAGAGAGCTACAGCTAGCATAGGCATAATGAAACAGTCCAAGATTTCCTGTGCCTTAAGTAATTGATGGAGGCTACGTTTTACCTATCAGAAGCATTTTTACACGTTATGTCACATGATTGCTGTGAAATGGCAGATCTCCATCTGGGTGCTCCTGGAGGAAGTGCCATGCCCTGGACACGTAGACAACTCTAACACTCCTACTCAGTTATTGATGCTTTGAGTTGAGTAAGCCTGTACTTGGTTCACGCATGGTAAATACCTCTGTGTAGGATATGTGGTGTAATATGTAATATATAAATATAAGGTACTGGTAAGTTTAGCTGGTTTCTCATAAAGGCACAGCCCTTCAACAATCTATGTTAGTCCTAACTTTCCAATAGGTTGCAAAAGCAATGGGCAGAGCATTATGGGGTTGTAGCGGATTTGGGGACATGCTTATACTCCCACTATCATGAAGTGGAAATTTTATGTAAAGTGATGCGAGGATATGGGGGCACACTGGAATCTAATTTTCAGCAATCAAGGGTACTGTATCTGCTGCTACTTGTTTACTCAATCAGCATGAGAATTCTATGTGCATTATTGTATTATATGTCGCCATGTTTTATATTAACGAAGAGCTCTTAAAATAGAGCTCATGAATAAAGTATTTTTGTTACGTCTTTTTCACCGTGCTGTTTTTGAAAAAGAAAATGAGACAAGGATAAACAGGGCTGAGCACACATACAGTATATTACATGCAGCAGCATACATGGTTGTTTACTAACTATATCAACTACAGCCATGTAGAGTAGGGAAAGGTTCAAACTCTTGTCAGGTTGTTGCCTGAGGCCTTCCTTGTCCATAGTACCACTTTCAGATCCTGTGCTGTTTCAATACCAGCCATGGGTGCTAACTACCTGCAGGATCAGCTCCCCTCCTAATTCCACTTGCAAAACAAAATGCCATACAGCACTGATCCAATAAACGTAAAACAACTTTATGCTGCTCAGCGGTGCTGAAACATTCCACCGTTGACTTCTCTAATACATGATTAAGCCCTAGTAGAGAGTGGAAAACATCAGAGATAGGTTGTGGTTGGAGTATCTTAGTGCTCCTGGACTAATAAAGTTGTTTTGAGCATGATAGATCAGTGGTGTGAGGCCTTGTTGAGGATATTTCCCTCACTTTTTTTCACTCTGATAATCTTGTCACCAGACAGGAAATAAGGGAAGTGCACAATGATAATATAGACAATAAAAAGTGGACATGGGTTATCTGCTTCCTCAACTTCACTAAAGAATGTTTCACTTTGATAATTGCTTTTTCGCTGATGGAGATTTCCCCTTGAGTGACCCAGTGACAAAATTGATGATCACTTATCAGACAGCACACTCCAAGGTATCATTTAGACCAGGTTCTCAACATGTGTAACCTCAGGCACCACATTTGTCCTTGGTGATTAAGTTGCGATCGAAGTTGCATTGTGATGGAATGCACGGCATTGCAGTACCGGCCATTTGGGTGCAGGCGATCGGATGGGAGGTTCATTTGGGGTGACATTCAAATTAATGGCAACGCAACGCACCTTCCACACCAGAACATGCAGTAGGTGCGTTGCGTGGTACAGTGCATTAATCGCAGAGGACTGTCTGATTAACGCACTGTACCAGTGTGAACGGACCCTCAAAAACACTGACAGACACACACAACCACAGACATACTCACAGACATTCTCACACACACATATTCCCCAAAAAATTATAATTTTTTCTTTTTTTTCTTTAAGATTCCCCCAGGCTCCCTAACATATGAGAACTGGAGTGGATGCTCAGCCTAGTGTCCAGTGTGGACTGCTGTGCTGTGATGGAGCTCCATCCATATGTGCATTGTTTTTACAGCTCCCTTGCGCACTCTGTGCCAGGAGCTAGAATTTGCCGTAAGTCCAGACCAGGCACCCCTACATGTGTGAGCTGTCAGCAATGCACGTATGTCTGGAGCTCCCTTATGGCCATACTTCCAGCCTGCCCTACCTCAATCTGACACACAGAACTGGGCAGCATATTTTGAAAAACTGCTCGGCACAATAACTGACATTGCTGCGCTAGGGGGAGGCTGAGGAGTCTCTCAATTAGAAGGAAGGCATGTCGTGACCCACTGAACATGGGGTCACGACCCAGCAGTTGAGAACCAACGATTTAGACAACTCCTGCTGCCTCAATTAAGAAAGTGTCCGTGATGTCATCGTTCTAAAAAACCTAAAATAAAATTGACCCAGAACCATATGTTTGCCTTAAGTTCAGTTTATAGTATTTGGAGAGTTAAGCTAAAATAGTTTGATATTTTTTGCACGCAGCTGATTTCCCGTGGGTAAACTGCAGATGCTTAAGAGGATAGTACAGTAACATTTCTTGACCCAGAGCCACATTAATTCATATCCGATGCATTATGGCGATCCAAAATGTATCAGCCAGCTGTGGCAGCCACAGCAGTCAGGTGCACAGAACTGAAAAAAGCTGAGTGTGGCCGCAAGGAACTAAGGGAAAGCTGTGAGCCCTAGATGTAACAGCGGGCCCTGGGCAATTGCCCATCTTTGCCGATTGGATACAGCGACCCTGGGGAGCACTGGTAAGCAGAGTATAATTGGGTCAGGGAGCCTTTTGCAGACTGTCACTTTAACCTGCAAAGAATCTTAGTCTAAGGATATCATCTGGTTTGAAATCTAGGCCCTACTAAAACTGGACTGGACTTTCGTGCAGGTATTAAAGCAGTACCTTTTGTGAAAAACATGCTGCTTCAGGTTCCCTCTGGTGTAACTGCCATAAGGAAAACCCAAGTTGTCCTTTTGATCTCTGTTGAAAGGGTGATCTGAGGTCAGACTGGCTGATCATCTTCTCCAGCAGAGATTGTGTGACCACAAGTCAAGGTTTTTTGTGACAGGCATGTTTACACAAACTGCGGTGAATTGCGTTGAACACAGGTCACAGAAAGGACTGGTTCACAGCTCATTGTGGATGTGATGGATGGTGCACTACGCTAAAATGCAAACATGACAATGGATGCCACAACAGATTGCCACACAGCTGTGCAGCACACCACGCAGCTGTGCAAGGACCTGAATGGACACATTGTACACTACCCATAAAGTTAAAGAACTCCACTGTGTAATACAATACATGCACAATTTTTGGCGATCATACTGTACCGGACCCTAGGCATTGCTGTACAATGTGTTCTGATGCAGGCGATCACACTGCGGGAGGCGTGGCTGCGGTGCTATTGACATGAATGCCAGAGGGGAATAAACGAGCGCTTCGTGACTGCCCCACATGAAAAAGCAGCGACCATTTTGTTCTCCTTTCTCTCCCACCCCCCTACCCCCTGGGGGACATTTTAAAAGATGTTGAAAACTGTTTATTATCATTATTGATGTGCTTGAGCCTTTCTAGCCAAGCACTAGTTATGTAATTGAAGTTATGCTATTTATTTATATATATTTAAAATATTTTAATATATTGAGTAAACTAATAAAAAATGCTGCGGCCATTTCTTGCCACTTGGAGAGTGTTTGTTTTATTTTAGTAATATAAAAGGTTTGCTTGGTTTGAATGTCACTTGCTTTTCCATGGCACCACCACGCCCCAGAACACGGGAGGTTTCAATTATGCAATCTAGTGCATTCCGACCACTAACTGCGCCGGAACACACTGGATGTTGTGTGAACTGGTCCTTAGTGAGCAGAACTGTGAGAGCCTGGAGCAGTGTTTTGTCCCGGAAAAGTATTTCAGCCGGTTGCTCCTTATCTATCCATTTCAACATACCTGTTAAGGCCTAAGAGTAGACCCACTTTAAATACAGTCAATTAAAGCATTTCACTATGTTCCTTACAACATAAGAGCATTTCTTTAAAAGCCTCCATTACATCATGCCGAGTTACCACAGCCTGTGTGGCATTACAGAAGAAAAATATTTGTTGATTTGGGTCAGACATGTTAGCTGCAACATAATGAGGATTAGGAGGGGTAATGGATACAGAAGTAGAAGAGTTCAAATGTTTCCATGTGGGATGCATGCTTGTATATTTTCTACAGTACGGAGTGTAATTACCTCTAAAATGAACTTTGTTTATATCATGTAACCATTTAAAAGCCAAAATTCAGACAAACATCTAATACACCCTATCAACACATATAAAACAGAACTACCCGCCAAAGGATCTGTTGCTGTGTGTAGCCAGTCTTGTGATCTAGACCACCATCCCCCCCTTTCAAACAGCATAAACATTTCAGGGACATCATCTTTCCACACTGCAGTTACATTAAACCTTTTGTTATGTAAAGCCTGTGTTGCTGACAAGTAGGCAGGTTTACCTGGACTTGGCATTTTTATTGAGATGGCCAGAGGCAGATTCTACCTCCATGTTGGCATGAATACCCAAGCAGCGTGTGAGTGTGTTCATGCCGCACTCCAGAGATGTACAGTTCTGAGAGACTAAATGTTTTTACTGCCAGTTAGCTCATAGGTGAATTTGCCCAGAGTTTTTTTTTATTTATGCCAACAATAAACAAGGCCAAACAGCTGGGTCATAAATCTGCCACCAGCTTGTTGACCGGACAAGGAAGGAGCATCACCATGCTGATTAGGCCATCACTCTGCACTTCTCTCCTGTCTGTATGCTGCCACGACTATACAAGAGTACAAAATGGAGTAGAGTCTAACTGATTCACAGCACTCCCCTTCTTTCACTCTAGATCCTGCCTCTTTACAGAAATAAGGTTAGCTTTACAGTGTGTCCTTCTTTCATACAGTTTTAACAATGTCTGTCCTAATAAAGATCTAGAAAGCATTGTATGTTACTAAGAGGAAGGGCTTAATTTTAAGTTCTGCCTGCCTACCAATCACACGGCACTAGTGCCCCTAGATGGCACTAACAATTACATGAATCTCCTATACTCAAGCCGCCATCTAGGGGCACCAAAGACATGCAAACGGCATAGCTGGGTGGAACTTTTATAAATGAAGCCCTTATCGTGAGTATTTGTATGGGGACAGGTTCACTTTGAAATTGTTCAAAGTAGCTTCCAGTCTGCCCAAAGACCATTTCTTTTTTTTTTTAATTATGTTTTAGGAATGCTGTGTCAATAGGAACACATAACAAATATATAGTCGGGGGGTTCTCAAATGTGACTGCAAAAGTGGAAATACATTTTAAAGTACATGTTCAGGATTGACTAAGAGGGTTATTTACAAAAGGGTGAAGAGTTTGGAGAAGGCAGGAGAAGTGACCAATCTAGGACAGCATGGCTGATTTGGGAAAATTATCTTATTCAGCTCACTTTCCAGTTCAGCTATGTTGTCCTAGATTGTTCTCTTCTCCTGTCTTCTCCAAACTCTTCACCCTTTAGTGAATAATCCTGTAAATGTTCTCTCAATTCCCTTCCCTGGCCCCCTTGATCTCTGATGGTTGTGGCCTATTTATCCGTGGGAAGTGTGGGATGGGGGCTTCTAAGGGGGCTAGGGAAACTTTTGCTAAATGCTGAACATGTACATTAAGCCTCGCTTAGGAGGTCAGAAGGTTTGTATTTGAGGTCACCTATAATTTGTAATAATTACAATTGACATACTCCACTAACCAAAAAAGGAAATACACAAGATAGCTGAATTTTAATGAGTAGTAGATAATAGACCCTGCACTGTATATTCACCATATGACTGCTGGAAGGAATACTATAGTCTTACTGGAACTGCAAGGATGAATGTTTGGGAATTAGACCTCCCTAAACAGATTTTACCATTTGTAAGATGCAGCTAACTCACTGACCATTACTTCCTTGAATCATACTGCATTCCACATAAAATAAACAGTCTGTTCAGAACATGGAGGTGAAGGGGTATTGCCATACATCTTAAAGTTGTAAGAAGTGACTCACAGATGAACTTAACACAGATATAAAATCCCAAAATACGTATTTATCACATAACATCTGTTTTGATACCAGTCTCCTGTCATCTGTAGGCAAATATGTTGCGCTTGGTGTGCGTATTCAACCTTTATGTGTTCTCTCATAAACTAATGTTTGAGAAAGTTATGTCTCTGGTGATACTAATTTAAAGTGCTTTTAGGATCTTTAAATCGTGAAGGAGTAGTCTCCTGTCATCCCCAGAATAGTAGCACTTGGGAGCTAATAAGGGAGGGGCAGCACAGGGAGCTAATAAGGCTCTGCTAGGTGTACTAAAAGGGAAGATGCTGACAGGAGGGGAGAGCAATGTGTTCAGAGTTCTGCTGCTTCCCCATCATTGTCCAATCAGTAGGTGGTGCACAGTAGGTGATGCACAGGGAGGTGACATCACTTGAAACTGAAACCCAGACTGGAGAGAAAGTTACCCCTACAGTGGAGCCCCCACCGCACTGCATGAGTTAAATGCTTGTTTTGTCTTAAGGAATAGAAATAAGGTGAAAACGTTTCCTTATTCCTCGCTCCTGCAGACTTCCTCCTCTTCATTAGACTGGTCTCCCAAGCAGCTCCTCTTTGCTGGTGGGCCAGTCACAGCTCCCCAACATCTTCACGTACAATGTAGGACCAGTGGTCCACCATTGTACATAAAGAAGCCAAGGGCCTACCTACATTCTGGTATCATTGTAGAGTGGAGAAGTGAGAAATGGGGTACAGTAGGTCATTTACTTTATCATCCCGCAGACAAAACAAGCATTTATCCCTTGTAGCTCATAGGGCGCCACACTGTAAATGTAAATTTCTTCAGCGGAGTTCAGTTTTCAGGTCTTGTCTCTTCACCTGCCAGTGACTGGAGAAGCAGAAGGCTGATGAACTTATCTCTCTGTCATTTTGAACTCTTCTCCCGTCAGCATGTCCCTTACAATGCAACACAACTGACCGGCTCCTTGTGCTGCTTTACCTTCTCCCCGCTCTGCTGTACAGGGACCACAGGAAACAGCTACCAAGCCAAATTCAAGCACTTAGACTGATTGTATTAAAAAAAATACATTCAATGATGTATTAATGAAAGCAGAGCTGAATTCATTTGTACCTTACTCATCTGCCTGGAATTCACTTTAATTGACTCCATTGGTGGCTATGCATGTATTAATGCAACTACTTTGGAGTCTATTCACTAAGCTAGCGCAGGCAGCCGAGTGAACAACCGACCCGAAGTGAAGTGAGCCGAACGCTGTTCGGCTATTCACTTCATGCTTCAGGCTGGTACATCTGATTTCAGCCGTACATCGGCTTGCTTCGTGTGGCTTCGGTTCGGCCAAACATGCTCAGCATGTTAGGCCGAAGCGAAGTGCAGAAGGAGTTCGACTCAGCCGATCCAACATCTCATAGACGCTGAACAGCAGTGAGTAAATAGCCGAATGCCGCTAAGCGACATTCGCCTCGGCTATTTTGCTTGGTACCTCTGTGGAACCTGGTTACCTGGTAACCAGGGACACTGATCTCTCTGCAAGTGGCCGGAGCCAGCCTTAAGATGACAGCTGGCTCTGCCCAGCTGTCAGAAGCAGGCTGTCACCCGGCTGCCAATGGCCGGCCGCTCAGCCAGCTTTGGCTTTCACCTCGGCTCAGTCGAGCCGAGGCATATGCCTTTGGCTCGACTGACCCGCTCGACCAACTTCGGGAGCTGTACGCGCTATAGCCCGTACAGCAGCCCTTCGGTTCTACTCAACCGAAGGGGTCCTGGGGCCGAAGCTAGCCGAAGGATCAGCCGAAGCTATGGCTAGATCTTTCGGCAGCTTAGTGAATAGGCCCCATTGATTCAACTAAATAAAAAAACGCAAACAAAAGACACAACATTTCATCACCTTAGTGATTCTTTATCAAGTGTAACTTCGCTAGTTATTGCCAAATATTGCCGATCGATTCTGCTTGATCAAACAACTATTTGCATGTGTTTCAGGGAACCGGTGACAACAGAGAAGGATTAAATTATTGTTTTTAATAGATTCACGATTTTAATTAGTAATGAGCTGCGTGTATGCGATCACTCATATCTATGACAATCAACTGCTAAGCGCATGACCACCACAACAGAAAAAGTGTTATCACCACCCTCCAGCCACAGGCAATGTTATTTGAAGTGATAAAGTGGCTGCAGATATTTTCTCAGATAAGAGTGTTCACATATGTGTATTTCAGCCATGTATGTAGAACAGCCTTTCTCAAACAGGGTGCTGTAGCTTCTACCTTCCTCAGAGGTGCTTTGAAAGTTTCACACAGAATCATACCTTTTCATGCTGCAAGTAGGCTTCTGTTGTGAAAGGGGGGGCTATGATGTAAAAGGGGGACTCTGATATGAAAGGAGGGACTCTGCTATGAAAGGAGGGACTCTGCTATGAAAGGAGGGACTCTGATGTAAAAGGGGGTTTCTGATATGAAAGGGGGCCTTTGATATGAAAGGGGGACTCTGATATAAAAGGAGGGACTGATATGAAAGGAGGGACTATGATATGAAAGGGGGACTCTGATGTAAAAGGGGGACTCTGATGTAATAGGGGGACTCTGATGTAATAGGGGGACTCTGATGTAAAAGGGGGACTCTGTTGTAAAAGGGTGACTCTGATGTAAAAAGGGGACTCTGATATGAAAGGGGGACTCTGGTATGAAAGGGGGACTCTGATAGGAAAGGAGGGACTTAAGGAGAAACTCTGATGTGAAAGCAGGGCTCTGATATGAAAGGGGGGGGGGGTCTCTGATGTGAAGGGGGATTTCTGATGTAAATGGGGGACTCTGATGTGAAAGAGGGCTTTTGATGTGAAGAGGGGTTTTAGATTTGAAGCAGGGTCTTTTGATGTAAAGAGGGACTATGATATGAAAGGGGGCTCTGATGTAAAGGGGGACTCTTGATGTGTAGGTGGGGGCTTGTGATGTAAAGGGAGGACTCTAATATGAAAGGGGGACTCTAATATGAAAGGGGGACTGTGATTTCGAAAGCGGGGCTCCTGATGTGAAGGGAGGGTTCTTGATATAAAGGGGGGACTCTTATGTGAAAGAGGGACTTCTGATATGAAGGGGAGCATCTGATGTGCATGGAGCTTCTGGTATGAAGGGGGCTTGTCATGTGAAGGAGGAACTCTAATGTGAAAGGAGGGGGCTCTGGTAGTTGGCTTCTAGTAGTAAATAGTGGATTCTGATGTGAAAGGGAGGACTCTGATGTGAAGGGGGTCTCTTGTGTGTTTTTGCATGGGGTTCCCCCTTAAAATCCATACCAGACCTTTATCTGGGCTAAGGGTCTGGTATGAATTTTGGAGGGGCCACAAGTTGTTTTTTTACATGTTCTGCTTCATGAATCCTCAAAAAGTGACCTGAGCCTTTCATAAAGATTAATTTGGCACAGAATGAGTGTATAAAGAATAAAATAAATATGTTGCATCAGTAAATAAAACACACACACAAAGGTCACAAAGTTATCACAAATAATAATAATAATGGTAATTAAAAAAAAAAAAAGTTGTCACACATTTGCTGTTTATAACGGGAAATAATATTATTTTGCCTTTTAACGGTCTGTTTACAAGCTGTGCTGAATGTTTGACTGCTGGTGTGCGCTGACAGGTAGCATTGCTGATGTACCGATCCCAGCTCATCACACTGTTAACTTCTTTATGTTAAAACTTTATTAAAATGTCATTAGTCACATTTCATTACGTTCTATCTGCCACAGTGCGGTGAATACGGTTGCACCTCATCGCACAACGCTGAGCAACACCAATTTAAAGTGCGTTGGACCTGCACTGGAAAAGGTGACCAGCGCAACCCCAATACATTTGGTGTGAATGTGCCAAAGGTGTTTGCAAGACAACAAATCAGAATCCAGCTTTACACAACATCTCGTTGTGCAGGGGTAGGTTAGATTGGCACTCCAGCTGTTGTGGAACTACAAGTCTCATGAGGCATTTCAGGACTCTGACAGTATACAGTTTGTGCAGTGCTTTACAATATAAGGAAGACATTATGTGATTTTGGTGAAGCAAAAGTTGATTGTGCAAAGATTGTATGGTCAGATCCTGACAAGTGTGTTGACCCTAAAGCTCACCACACGCATTACAATCTGATTGTACAATCCCGATTATAGCTACCAAAACAGTATGTAGTACAAAACTGTCTGATTGGATACGAATTGATTGCAACGTTTAGGTAGATCCTCATATTACATCGATTTGGTAGATTTCAAGTTAATTGTACAAAGATTGTGCAGTCAGATTGTAATGTGTATGGTGAGCCTAAAGCTCACCAGATATGCTACAGTCTGATTGTACAATCGACTTTATATCTACCAACAAGTATGCGGCACAAGGCTGTCTGATTGGATACCAACAGGGCTATTCACAAAAGGGTGAAGGGTTTGGGGAAGGCAGGAGAAGTGACCAATCTAGGACAACATAGCTGATATGGAAAAATTCTGCAATTCAGCTCACTATCCAGTTCAGCTATGTTGTCCTAGATTGTTCACTTCTCCTGCCTGCTCCAAACTCTTCACCCTTTGGTGAATAACCCCGCAAGTGATTGGATACAAACTGATTGTATAGTTTAGGTAGATCCTCATATTACGTAGTATAGTATTGTATAGAGATTGTAATGTATATGGTGACCCTAAAGCTCACCACACACGCTACAATCTGATTGTACAATCACAGTTATATCTACCAACAAGTCTGTATTACAGGGGCTCCTTGATTGGATGCAATCTGATTGGATAGTGTCAGTTACATAGCTTTGGTAGAATTAAAAAGTTAATTGTAATGAGATTTTATGGCAAGACAGGAGGCTTCATATTTTGCATAACTCTCTTCGCTGGCTCCCCGTAGCGACATTGTAACATGTAACAGTGAAGACGCTGCAAATTGTCTTGAACATTACAGTCCCGTTGACTGTGACAATCTACGTCTAGCTCTACCATGACCTGGATAAATGAGAACCTTCAACGAGGACATGAAAAACATCACAGCCTATATAGCAATGGATCACTGGATGGCCCATGGACAGAGATTCTCTGATTCTCATTTCTGCAGTGTTATCACATATTGTCATGTTATCAGTGATCCTTTATGACTCACGTGAAAAACACACGTTCCCACCAAGGTCTGTTCCAGTAACGTGTACTCACCACTCCTAGAAGCTGTAGAAGCCACAAAATACAACATGAGTAGGCTCAGTCCGATGTGACAGACGCACGACTCCATTTCTGGGAGCGATTCTAAGTCTCTATCCCGAGTCTCCGTACACAGACTTCGCAGTCCTGCAGAACAGAACGTTTTACAAGCTTCTGCACAGAAATTAAAGAGAAACTTTTCATTTCCAGGAAAACACACTTCCTTCTACATGGTGTCCACCCCTTTCCTCCCACACCAGTGGAATCTAACCTCCTCCAGAAGACACGATGGGGCCAGAGGTGTCCAAGTACACAACTAGATCAAAACCATTCTCTTTACTTCCCGCTGACATTTGAGGGTGACACACAGGGCTACGTACCAACACGTACTGATCGCATGCTGTGTCATCCTAACCACACATCTTACCTCATCATTGTGGAAACACCCAGACAATCATTTCTCCACACTTCCATTCTAGCAGTCGCACTACACTGAATTGTAAAAAAAACTTCCCAGAGGAGAAGGGAGAACTCAAGTGTCCATTCAGGTGCATTGGTCAGTTTTTTTTAAGCAGATCTGATCGAAGCCCAATGTTAAGGTGGCCATACACTTTGCAACCCTCGCAGGACTTTAGTCTTGCGAGGGTTGTAAAGTAATTAAAAAAACGTACGATCTGCCCATCTTGGACAGGCAGATCGTACTTGTAATAAGCGCGACCCTTCCCCGCTGAGTGGTGGGCTTCCGATGAGCGCAATGCTGAACGGGCAGTGTGCGCTTGCGGCATTTATCTCACGATCATGCTACAAACAAAAATCGTACGATTTTCGGCTGGTTTTCGAACGTGTTCGAAATACAAAAGTCGTGCGGCCGTACAGTAGAAACGGCTGCACGCCTTCCATACACTTTGCGATTATCGTACGATCGCGGGATTTCCCGTGATTATCGTACGATAATCGTGCAGTGTATGGGCACCTTTAGTCTATGGGCAGCCAGATCTAAACGGATGTGTATCTGTTTACAGTAAACTTCCCATTATCCGGCATCCACAGGGATTGGTAGATTCCGGATAAATGTAGTTTCTGATTGCTTGAGAGTTACTATTAAACATAGGTCTAACTAATGCCATACCCCGTACTATACCATAACATAACATAAACTCTGTATTGACTTCACAGGATCCTGTCCAGGATAATAATACATGCCGCAGATCAGCAGGACAGTGAGTACACAGGGCATTTTTTTTCCTGGTTAGACGAGAGTTCTGATTAGCTGAATTCCGGATAACAGAGAGTTTACTGTACATGCGATTACAGCTCCGTCCAGGTCGAGAAAACTAAATGGAACAGAGATCCAGAGTGATCATGACAGATCGGAGGTAATCAGATGCAAACAGACACATGTCCACTCAGGGCTTGTTAACACTATGTCCGGACCAGTATGTTTTTTGTCCACACCTAATTTGCACCAAAATATATTCCTATGGTATCTTCTGGGCTTTGTTCACACCAGTGCAGTCCGTTCCAGTGCGGGGAAACAATATTGCATGCACTTTTTATCTGATCAATGTGCACACCATGTCCGGACCAGATCTATAGCAGATCTGCAAATGCAGTGCAGTGCATTTCTTCAGCGAATTTGCCACCTTCTAGTGCATTTTGTTTAGCTTAAAATGGGCTTTCAGGTGCAGACCAGTGCATTTGCATGCATTTTTGATGCGTTTAAATGCATTCCAGACAAGCAAAAATGAGACGAGCAGTATTTTTTTTGTCTGGACCAGAACGCACTGCGCTGGTGTGAACCGAGCCCAGAATAACCATAGGTATACATTGGGATGCTTTTTTGGTCCGGGGACAAACTGTTCTGGTCTGAACGTGGTCCGGACATGGTGTGAACAAGCCCTGGAACACACCAACAAGCATGTAAATGTATCAAAAACACATGCAAACACACTGGAACGCTCTGGACTGCAACCGAAAGCCCATTTTAAGCTACAAAAAAGCACCGGAGCTCGTCAAAAATGCATCAAAAACACACTGCAATGCGTTTGCTGAAACGCATCCAGATCTGGTCTGGACATGGAGTGAACAAGCCCCTACATCTGACCCCCCGTAGACCAGGGGAGGACAACTTCTCACAATGCAGCTTTTGTGGAACTACAAATCCCATGAGGAATTGCATGACTGACAGTTGCAGGCATGAATGACAGGGGCATAATGGGATTTGTAGTTAAAGCACAGCTGGAGAGCTGAAGTTGCCCATAGACCTAACATGGGTTCGGTAAGTTCAGTACAGTGGAAGTAAAAACTGGCCAGACATGGATGTCACAATGGTGACATAGATTCCAAGCATCTCCAAACCACAGGACATCCGTGCACAGATTCCCTGCTGATGGGAAACATATGGAACAGATGTCGCTTTTGTGACATCTGTATTTGTTCAGTTTTTTTTAGACATGTGCGATTCGTTTCGTTCCGAATTGAAATTCGTACAAATTTCTGTGTGTTTGGACATTCGGATGCATCAGAATGACAGAAATAACCAACCTGAACAAATCTGAATGTTTGATGACAAAATTTGGATACATATGAATTTTGTTCAGAACGAAACAAGCCAGAGAGCTGACGTTTTACCGCTGTCAGGCTTCTCTGACTTGTATCCCAAATGAAAACAAAGTAGCACAATATTGTTACAAAATGTAAAAAAATAAAAAATAAACAGAGATCTGTGTTATTCTGTAGCAGCTTCTGCTTCTTTGCAGACACCCGATCCCCAATGTAAAGAATCTGACAGCTGTAACACAATACACAAAAATGTTTCACTGTTCACAGAAATAATAAGAATAGCATTCGGTTTTCACTCACTGCCGTTCGGCCCCTTTGAGAATAGGGGCAAAGAGCAGTGTGTGAACTGCCAGAGCTTCGTCTCAGCCAGTCTAGATGTTGGATCAGCTGAGTCAAACATGTTCTGCACTTCAGCTCACCAAAGGCAGCCGAAGTACAGCTGATCTTAAGGTCCCCACACACCTTACGATAATCGTGGGAAATCCCGCGATCGTACGATTATCGTAAGGTGTGTGGAAGCCGTGCGACCTCTACTACTGTAAGGTCGCACGACTTTAAACTTACGAACATGTTTGAAAACCCGCCGAGCATAGTACGATGTTTGGCGGGTTCGTGGCATGTTTGTACGATAAAAGCCGGATGGGCCGGTGTACGCAAGCGCACACTGCCCGTTCTGCATTGCGGTTATCGGACGTCCGCCCCTCAGGGGGCGTGGCTTGCGATCATCGCAAGTACGATCTGCCTATGCAAGATAGGCAGATCGTACGTTTTTTTAAGTACCTTACAACTATCGCAAGAGAAAAGTCTTGCGATGGTTGTAAGGTGTGTGCCCAGCCTTAGCTGAGGTACGGCTGAAATTAGCCGTACAAGGCTGAAGTGAATAGCAGAATGACGTTCGGCTCAATTCACTTCAGCTCGGGTATTCACTTGGCTGCCTTCACAGTTTTGACAATTATAATGTGTACACAATTTATGTAGCTAACAGAGTTATTCATAATAAATTATTTTATTTGTCCTGATTTAAAGGATATATCATATGTCTGGGATTTCAGTTTATTTCGGGAGTTATAGGTCGTAAAATACAAGGAGTGAAATACAATTTTAGTTTTGAACAATTTTAGAATGTGGCATGTTTGTCTCCTAACTTTAATAGCCGTCTCGGCACTATATTTTCTTATAATTTTTTAATTAGACTTTTTGACTTTTTTAACCCCTTGCCGCCCACCCGTTGTAAAATTACGATCGGACGGCGGATCCTTCCTGGCGGGATCACGTAAATGTACGCGAGCAGAATCCCACCAGGAATCTGTACAGCCGTTACCGGCTGTTACACATACAAGCAATCAGCGGCTCTATAGTCGTCCGATCGCTTCTATGTGCTGCCTGTGCATGACCCCCCCTCCTGCACCCTCACCTTCACTCCCGGGATCCGCCACCCCATCTGCGGCCCGGGACTGGCTCGGGAGGGTGTCAGAAGGAAGATGGGAGGGAGATCGGCATCTTCCTCCTTGCTGATCTCCCTCTGATGGCTGAATGCAGAAGTGATATGTATTACATCACTTCTGCATTCACCTGTCAGTCCTCAGGCTGCTATAGCCAGAGAGAAGAAGCTGATGAAGCAGATCTCTGCTTCATCAGCTTCTTTGGGGGTCCCCAGTTGAAATTAGGGGTCTTAAAGACCCCTAATGTCTCCACAAAGAGGACCTGTCAGTGTGCCTGTGCTATCACCACATAGGGGGATTGTTATCCCCTATGTGATAGCAATAAAGTTAAGTGAAAAAAAAAGAAACAAGTAACATATAAAGAAATGTAAAAAAAAATAAAAAAATGTTTAAGTCCCCCACCCTCACGTATACGCATATATAAACGTAAATACGTGCAACAATTGCGGTACACATGTTACCTATTGCCGTGAACGTCGGAGTGAGAGTATTTCCCCGACGTGACCCCGTCTTTTATATTTTACCAAAAAATTGGTATTATTAAATGTTTCATAATTTAATATAGGGGAAACAGTTTTTTTTTCAAAATGTACGGTAATTTTTCCTTAATATAGTAAAAAATAAAAACTCCAGTGATAATTAAATACCACCAAAAGAAAGCTCTATCTGTGCCCAAAAAAATGGTATAAAATTCATTTCAGTACAGCGCTGCATGACGGAATAAATGTCAGTCAAAGTACTGCAGCACTGAATACTGAAAAATGGCCTGGACAGGAAGGGGGTTTAACACTGCGGTCAGCAAGTGGTTAAACTTTTTCCTTTTTTTTAAATGTAAAAACTTTATTAATGCAGTATTCTCCTTAGAGATACTTTGGGGGGCATTTATCAAAACTGGAGCAGAGAGAATATGGAGCAGTTGCCCATGGCAACCAATCAGCATCTTTTTTCAGTTTGCTCACGTAAGATTTTAAAATGAGACAGAGAAGCTGATTGGTTGCAGTGCAAATCTGCTCCAGATTTTGTCTGCTCCAATTTTGATAAATTCCCCCCACAGTATCACTTTGTAACACACTGAGCAGGCTCGCAGCTCCACAATACAGAGAGCTGCAATCCGGCTTAGTGGCTGTCACGGCTCTGTGATCACAGGGATCAGCTATCGCTGTGACCACCTAATCTGCTGTTGAGGGTCTACCTCGGACCCTGAGGAACCCAGCAAGAGCAGTAACTCAATGAGCACTGGTCCCTCCATGGACCAGTGCTCATTGTACCGGATAACAGGATTATCCCGTCACCGGCCGTTATTGAACTGAATGATTCTGACAGTATAATCCCGTCATCGGTCGGGAAGGGGTTAATCTTTTTGCTAATGGTCATGTGACCAGAAACATCCGGGTTCTTTCTGTAATGTGGAGAGACTAAAACAGAGATGAGTCACAGAGCTATGATGTCACACGGCAGCGTCCATTGTCCAAGGGTTGCCGAAGGGGGAGAGGTTTCCATCCCACCTGCCGTAGCAGCCGCTCAGAACCCGAGGCTTTGCGTTCACGTGACCCAGGGATTCCACCCTGAAATAAGTCATTTCAGGGAGGTGTCCTTCTTATTTCAGGGAGGTGCCCTCTGTCAACCTTCCCCCCTCCTCTACGCAGGGGGGATGCAACAACAAGGAAGAGAGCACCCCCCTGAAATGATAGCAGATAGCAAAGAAGCTAATGCTTTCTTTGCTATCTGCTGGATTTTTTTAGTGTTCTGACAGCTGCTGCCATCAGGAAAAAAAATGGCATAGGAACTAATAGCTAGATTGCTATTGGCTAGTTCAATTTGCAATAGCCAATAGCAAGCTGGCTATTGCACCCGCCAACTGCTGTCAGTCAGCAGAGGTGGACCTGATGGAGAACTTCAGCTGATTTACAGCAGCAGTGGGCAGGTGCAATAGCTAGTCTGCTATTGGCTATTGCAAATTGAAATAGCCAATAGCAATCTAGCTATTAGCTCCTATGCTGTTTTGTTTTTTTTTTCTGACTGACAGCAGCTGGCAGCCCCCGATGTCAGAAAAAAAAACCTGACAGCACGGAAAGGTTTACTCTGCTAGATCGGGCAGGGTAAACCTTTCTGGGAGAAAATGTTTCTCTCCCAGGTGTCCAGGAGCCAGTATCAAATAGCGGGAGACTAGCGGGAGCGGGAGAACATCCGGGAGAGTTGAGATGTCTGCGTGACTGCTGGCAAAAAGATTACAAGAAAGGTATTTACACTGACATTGATCACAAACTGTATGCAATATTTCCAAGCTTGGTTAGTAAGCCTTGTATTTTACCAAAAATAAAATTGCAGGGGATGCCTTTACTTACTTTTACTTGTATCTTAGTGTTGCTTCTGAGAAAATCAGTCAACCAATCACAAAAGCAGGAAATTACATTTGTGGTGGCACTCCCTACACCAACGGCATACACAACGCCTTCAGGTTGCCATATTACGTTGACTTTTTAGACAGAGCAGCGGATGCCGACTGAAATGGAAACATCATTTTTAATCATGTTAAATCACATAATGGCTTTTGTGGCAATTTTACATTCTATATTAATTTTTCAACACATGTAGTTTTCCTTTAAAAAAAAAAAATCAGTAAAAAACTAAATTCAGCGATATCTAAAAAACATTTACATGCTCTGTTGGTTCTACAGTTTGAAGGAAGCAGTCATGCTTAATATGTATCTTTAACTAGTACTGTTCTGAACATCTATGAATTACTCATTTCACTATGCATGTTTATGTAAGGTCTGTGACAACGTGGCCTCACTACATTTATTAAAGCAGACCTTGCAAGAGAAAGTAGGAATAGTGCTGACCTCACTTAAGGTGGCCATACACTTTACAACCATCGCAAGACCTTAGTCTTGCGATGGTTGTAAAGTAATTAAAAAAACGTACGATCTGCCCATCTTGGACAGGCAGATCGTACTCTCGATCATCGCTTCCGATGACCGCAATGCTGAACGGGCAGTGTGCGCGTGCGCACACCGACCCGTTCGGCATTTGTCTCCCGAGCACCGTTCAAACCAGCCGAAAATCATACGATTTTCGGCTGGTTTTCTAGCGTGCTCCTTAGACAAAAGACGTGTGACTGTACAGTAGAAACGGTCGCACATCTTCGTTCACACTGCTCGATTCTCGTACGATCGCGGGATTTCCTGCGATTCTCGTACGAGAATCGAGCAGTGTATGGGCACCTTTAGTGAGAGCAGGCCATGCATTAGAAGACAATTAGATCAGGGCTCCTCACCCTTTCTAAATCATTGTAAAATAGTAGTACAAAAATGTGCCTGTGGGGAAAGATAAATACACTCTGGGTCTATTTATAAACAATGCAGGGTCCTTCACCCTGCGAATATCTGCTAACATTTGTTTTGTGTGAATAATGGCAAAAAACAACATTCCAGGAAATGTAAAAATTAACACTTCCCTAACCCTTTTTTTAAAATAAGTTGATGTTTGTATTTCAAATTGATTGGATTAAACAAGAATACCCAAAAGTTTTTTGAGGTATGGGAATCCTTTATTGATCTCCTGCCAACTATTACAAAACGTAAGCTTATGCAATCTTTTATTCTGACATCGTGGTATACTAAGAGGATGCTTTCCAACAATACTCCAATAATAACGATACTCCAATAATATGTTTTTTTGTGGTCTCTAATAAAAAAGAATAAAGATTTTTTTTACATCTGCAAGAAAATAACCCTTGCAGTGGGTTAACCCTCCACTGCAAGGATTAACTGCTTGTTTTCTAGGGGATTGAAGTGACATTAAAGGATAAAAAAAAAATTCCCTCCCCCAATGTTAATGTCAGCACTTACCTTAAAGGATGTCTCTTAATCCGATCTTCTTTTTCTTCTTTCCTGATGTTTTCATCTGTCCCTCCAGCGGTTCGGCGGCTCTCCGATCCGGCGCTGACTCCTCTATGCTTGCAGGCACTCATGCATTCATGGTCCTTTTCAAAGGCATTTTCTTCCTCATTTTAACTTGGTAATTCAGCCAGTAAAGGTGCCCATACACTGCACGATTCTCGTACGAGAATCACGGGAAATCCCGCGATCGTACGAGAATCGTGCAGTGTGAATGATTTTCGGCTGGTTTGAACGGTGCTCGGGAGACAAATGCCGAACGCACACTGCCCGTTCAGCATTGCAGTCATCGGAAGCCCGCCCCTCAGGGGGGCGGGCTTGCGATGATCGCAAGTACGATCTGCCTTTCCAAGATGGGTAGATCATACGTTTTTTAATTACTTTACAACCATCGCAGACTAAGGTCTTGCGATGGTTGTAATGTGTATGGCCACCTTTAGACACTTCCTTTTTAGTGTGGATGGAGGAAACCACTAATCCAGACAGTATTGTCTGCGGCGCTCTCAGTATATCACAGGCAATAGCAATAGCCCGCTCTATACTGAGCTTTGGGTCACGGGAAGAGGTTAGTATATGTCCTCCCATGACCCTAGAGAGAACTATGGGGAAAAACACTTACCCCATAGTTCTCTTTTAACAATTGATCACTAGTGATTGAGATGCTAAAACTTTCCCTGTAGCTCTAGCCCTCAAGTTCCAATCAGTATGTAGAAACCAGTAGCCAATGCTAGTGTGCATCAGGGGTATTGCTAGACCTGGCACCCGGGTCTTCTCCTGAGTGCCCCCGGTGCTCTTTGTAATAATTGTTGCCTCTATGTATGATCCTGTGTAGACTAACAAATTTCAGTCTTAAAGGAGAACTATGAGGTGAGTGCTTTTCACTCACCTTATAGTTCTAGCCGACCTGTGACAATGAGACTGTCACAGGTCGGCTCAGTAGATCGGGAGGTGAGCGAACACATACTGGCGTTCGCTCACCTCTCGATCCTGTCACGGCTCTCTGCCGTGACAGGGGAGGGGCTGGATTCCCCCCTCCAGCTGACTGGCGGAACGGACGGGGGAGGAGGCGGGTACAGCTGGCTCTGCCTCTAGATACCGTGTTTCCCCGAAAATAGGACACTGTCTTATATTTTTTTGGGCTCAAAAATATGCACTAGGTCTTATTTTCGGAGTAGGTCTTATTTTTTTTATGTATAACAATCCAAAGTTAACGCAAATCCAAATTTAAATCATCCAAAATGGCAAACTTAAGAATAGCGTGATCAGGGCAATCAGGGGTGCCGTACCTTTCCAAGAGCAATTTGGTAACCAATCGCTGGCCAGAATGAGCGAAGCGCACTTTCACTATCGATTCCTCACAGGCGGAGTGCATTTGCTATCCCTCCGCCTGTGACATGAGTCGGCGCTATAGAGGAGGCATCGGCTTATGCGGCTCTGCTCCCTCCGCTGCCGCCTTGCTTCCTCTAGCGCTGGCTTAATTGCCACCGCTGATTCTCTCTTCAAGTTCCCCCTTATGCCACCACCGGCCCTGGGAATGGTCACAACTAGGTCTTATTTTCGGGGTAGGTCTTATATTTTAGCAATTCCCAAAAAAGGTACTAGGTCTTATTTTCGGGGTAGGTCTTATTTTCAGGGAAACAGGGTAGGCAGAGCCAGCTGTCAATCACGCAGCTGGGCGGATCCCGGCATAATTGTTGGGATCCGCTTCAGCTGCAGCGTCTCAGTATACAGCGAGCAGCAGCTACAGCTTGCGGTATACTGAGCCTAGGGTGATGGGAGGATACTAGTTTGTGTCCTCCCGTTACCCTAAGGAGAACTATGGGGAAAAGCCTTAACCCCATAGTTCTCCTTTAGGCTGCCCATACACGTTGCGATCATCGGAGAAAACTTTTCGTCCATTGATCAAACCGTCGTACGATTTTCGTATGGCTGCCCCATCCTGCCCCAACCATCGCACAGTAATTTTAAAGAAAGCACCTCGACGAATTGCGGAAATCGACCGCACGTCTTTTCGTTTGCGCATGAGCAGTGTAAATTGTACGAATTTTGAAGCACTGAAAATGCCACAAACCTTGTTAAAATCATACGATTGACCGAAGTTTTCTAACCTGCTGGTTAGTCAAAAGTCGATCGATTGTACAGTATTTGCGGTTTTATACTGCCCATCAACCTTACGAATATTGGATGAAAACGCAGATATTCGTAATCGGCCGATATTCGTAAGGTGCATGCCTTTGTATCCATTGCTGCCTCCATTATTAGTTACATTTTCCTCTCACAATTCTTTAGAATTATGTTGGGTAGAAAATAGGAAGCGCTTAATTTTTACTTAATTACTGGGTTTCTGCACAATGCATACTCCTTCTTGACTAAACAAATGAATGCCCATTAAATAATGATGATATACTGTATGTTAGATATACATTACGCTTTTTGCAACATCATTTTTAGTTCATACATTTGTTTTAAGCTGTATAATGCATTAAGTGACATTACATTTAAAATGCTTTTAGGCTATTTTAAATGCTGATTAAATCACTCAAAATAGATGCTGCTTTTAGTTTCCTGCAGAGCCAGCTGATCCACTGAGCACTCTCCCTGATATCCTGTTTTATGGTGGCTCCTTTCCCTTGCAGGGTCCTATGGAGTGTGTGCTAGTAAGCTGTGCATGTCTCCACAAGCACAGGAGGGCAAACCACTTTTCTACTCTATTCTAGTAGATGGACAGCTGCTGGGCAATGAGCTGTCCCTTGCCATCTTGTATTGGACAGGAAGTTTATATACAGTATACAGTATATTGTGGTATTGTGTAGCAATTCAACGGTAGAACTGGGGGTTGTAGTCACCCAGGACTTTCAGCCACAGGGGCTGAGCGGTCCCAGGAAACAAATTATTTTGCTGGGAAAAAACTGGCTTTGCAGTTCTCTCCAGGTTTTCTGGATTTTGGATGGGTGGGATCCTGGAACTGGGAGATTTCGAAGAGAATTGGGAGGGATGAAATCTCCATTCCTGGGTCCGTGGTTTAGTAGGGGCCAGCACCTAATGATTGCACACCTGTGCACAGCCCTTATGGAAAAGGTGCTGGCTAATGCTCTGGGCTCCAGCTGAGAAGAGGAATAGAGGTGTTCAGGAGTCAGGAGGACTCCACCCAGAAGTCAGAAAGGAGCCAGGTGGCTGTGTGTGCTGGAGGCACACAAGGGCCACGCCAGGTTTGGTGTGTGCTAGAGGCACACGAGGAACAGCCTGGGAAGCTGGAAGGTTTGGAGAGGCTGAGAGAGCCAGGCACACAAGGTGTGTGTGTTGAATCAAAAGCTGCTCAAGGGTACAGAGTATTCCTGAAGAGATTCTGTTGAGGAAAACAGTAAAGTCCTGGGACAGGGACACTGAACAGGACAACCTGAGAATGGGGAGACTATCTGTTTTCCAAGCATACTGTATGTTGTACTGCTGAAGAAAGCGATTTTATGTTGAACTTTCTTGGCTGTCTGCCAACGGCTCCAAGACTGGTCCTTAAGCACTCACCATATGTGCTAAATTCCCCAAATATCACTATACATATACACATTGAAATTGATGTAGTACAGCCCTTTCTCATTAAAATGAAATTTTCCTGGCCATATCCATGGCAGCGCTGACAAATGGGTTTAGATCCAATTACCCCTAGCTGACAGGAACCAAAAGGGTTAAACAAGGCCTAACCCTCTCTATAAAAGCCCCTCCTCCTGCTGCCTTCCCCAGTCTTTTTGTTCCTGTCCCCCTAAGACAGGGTTGTTTGTATGTTACTGAGAAGTTTGTTTTTCTTTATTTGCCAACTGATTGATTTCGTATTGGCCTCAGGGGAGTTCAGCCTCTCTCCCCTGGGAAGTCTCCAAGACTCGGCCCCGTGCAAGGGTGTCCCCTTGGGGAAGGACAAACTTTGTTTCCATGAGAGGAAGTCGGATTTTCCATATAATGTGCAGCCTGTCAGACAGGGAGAGTAAGACTGTTGTGGTTTCACTTACCTTCTGTGCTGTATGATGTCCTTTTCACCTCGGCCGGCTCCCCGCGGTCTTGTCTGTTTGTGATGTGTGGGCGAGACAGGATGGGCAGTAGCGGCTTCAGCTGGCATCTGCGCATGCGCGGAAGTTCCGTCGTGCGTGACGTCACCGGAGATTCGGATCCAAATTTGAATTTGCAAGCCATTTCCAGGGAATTGAAGCTAGAGTTTTTTCTGTTGGTTTATCCCCCTTTGGATTCCCCCTGGAGATCCCTTAAAGAACGGCATATCATGGATCATTGCCCCTCACCACACCGGTCTGTGGAGACGAGGTAAGGGCAGTGAAAAAAAAAAAGAGTGCATTTTATTTTTCTGACAGTCATATACTTTTTAATTTCAAAGTTTTTATTCGGGTTTTTCACAAACGTGTGTCCGTATACATAACTTCGGAACCCTGCATTACATATATCA
>NW_017306640.1:1334459-1337820 GCF_000935625.1 Nanorana parkeri | reverse complement strand
TCATTATTTAGGAGGGGTTCCCACCATCCCTGTGCTGACTTACTACTTACTGGGTCTATACTCCTGCTATGCTCATTATGAGGGGTTCCCACCATCCCTGTGTTGACTTCCCGGGTCTGTACAGTACACCTGCTGTGCCCATTATGAGGGGCTACCACAACGCTCAAACTAACAATGTTCGATTCCTTCTCATGTTCAAATAGAACCTCCCTACTGGTGACGACGACAATTTAACATATTATAACATAACGAATTATCAGAATTAATATGATAATTAAATGATAATAACGAACATTATTATTTCGTCCGATTCTGAATCTCACATCGACTCCCAGTCTCCCACTCCCATTAAAAGAGGTCATTAACCTCCCCATATGCTTTGGAAATGCTAAAATGTATTTGGTCCTGCCAATAAAGCTTAATAAAATTTCATTTTCTAATTTTCCCAAAAAAAAAAAACCTCCCCCAGCAGCAGAAGAAAACCTCTGGTTGCTCAAACAGTTACTTTTCCGTTGTAACGAAATTCGGATTTGGATCCGAAAATCGTTAACGGAATTTCGCACATCATGCCTAATGTAGTATATTAGAGTTAGTTGAATTAGTTCGCTTTTCCTCAAAAATTCGGATGAGAAATTCGGATCAGAAATCAATGGAATTCCGTATTTTCGGATAAATAAGAAAAAATAGTCATGTTGTTCAAACTCAGTCACAGAGGTAATATTAGTTTCCATTTCAACGAAATTCGGATTCGGAACCGAAAATTCGGAAACGGAATTTCGTATTCCGGATTACATTCGGAAGCAATGCAATTCGTATTTCGGATGCTTACGAGTTTTAAGAAATTCGTACGAATTTCGATTCGTAACGAAACAAATCGCACATGTCTACTAAATATAGTAACACAACCTCTACTAGTTGTTTGTTAAATACATTAGTATGTTCAGTTATTGTTTTAAAGTAGCTCAGGTCTCACTGTTGGTTTTAATTTTAGGGTGGACTAGCAAAAGTGAGCCCGTTCCAGAATAGGCAAAATTGGGGATATTTGCAGACAAGCTGGGTGGTAGAAGGGTGATGGGAGGCATGTTAGGGTGACAGGTACTGTGGCAAAATGGGGGTTGTGACAATGGCTGTGGAGCAGGGGGTTGTCAGATGCTGTAGGGGTAGCAGAGGTCTCTTAACGCCGCTCACACCCAGCCAGCACCACCACTACACCACCTGCCAGCATCACACGCAACCCCCATCTCACCACAGTATCTATCACAAACCTCTTCCCCCCACTCTCATCACAGCATTTCGATATCCTGTTTGTGCATGCTCCCGCAAGGTTGCCATCAATACATCAATGAGATTCCACACAGGTGTAGTATAGACTGGTCTGTATTTCCACTACCAAGCATGCGTGGGATCTCACCACCATACTGATGACATCACAATATGGCTGCATGTTCCCAGGCATCCATGGTAGTGGCAGCACAGACCATTCACTACTTCACATGCACTGGATCTCACCGCCATATTTCAGACATCACAATAGGGCAGCAAAATCCCGTGCAGACATGATACTTCTAGTATAGTCTGCTTACCACCATGGCTGTGTGGGATCTCACTGCCATAGTGATGACAACACACTATGGTGGTGAACTCCCCTGCATGAAATCCCAAGCATGGGGCTTCACCGCCATATTCATAATATGGCGGTAAAGCCCCTGTAGTGGCACTAATGCTGGGCACATACCTTACAACCATCGCAAGACTTTTGTCTTGCGAAGGTTGTAAGGTAATTTAAAAAACGTACGATTTGCCTATCTTGGACAGGCAGATCGTACTTGCGATGATCGCAAGCCGCGCCCCCCTGTGCACTTGCATCCGGCTTTTATCTTACGAACATGCTACACACCTGCCGAACATTGTACAATGCTGGGCGGGTTTTCGAACATGTTCGTAAGTTAAAAGTCGTGCGACCTTACAGTAGTAGAGGTCGCACGGCTTCCACACACCTTACGATAATCGTATGATCGCGAGATTTCCTGCGATTATCGTAAGGTGTGTGGGCACCCTGAGAAGCAAGTTGGATTTATGGAGGATGTAATCACACATGCATCGGCCAAACAGTTGGAAATATGGTTCTTAGTTATAGGCCCTGCTTGGGGTTACATTTTCTAAGATTCAGGCTCATTTTAATGATGCAAATCAGCCACCATATTGCTACTTATCTCATATGGAACCCTGATGTCATCTTGGAAAAGACCAGGGAGGGAAAGGTAATCTTTAAATATTGCTCTTCCTAACTACAATTTATTGGAACATTTTTTTAAATCTCTAACTTATTTAATTTTACTTCCTGCATTCTTCTTTTAATATAACTATAGGACAGGATAGAATAGCAGGGCAGTGTGTCATGTAATAGTTTTACTTTAACTTGTATAAGCTATGAAACATTCCACATTACAGAACAATCACAGCTGAATGTGATTAACTACTACTAGCTATCCCATGACCTGGACAAATCAGAACCTTCACAGACATACGTTTTCCTATAAGGCGCCATTAACAGTTATGCCCACAGTTTTCACTCCTCCTAACAGGGATGTTGCTAATTATTATTAATGCCAGGTTACAGATAGCTAACTTTGTTATCCATAATGTGTGGACATGGTTACATGTTACTTCAGGCTTGAATAAGAGAAACCACAGCACGTAAAGAGATTTATAGATATAATGAAATAATTACATGTAGTGCATAGAATACACAATTGCACTTTGTAATGATTTGAAACAATGTAATTTAATCTACTCAACAAAAATCAATGAGAAGTAATGCTTTATTTTCAGCAATACATTAATTCTATTGGTCATTAAATCGAATAGATACTTGATGGCTTCTTGAGGTTTGCTATTTCAGGACCAAATCACTTTCAATAGACACTGAAGCTTAGTGTTCACTCACACTAATGGGTCTGCCAGCAATATTGCAAATCTCTTAGATTAGACACAAATCAGGGGACGTGGTTAGGTTATTGTTGCATAGTTACATAGTTAATCAAGTTAGAAAAAAGACACACAAGTCAATCATGTTCAACCACTGAAAAATATTATGAATAAATAATTAAATAGAAAACCCCCATATACAAAACCATGTAAGAAAGAAAAATCCTTCCTTATCCCTTAACCTCTTGCCGTCCGCCCGTAGTAAAAAAACGGACGGACGGCACTGCAGCATCTGCGGGTTGCCGTCTCCAGACGGCAATTTTTTTCTGCTCGCGCGCGCCCCCTAGCGGGCACGCACGGGCAGAAAAGACCCGCTAAATGCACACACCCGTTACCGGGTGTTTCACATATAGGCGATCGGCGGGTCCATAGC
>NW_017306640.1:1307170-1334345 GCF_000935625.1 Nanorana parkeri | reverse complement strand
GTCGCCTATGGCCAATTTTGGGAATTATCGTTTTTTGAGGTTTCGCGCGCGCACGCAATTTTAAGGCTTGACATGTTTAGTGTCTTTTTACCCGACGTGACCCCATCTTTTATATTTTACCAAAAAATTGGGTAATAATAAATGTTTTATCATTTAATATAGGGGAAACTGTTTTTTTTAAAAAAAATTCGGTAATTTTTCCTTAATATAGTAAAAAAATAAAACCCCCAGTGGTGAATAAATACCACCAAAAGAAAGCTCTATCTGTCCCCAAAAAAGGGTATAAAATTCATTTCAGTACAGCGCTGCATGACGGAATAAATGTCAGTTAAAGTACCGCAGCGCTGAATACTGAAAAATGGCCTGGATGGGAAGGGGGTTTAACACCGCGGATGTCAACTGGTTAAGGCAATCAGATATTCCTTGGAATAAAAGTATCTGGTGTTTTTCTTAGGCCTCGTTCCCACCATCCTCAGTGCGTTCCGGCCCAATTGTGGCGGAAATGTACTGGATCGCACTGCGGCCGTCTCAGTTTGTTGTGGGGCAGGAGAGGGCAAGCACTATTTTTTCTCACTGGAATGCAGGCATTGATGTGCCTTGCGTTCCGGTGCAGCCAATCGCATTGCAGCCTCCCGCCTCACAACAAACTAAGCCGGGCCGCAATGCGATCCAGTGCGTTCTGGCCACAATCGGGCCGGAACGCACTGAGGATGGTGTAAACAAGGCCTTAGCGTATGAATGTTAATAGCCAGTTATATTCTGTGTATTTGGGAATGCATCCAGATTTTCTTCCTTTTTTTTTAAACAAAAAACTGAGCTGGCTAGAACTACCGTAGTTCCTGAGAGAATGTATTCCACATTTTCACAACTCTTACTATGAAGAAGCCTTCCCAAATGCAGAGGTTTCACCTCTTTTCTTTCAGTTGCAAAGAGGCCCCCTTCTACTTTGCAATGACCTAAAAGTGAATAACTTCTCATCAAGTTCATTATATAGATATATGGTGTTGATTTACTTGGAAATTGTAAGAGACTTACCCACAAGCTGCTCCCTGCTGAAAGACGCATGCGTACATGTGCACACAATCCTATGCTAACAGTTCCGGGCAAATCCACTTTGGCGCATAGACGTGTGCACACGGGAATGTTTATGCGCAATAGCATAAGTGCGCACGCTCATTAGTGGGCACACTGTCTATTTAAACTGGCAGAAGCCATGATCAAGTTGCTGAGTGGTTGTCAGCTTGTCCCTGTGTGACCTGCGTTTTTTTCCCCTGCGTTTAGTGATGGTCTGAACACACCTGAGTATGGTTAAAGTTCGAACTTTAAAACATGGAAAAAGTTTGAACTCGAACTTGGAACTCAATGAAAGTCTATGGGACCAGAACTTGGAAAATCAACTGTCCACTTTTTGAAGGCTTATATGCAAGTTATTGGCCATAAAAAGGGTATGTGGATTCGGGCACTACCCTGGGGGACATGTATCAATGAAAAAAACACTTTTAAAAAAACCCGTTATTAAAGTAGCAGTGATTTTAACATTACTTAAATTGAAACAATAAACATTAAAAAATCCTTTAAATATGGTGCCTGGGGGGTCCCCTTAAATTGCCTGTATAGTGGCACATTTGTATGATGTATAGAACCTGCTGCAGCAAAAATGATATTTATAAGAAAATAATAAAGGGGCACCCAGATGCGCCTCCCCCCTTACTTGTAACTCTACCCATTCACTAAAAGGGATCAATTAAAATTGTAAAAAAGATGTCACACTTTCAAAAAAATCCTTTAATTACAAAAAACAAAAGACATGTTTTTGACAAGTCTTTTATTTAAACAAACAAAAATGGATCCACCGACGTAATCCTAAAGTCAATCACGACGTTCAGTGTTGTCCACGACAACGACGACTCCACAAAATAAAAAAAAAAAATAGAAATAATTTTTTTAAAACCTGATGCCCGCCAACCCGTCTGCTGGCGACAAACTCCTGCCGCAGAATGGAATTCTGACAGATGCCGGAAAAATATACTGGGGGAAATCAGCCTCTATGTTCAGTTTGTTCAGTTAAGATTTGAAAATGAAACAGAGACACTGATTGGTTGCCAGGCACAGCTGCTCCAGATTTTGTCTTCTCCAGTTTTGATAAATTCCCCTATCTGTATTTTGCGCTTCATAACATGCACCTGACCATAAGACGCATGTAGTTCCTGAGAGCTGAGACAGGTGGCGCTGTGATTACAGCGCCATGGTCTCAGTGATCACACAGAGCAGATGCAGAATTGACGTTCTTCGTCTGCTCTACGGGCTCTATGGTGAGCTCCTTTGCCGTGGTTACGGGTCCCCCAGAAGAGGGGAGACCCCGAAAAACCGCAGCGGGGTGGGCTGGACAGGATCGCTTGTATGAAAACGAGCGGCGGCTCCACACTATACATTTAGCTCTGCTTGTCAGGAGCAGGGCTAAATGTACAAAAAACTACTCGCCCCGGCGCCCGAACCTGCATGTCCCGGGAGTCGGGCCATAGGGATTCCCTCAGCTCTCTCTCACACATTCGCTCCATAAGATGCACAGACATTTTTGCCTGCCTTTTGGGGGGAAAAAAGTGCGTCTTATGGAGCGAAAAATACGGTAAACAATTGGGGAGAGCTAGCCGTGACATCCCCACTAGCTCTGCCCAACTGTTTACAGTTGTCCGGCACCTAACACCTGTGAGCCATGATTGGGCAAAATCATAATTACTTTGCCCAATCATGGCTCTTACAGTGCACTGTGCCATGATTGGGCAAAGTCTTGCACCTGCTCTGTGATCAGGTGCATTGGTTTACCCAATCAGGGCTTCACAAGGCCCTGTGAATAACAATTCTCAGCCTGTTTGGTTCATTTGAGGCTATAGCAATACTATCCCCATTGTGGACTTTAACTTCACAATTTTCTTTTATGTACACATAGCTGAAGAAGGTATTTAAAATAGATTTGCTCTCTCTTTGTCTGCAGTCACCAACTATGAGTTATTTAAGGGGCCCACATGGTCAGACCTGATCTTTTTACTATTGATACATTAAAGAATTTTGGAGGATTTGTCATACTCTCTTTTGCAACCTGTGGTCACCACCCTGTCTAGATGGTCTGCATTCCCAACTTTGAGTAGCAGCAAAATGTTTTTTTAAGATGATTTTTGTTAAATCACAAAAGACAGTATATATCCACTATACAGTGTACAAAGTAAAAAGTAAGGTGCATAAATACCGCAATGAAATACAGGAGCATTGTTCTATCACGTAGCATGGAATGAACGCACATACAGGGGAGATGTTGCCAGCGGTTAAGACATTAATGGCTGTGTGTTGAGTTATTTTGAGGGGACAGAAAATGTACACTGATATACAAGCTGTACACTCGCTACTTTACATTGTAGCAAAGTGTAATTTCCTGTGTGTTGTCACATGAAATGATATAATAAAATATTTACAAAAATGTGAGGGGTGTACTCACTTCTGTGAGATACTGTATATCGATAATATAAATAATCGTATTACTAGGGCAATAGTAAGCAATGCCAAGCAGCAGCCAGTGTGCGGATAACATTTATAAATCCTAGAAACTTCTAGATACGTTTCTTCTTTCGCAGAATCTACAGGGATATGGGTAATGTTAGAGTAAGATAAATACACACACGCACTCACATACATAGGTTGAACAAGATGGGCCTTGGTCTTTATTCAGCCATACATACTATGTTACTATGTAAAATGTGAACACAGTGGTTAGTTTATAAACGTGTAAACATTTAACACATATTTTAACAAATATTTAAGATACAATTGACTAAAATATTTTATAGTTTCCTTTAGTCCCTGACAGTCTAACAATTTTAATTCTTCCTGTAGTTATCCTTCAGACAGAAATGTAGCCATTCTTTTGGCATTTTGTATTCATCATTTGCTCTTTGGTTTACAATATAATTAAAACTGCATTTAAAAGGTTTTAAATATAACAAAACAAATAAAAGTTAATGGGAAACTGTAATGGCCTTTTGCTTTATTTTGTAAAATGTTTTTAATCTCCATTATATACGTTGTGTTATTGTTTGATAATAAATATACCAATAAACATTTATCATTTTTCTGTATCCAATACTTCCAGATTTTCTGTAGGAATATACTTTGCAGTGTCCACTTAAAATTAATACTGAAAGGTTATTGATGTGGCATGTGTGTTGTGAAAGATGGACTTTATAAATTGGTTTAAGTCTTTGATTTGGTGCATATAACACATGCAAGCTAACCTTAGTCTGATGAGTCCGACCATGAGATATTTTCCACTTACTACCTTTAGCCTTTAATTGGTATTTGCATGTGCATAGATGTGTGATGCTCATCTTAAAACTGCCAAATTATATGAAACAAGTATGATCCATTTCAATCATCCCTGAAAGAGCTAATACACACTAACCAAATTTTAGAAGGAATGTGAAGTCAACCGCTACAATAATGGTTGCCTGATATTAAGTTAACTAGATGAACCGTGTGCTATTAATGATCAAATATAAAATACATAATTATCTGGATTCCCTGCTGTGTGTTGGGTTTCTTGCATAAAACAATTCCGGACTGAGACAAATCTGTTGACTTCCTGTCTGTTTAATGCGCTCAGAACGGCTCACATTCTCACAAAGCATAAAGGATATGATAAAGATGCATGCCTTCCAACTTAAGTAAAATTGATAACGCTCTGAAGTTTAACTTTTGAAAATATTAAGCCAGCTAAACAGAGGTTTTACTTCTGTGAAGCGGCAACAGCCTGGCTACATGGTCAGAGCAGTGAATTAGCAGTGTTAAGATCATTTAGTGACATATTTCAAACAAAGTGTTCGTTATATGTTCTACAAATGATTCAGCTCTATGTGGCTTCTGATCTTAATGCTAATGAGATGTGCAGTAGTCCAGTTTTTTTTTTCAGATGCACTTGCATTAAACTAGTTATTTCGTTAAATGGAAAACAAAATGGCAGCTAAGGTGGTGACATTTAGCATAGTTGCATATTTTCACAGAGAAAGAATAGTGAGCCTTTTCTCACTTACTGACCAATTATAAACTAAGAAAATGTTAAAAGATTACTTTTCCCATTATACACAGAGTAGTAAAAGTGTACCCATTCCAGGATAAGCGAGACTGGGAATATTCTAACTGATCTGAAATGTAAGCTAGTTCAAACTTTGCAAACCTGTGGGGCAATAGGGAGAGGACACATGACAACAGCAATAAGGGGTTCGGACAAATTTGGTGCAGCAATGGAACCAGGAATATCAGTGTGGTGATCATGGTGAGGGACTACACACAATCCCGCCCCCCCAACACACGTAGTACAAAAGATGTCAGGCACTCGACACATGACGCTTCATCTACTCCCACTTATGCTTCTCATACACAGTGTTCTTTTTGCTCACAATCAATGTGTTCCGGAGCAGAGGTGGCTTTTTCTCACTTTCTTGTAGGGGATTGCTGGTAGAGCATGCTGAGGGGAGGGTAAGAGGTGTTGTGGCAGCAACAGTGGTAAGGAACAGTGGTAAGAGGAGGGAATGAGGCATGGTGGTGTGAGCAGGGAAGGGGATGTTTTCAGGCATACTTGGTGGTTAAAGGGTGGGTGAAAGGATGGGGCAGGAGTTCTCAAAAGTGCAGTAGTAGGTTGATAGTGGCACAGTGGGGAGTGCATCGGGTATGGAAGGGAGAGTGGGGTAAAATCTTGTGGCAGGCATAGTGTTTACAGAGGTGAAGGGGGGCGTTACGAGGTGACAGGTACTGTGGTGAGATGGGGGTTGTGACAGATGCTGTGGTGACAGGGTGTGTAGCAAATGCTGTTAGGGGAAGCCAGGGGTGGTCTGTTCTGATGTGCTGTGGTGAAAATAGGGGTAGGGGTTTGTGACAGGTGTTGTTGTTGTTAGGGTTCCTCAGTAAAGTTACACTAAGCGAACTTGAACCCTCAGTCTCCTTGTAGGACTTTCTCTTTGAGGTTTCCTGGGATTCGATTGTGCTGTCAGCTTCAGACAAGTACTTGGGAATAAAGAGTCACACTAAGTTGTGTATTCACTCTATATTCAAAGGTTTATTGTTAAAACAAAAGGATATATTTGAAACTAAAAGGGGGATGGCGGAGCATAAACCAATTAAAACCATGCACGTATACAAAACTACAAGACTACTTATGATAGTAAGGATCATGAGACAACCTTGGGGGGGATTTATAAAGTAAGAAGACAAAAAACAGAGATAAGAGATACAATTTGCAATGTCAAACATTTTAGAAACATATCAAACTGGTTTCTGTGGAATATACTACAAAACACAGTTTTGCTTGCTCAGACATTAACTATTGTGATAGTTTGGGGAATATAGCCCAATGGTGAGCACTAAGTGGCCACTCCTGAAGCCAACTTTAACATAAAAAGGACAGTTTTTATTCAGTCAAAAGGTCAACAATCTATGATAAATGAGAAAGAACAGTTCATCGGACTTTCATCAAAACATTATCCTTTGGTCTCACCGACATCTTTCTGTCCCATACACTCCCAGTGTGATAGTCTCAGGACTTTACCGGACTTTATTTATCTGTCAATACAGTCATCAGTATTGCTCAGCAGATTTCCCCAGCTCCAAGAATTTTAGTATTCACCCCTCGTGGGTCTCTGTCCTTCCGACAGGTATCTCAGGGTCACCAACCCTATTGACCTCTCCAAACCTTCCTGGCTGTGTCACCTGTGCCCGCGCACACAACAGAGTCTGCCTGTGGTCGTGTCCCTCCTGCACACCCACAACTCTCCCCTGAGCTCTGGGCTGGCTTTCTAATGAGGCTGCTCTCAGACACCTGATCAGCCCAGGCTGGTCATTGCCAACACCAGGCCCCAGGACTGGATAGGGTGTGGCAGGGGCTGTAGGAGGGTAATGGGGGGGTGGACAGTTGTGATGGGTGATCTGGTGAAAACAAGGGGTAGAGATTTGTGATAGGTGCCGAGATGAGATGGGGGTTGTGAGCAGTGCTTGCAAGTGATATGATGGTGGTGAAGGTGCAATGCTAGGTTGGGGGGTGGAAGGTGTGCAGCAGTGGTAGGAAAGCTGAAGAAGGTTGTATGGCACAATGGTGAGACCTCCCCTCCCCACTGTGACTTAAAACCCCCTTACAATCCCCTTACAACCCTAATGGAACCCTGACACAAGTTATACTTACCTGATGCTCTGAGCTGGCTTGTTCTTAGACTGGTCCTTCCAGCCTCTCTCCTCCTCCTCTGCAGCGGTCTAAGGTCCTGTAAATCATCACGTCTATACACAGTGTATAGCAGTGATGTGCAGTAAGTTCAATGCTGGGTGAAGCATTCCCCCTGTCCACCGATGCCCCGCCCCCATCAGTGTCCAAACCACTGATGCCCCCCAACCCAGTCACCGAGCTATGTCTGGAAGACGGAGGGAGAAGGGAGGAGTCTCCCTGTCTCTCAGTTGCTCGTCACTGGTGAGGCATCGAGATTGATGTCCTCAGTGTCCAAACCATCCACAAAGCTCAAGCCTCTAACACAAAGTATAGGCTATTGCAGTTCTGGCTTCACTATGTTAGATTGCACAAGCAGTGGGGAAGCCCGCTGCTGTGTAGCCTAACATACCTGTCAAAAGCCGGATGCAGCGCCGCCTGTAATTAACAGGCAGTGCTCCATCCATAACAGGTTACACAGTGGGGAGGCTTTCTCTGCTGTGTAACCTGTTAGAAGCTGGTACGAATAGAGAAAAAGCTGTCAGCTTCAGACTTTAAGCTGACAGCTTTTTCCTCCATAATACTAGGTGAAGCTCTGCCTCACCTGCCTCCCCTGACCGCATTGTTCCTGGCGTATACAGTAGATGTGAGGATGCTGAGGAAGATTTAAATGCTGCAGCGTAGGAGGGGACAGGCTGGAGGAAGCACTGTGACAGTTGGACAGCTTGGAGCTTTGGGTGAGTATAACTTTGCTATTTTAGCGCCTAGACAAAAATTAACAGTTAACCCTTGCAATGTGGGGGTAGCCCCACTGCAAGTGTTAATAAAAAAGTCTACCTGGAGTCTTTCAGACTTTAAGCTGACAGCTTTTTCCTCCATAATACTAGGTGAAGCTCTGCCTCACCTGCCTCCCCTGACCGCATTGTTCCTGGCGTATACAGTAGATGTGAGGATGCTGAGGAAGATTTAAATGCTGCAGCGTAGGAGGGGACAGGCTGGAGGAAGCACTGTGACAGTTGGACAGCTTGGAGCTTTGGGTGAGTATAACTTTGCTATTTTAGCGCCTAGACAAAAATTAACAGTTAACCCTTGCAATGTGGGGGTAGCCAAGATAATAAAAAATCTTTAATCTTTAAAAAATTATCTGCTGTTTAAATAACTGGAATCAGGATTGGAAACAGAATTGCTGGTCTCAGGGATATAGCCAGAGGTGTATCTACTGCAAGACAAGATAGGCATTTGCCTTGGGCGTCACTTTCTAGGGGGGAATCAAAAACCCCCAAACCAGTGAGGTAGAGGCTCCAGCTTCTGACAGGTTACGCAAAATGTGCAACGGGCTTCCCCACTAAGCTAATAGCGCAACCTGTGAGAAGCTGGATACAGAGAACACCTGTTTAAATAGTAACATGGTGTGCGCTGTATCCCTGAGAGTGAGAGGGGAAGCTGCTCCATTGCCTCTGACTTCTGTCAGGATTAATCACTAAATTGAGATAGGGGTGCACACGGAGCGCACGCAGAAAATCTAGACTATTTGTACGGGCAAAACTTGTCTATAATTTAGGAAAGTGTTAATATGCAAGTATGTAAGTACTCCTACATGAAACGCAGATAACACAATCTAAATTTTATTCATCACAGCGCTGGTACTATTACCTTAGCAGCAATGAGTGGTGGGTGAAAAAGGGTAAGTGGAGCAGGTTACAGAAAAAATGCCAAAATAAGGTGTGAATAAGGCGTGGAGTTTAAAAATGAAGGGGTGGGTCTTAAACAGGATGGGGTGGGGCAAATTTAGATTAGGGGTGTGCCCAAGTTTATTCTTGCCTAGGGCAACAAAAAAACAAAATACATTTCTGAGTACTGCTGAAGATCTTTTAGCACTGGGGTCTTGCAGGTCTCAGCTTTAAAAAGCCACAATTATCTCTTCTCATGCTGGGGAGAACTTTAAGTGAGCATGAAGAGACAGGATGCTGCTCACCCCTCTGTCGACATGGGGGTAAAACAAGACCTCGCTCAGTTAGCTCAAACTCAACGCAAACTATATCAAACCATAAAGGAGCTGCAGAAGAATCAAGCCACCTTATGTCAGGCTGTAGCAAGAATGGCTGAAGCACAAGCTTATGGGCCCGTGTACACCGGATATCTCCAAGTCAAGCTGTAATTTAGTCCCTCTATAGCTGGACGAGCAGGAGCGTTTGACTCCTTTGCCATTGTGGGTCCTCGACCACCAGGTTCTAACCAATATGCTATTATTGTGGGAACCAACACTGGAGTAGTGAGACGACTCCTTGCTCCTATCGTGAAGGAAGCAGGGGCTGAAGCAGGGGCTGAAGCCGGGAAGACGCACCCTGCACTGCGACCTGTGTACCTGCAGATGATCCAAGAACAAAGGGGCCCAGCCGAGGTTGGTCGCCTGTGGAAACTGGAAGGTGCGGGAAAGGTTTTGCAGCCCGGAGAGGAGGTCTGTCTGAAAGCGACGGTCAGATTCAATTGGGCCCAGCCAGGACCTTATGTGATGCTGGAATCCTACCCTGAAGACATAAAGAATTCTGGAATAGAGGTAATTCCTGAACTGATCTCCACAAGAGCTCTGCATAGAGCTAAGGGAAGAGTGTTCGTGAATGTATGTAATGTCTTGGGTTCTCCTGTGGATCTGAGGACGAAGATGCCCATTGGGCAGGTGGTCTCAGTCACCCTCCTCGCACCCACTGATTCAGTGGGGGGGAGAAAAAAATGAAATCTCAGCCGAACGGTTCTTTCCCAAAGATGCTCCCGTCTCCTCTGAATGGAAGAAACAGTTACAGTCTCAGCTTGTCAAATGGCGAGAGCTGTTCTCAAAAGACGAGTTTGATGTGGGGTGTGCCAGGAGTACCCAACACCGTATCCGGTTACAAGAGGATAAGCCGTTTCGAGAACGATCACGACGAATGCCATTAAGTGATCTGGATGACTTAAGGGAGCAGTTGGGTGAACTGCAAAGGCCTGGATAATACAAGAGTCCAGGAGTCCTTTTATCCCACCCATAAATTAGAGTTTCTTGCTTTAAAATGGGCGTTGTGGAGAAGTTGAAAGACTACCTGTATGGAGCGGAATTTGTGGTCAAGACTGACAACAATCCACTGACCTACCTCTTGACTACCTACAAGTTGGACGCCACTGGACATAGGTAGTTAGCTGCTCTGTCCGGGTTTCAGATTAGTCTGAAATATCGACCCGGGGCTGGAAATCGTGATGCCGATGCTTTGTCCCGAAGACCTTACGATTCTGATCAGAGAGGGGAATGGGCTCATCTAACCCCAGGGGGAGTTCAGGCCTTGTATCGAGGAGTGGAACACAGAGGAAAAGGTGCCATTGGAGCAGAAGCAATTGGCATGATGGCTGCTGGTGTTCCCAAGGTGTACTGCAACCCTATTGTTGTTCTGCAGAAGGCAGGGAACAGCGAAATAAGAGGAACTATGACCTGAGGGTACGAGTTCAAAGTCTTCAGCCAGGAGACCGAGTATTGCTGAGGAACTTAGGACCTGTCGCTAGACATAAACTAGCCGACAGGTGGAGTTCACAAGTCTATATCGTTTGTAAACAATTACATGGCCTTCCAGTGTATCAGATTCGACCTGAAGGGAGAGAGGGGCCTTTAAAGAATTGGCACAGAAATCACTTGCTATCCTTAAATGAAGCTGTCCGTGTGTCGGTCAGTGAAGAACCATCTACGCCCACCCCACCTGTTTCACGGAGAGCCCCATTTACCAGATCCCAGTGATTGAGGACGGAGGGAGACAGTGAAAGTGACAGTGATGAGGATGACATGTATCCAGGTTGGACATGGCCTACTGATTATTCAAACGACACTCAAATGGTCACTGATCCTAAACCAAATTCCGAAGCTTTAAGGCCAGAAGCTCCTGAATTAATACCTCAAGTTTGTCTGGATGCCCCTGAGGAGGATTGTAGGACACTCTCTGAATTAGCAGATCCTTTACCTAGTCTATCTGAGCCAGAGGAACCTGTTACTCAACGGGAGCAAGAAAGATCAGAGTCTGTTCAGTGTTCACCTCTTCCTATGGATGATGACCCTGATGAAGGTCCATCCTGGTTCCTCGAGTCAAGGCCTAAACGACCAGTGCGTCCACCACAGAGATTTACTTATGATGCACCTGGTCATAGTACTGAAGAGGCCATCACTACAGTGCAAAGATCCTCTGAAGTGAATACTCTACCTGAAGAATCAAGAGCTAAATTATGCTCAGCACAAGCCATCAACACACCTTGTGGAAGATGCCCTTTGTCTTCTTCTTTTATTGAGCAATGTCGTAAATTAGGTGTAATTCTACCTAGTGTAATCATTTAAATGGTTGTTCCATGGGCATGTTGCATCTGCCAACGCAGATCATTGTTGCACCAATTTGCTGTTTCAAATTGTTCTTTGGGGGGACCCAAAGGTCTCAGTGGGGGGAGAATGTAGCCCCTATAGATATATGTGTTCATGTGTATATGTGCGATCACAGTGATTCATGTTCCTGACTGTGAATAGTTAATGGCCTCTGTGTGCCCTGGAGGCGGATATTTATGGGAGTTGGAGTGCAGAGCAGAGACTGGGATTGTGCCAGAGTGATCTCTGAAACTACAGCTCCCAGGAGGCTATGCAGGAGAAAGGAGGAGACTTAAGTGTGGTGGCTGCTGGGCGCGCTCAGTTTGGGACAACCATCTGAAGAGGAGAGACCTGTGCAGCCATGTGTGGACTAAGACTGTGAGAGACAGAGCTGTGTGGTTGCCGCTGATATACAGGGACACACAGGCTCTGTGCAGCGGTGTACAGAGAGACTGACGCTGAATCGGAAGGGACCCGAGCGAGTGCCTGAGGGGGGTCCGGTGACGCGGTGATCGCAAAGGACGAGGAGGCCTAGTTGCGTGGCCGAACCAGCCGCCGGAATAATCCAGCCGCCCAGCTGAGAGAGGAGCCAGACAGAGCCAACCGAGATGACTGCAAACATCCTGGATGACTGAAGACTTTCTATCAAGGACGCAGACGACTTCCCCTACGGAGCCTGAGCTGCAGAGGGATAGAGGATCTCCAGCATCTGCTACCAGTTTCATCTGCTCACACTGACCTGAGGATTGGTGAGAGGCCTCTGGCCACATTGAAAACCTATTTGCTGTTCATACCTGCACCACAGTACGGGCCCCAACAGCCTGCTAGCTCAGGACATTACTACTGGCCAGTAGTCTAGGAAGGGTTGGGCATTGCTAAAGGGAAATCTTAAAGGGGCATACACCTCATTACAGAGAGAACATTTAAAGACAATTGGCCTCACATACATCCGTGCTGGCAGCAGATAGTTGCAGTTACTGAGTTGCGGAGTGCCTCAGCTTGTTGCTACACATTATTGTTGGGTATTGTTGTCATTTTTTACTGTATCAAAGTCATTCATATCTGATTTGTCAGTAAATTTGTTATAAAACTGTTCAAAGGTGTGTTGGTGTGCTGTGGATCCACGGTTTGGGCGGTACATTGGTGCAGGGGGATAGAAATATCCGGTTATTCAGCGGCTCCTTAGGGGGTGAGCGCTACACAAACTTGATTGCTTATGTTTTTTAATAAACAACCTATTCATTGCATTGTGTACTGTGTGAGGGCTGAACTAGCACTTAGGATTACATTCAGGGGCTGACTGGCAACTTTTAGCCCAGGGGGCAAGTACAACCCAGAGGCCCATGGTGCGGCAACTTGGCCCCCCTCCCACTCTGCCTCTTCCCCGCATTCTCCCCGCCTGCCTGCCACTTTTGCCATCCTTCTCCCACTACGCTAATAGCATATCTTCTCAGAAGCTGCACACTGCGCGCGCCAGTTTAAGTAGTAACTAGCACGAGCCATATGCAGCTTCTAACACCGTGGGAGACGGGGGGCCGCACTTTTGGTGGATGCAGGGATCAGGTGAATATCTATTTTTTTTAAAAGTTTGTTTTATGCTCCCATAAAAAAAAAAAAAAAGGATTGCAGCCATCACACAGTACACAATGCAATGACTAGGTTGTTTATGAAAAAACATAAGCAATTTTTTTTTTTTTAAATAGAAAAACAAATACCTTGCTCTGATTAGGAGAATTGCAAATTACAAATGTCAATGTACACTAGCCATATGGCTAATTAGTTCAATGCGTATATAAGCCCAATTATGACTAATTACTAATTATGACTAATTAACGTTAATAAAGTGCAAAGATATTGCTTTCAAGGTCCCCAAAAGATGTAATAAGCCAATGAGATCATCTGTCAGTAAATGAAAAAAAATTAGGTTTGGGATTCTATAAACAAAAATATTTCTGCATGTGTATGAACAAAATCAAGTATAAAAGTATACAACAGAAATATAACTAAAGGCAAAACTTTTTGGTATTTAGACAAAGTAGTGAGCAGCTAGAACCCCTGTCAAATTTGTATTGCTGTCTGTGAGCCAATTAGGAAGACTCATTCTGTCTAACTGTTCTGATCACCACTGTCTGGAAATGAAAGTGAGGGTGCACCCACATTTTTTAGATGCTATTAGAACCGTAATAGAGGAAAAATCTTCCAATAATGACACTATTCCCATGACAACTGTCTAAGAGGGTATATCCTTCACTTCCTCTCACTTCTTGTTGAGTCTACAGGAAAGGAAGCAAGGGGAATCTCCAGCGGAGGAGGGAGCCGCTGTCCCCAGTTATGAATGAACAGGAAGTGCTTTACATCACTTCCTGTTCATTCATGAGTTTATGAATAGGTAGTAGCACTCACTATAGAGGCTTCTCCCCATTCAGAAACTGGTTTATAGTAAATATATTCTGAATGAATGAAAAGCCTCTGTACTTCCCATTCATTTAGAACAGTCTGCAGAAAAAGAGATTGAGGACTTTGTGTCCTCAATTTATTTTTCTATTTTAAAAGGGAAAACATCAGGGGTCTGTTTAGACCCCTAATATTTCCCCAAGGCCCCCAACAGTAAAAAAAATAAAAAATAAAAAATTAAATAAATAAATAAAAAATAATAAAAAATAGAAAAACATCCTGGAGGCGGGGCACATGATATCACATGGCGCATGCGCGGTGCTGGGTGACGTCACAAGCCCGTTGGGGGAGCACATTTTTATTTCTTGCCTCTGGCGCAAAAGGAGCTAGCTATGGCTCTGGGAATCTCCCTAATGAGACACAGATGGCAAAAAAACTGACAGCAGTTTTAATCCCCCACTATATACAAAATAAAAATACATGTTTTGCCTTTGGATATACTTTAAGAATATTCATACTGGGTGTTTTTTAACAGTACTTGGAGTGATTCAAGTCTTAATAATATAATAATGTATTTCTCTTTTTGGATCTGAGTGAGTTGCAACTTTGTTTTACCTTTAAATATGAGATTCAGCACATGTTTGAGATGACTTGGAGCCTACCGTGAGCAATAGATTGAGGCCATTTCACTTACTTGCCTGTATTTTCTCAGTCATTATTTGCACGGTGAGACAAGCCATAAGTTAAAAAAGTGGAGACTGACTTGCATTCACTTTGATTATGTGAGGACATTGATCTGAATTGCAGGTGGCATCTGAATAAGATGTCACTGTGCCTTTTGTATTGAGAATGGTGAAATTAAACCAGGAGAAAAAAAGAAGAGCACAGCAAAAAGAACACATACAGAGGGATCATGACACTTGAAAAATTATGTAAATGATTTGAGCATATCTTAAATTAAGGTTAATTGGATATTGCACTGTAAATTGATATTTAGTGTGTAGAATCACAATAAAACATATTACAAAGTAAAGTGATTGCCCTAAATTCGATCTACAAACTCTCACAATCTCCTATTAATAATATAGACATTTACAGCAATGCTTTTTTAGACATTGGAGGTTTTTTCCACATGTTGATGCTTGTCTTTCTGATAGCAATACTTACAGAATTATAGAAATGTCTGTGAGTGTATAAAAAATAAAATATCACATTTACTTATGTATTCAGACCCTTCACTTAGCACTTTTTTGAAGCACCTTTGACAGCAATTACAGCCTCGAGTCTGTTTGGGTATGACACGACAAGCTTTGCACACATGGATTGGGGGATTTTCTGTGATTTTTCTTTGCAAATCCTCTCAAGCTCAGTCAGGATGGATGGGGGCCATCAGTGGACAGCCATTTTTTTGGTCTCTCCACACATGTTTAATAGGGTTCAAGTCAGGGCTCTGGTTGGGCCACTCTAGGACATTCACATACAGTATCTCTGCACTTTGCTACATTCAGCTTTCCCTCAACCCTGACCATTCTCCCAGTACCTGCTGCTGAAAAAAAAAACCTACAGCATGATGCTGCCACCCAGAGGCGGCTCTTTAATTAGGCAAATTAGGCGGTCTCCTTAGGCCTCGCGCTCCCGAGGGCCTCGCGGCCGCCTAATTTGCCCTGCCGTCACATTACCTCACAGCCAGGTAACGTCGTGAGCTCTTAGCCCTGTCGCTGTCAAACGGAGGCTCTCCGTTTGACAGCGACAGGGCTGAGAGCTTATCTGTTTCCTCGGTCCGTCCATTCGGCCAGTGGTCTTCTGGAGCTCTGCCCACCAGCCACTCGGAAGCCATCTCACCCCTCCCATCCACCGTGCGAGGATCCCAATCTGGCTGGGAGGGCGGAGTAGAATCTGGCTGGGAGGGGGCGGAGTTGAATCTGGCTAGGAGGGCGGAGTTAAATCTGGCTGGGAGGGTGGATCGTCACGGGCAGACGTCAATCTGGTGAGACCCTATGGAGCCCTGGTGCTTGTGAGACCCCACAGCACCCTGGTGAGACCAGGGCTATGTGGGGTCTTGCCAGGGCTCTGTGGGGTCTCACCAGCACCAGGGCTCCGTAGGGTCTCCCCAGGGCTCCCACCATGGCTTTGTCGGGTCTCGCCAGCCTGATTAGACCCCTCAGAGCCCTGGTGAGACCCCCACAGAGCCCTGGTTAAACCAGGGCTCTGTGGGGTCTCACCAGCACCAGGGCTCCGTAGGGTCTCCCCAGGGCTCCCACCATGGCTTTGTCGGGTCTCGCCAGCCTGATTAGACCCCTCAGAGCCCTGGTGAGACCCCCACAGAGCCCTGGTACCAGGGCTCTGAGGGGTCTAATCAGGCTGGCGAGACCCGACAAAGCCATGGTGGGAGCCCTGGGGAGACCCTACGGAGCCCTGGTGCTGGTGAGACCCCACAGAGCCCTGGTTTAACCAGGGCTCTGTGGGGTCTCACCAGCACCAGGGCTCCGTAGGGTCTCCCCAGGGCTCCCACCATGGCTTTGTCGGGTCTCGCCAGCCTGATTAGACCCCTCAGAGCCCTGGTGAGACCCCCACAGAGCCCTGGTACCAGGGCTCTGAGGGGTCTAATCAGGCTGGCGAGACCCGACAAAGCCATGGTGGGAGCCCTGGGGAGACCCTACGGAGCCCTGGTGCTGGTGAGACCCCACAGAGCCCTGGTTTAACCAGGGCTCTGTGGGGTCTCACCAGCACCAGGGCTCCGTAGGGTCTCCCCAGGGCTCCCACCATGGCTTTGTCGGGTCTCGCCAGCCTGATTAGACCCCTCAGAGCCCTGGTGAGACCCCCACAGAGCCCTGGTACCAGGGCTCTGAGGGGTCTAATCAGGCTGGCGAGACCCGACAAAGCCATGGTGGGAGCCCTGGGGAGACCCTACGGAGCCCTGGTGCTGGTGAGACCCCACAGAGCCCTGGTTTAACCAGGGCTCTGTGGGGTCTCACCAGCACCAGGGCTCCGTAGGGTCTCCCCAGGGCTCCCACCATGGCTTTGTCGGGTCTCGCCAGCCTGATTAGACCCCTCAGAGCCCTGGTGAGACCCCCACAGAGCCCTGGTACCAGGGCTCTGAGGGGTCTAATCAGGCTGGCGAGACCCGACAAAGCCATGGTGGGAGCCCTGGGGAGACCCTACGGAGCCCTGGTGCTGGTGAGACCCCACAGAGCCCTGGTGAGACCCCACAGGCCTGAGCGGGGCCTCATGTTTAGGTTTCGCCTAAGGCCTCGCAAACTCTAGAGCCGCCTCTGCTGCCACCATGCTTCACTGTAGGTTCTACTAATACTGGATGGTATTGAGCAGGTGATGAGCAGTGCCTGGTTTCCTCCAGACATAAAGTTGAAAATTTAGGCCAAACAGTTCAATCTTGGTTTCATCAGACCAGAGAATTTTGTTCCTCACAGTCTGGGAGTCCTTCAATGTTCTTTTTGGCAAACTCCAAGTGGGCTTTTATGTGTTTTGCACTAAGGAGAGGCTTCTAGCCACTCTGCCAGAAAGGCCAGATCAGTGGAGGGCTGCAGTGATGGTTGCACTTCTGGAACTTAGTCCCATCTCCACACAGGATCTCTTGAGCTCAGTCAGAGTGACCATCAGGTTCTTGATCATCTCTCTTAATAAGGCCCTTCTTCTCCAACTACTCAGTTTGCCTGGCTGACCAGCTCTTGGAAGAGTCTTGGTTGTGCCAAACTTCTTTTAATTTGAGAATTATGCCACTTGTTCTTGGGAACATTTAGTGCAACAGAGTTTTGTTTGTAGCCTTCCCCAGATCCTAGACAGCGAGGAGCCTCCCTGTCCCTCACTTGCTCCTCACTGCTGAGGGCTCCTTCCATGACAGGTTACACAGCGGGGAGGATTTCCCTGTTGTGTAACCTGTTAGATGCAGATCTGAATGGAGAAAATGCTGGGTGCTTCATGTGGCTGACATGAAGCTGACAGCTTTTTCCTCCATAATTCTAGGTGAGGCTCTGCCTCACCTTCCTCCCCTCACCGCACGTCCCTGTTCTATAGAGAGGTATGTGCCTGTCCAAATCATGTCCAATCAATTTAATTTACCACAGATGGACTCCAGAAACATCTCAGCAGCAATCAAGAAAAATGAGAGGCAGCTGAGCTAAATTTCAAGTGTTGTTGCAAAGGGCCTGAATACTTAAGTACATGATTTATTTAAGTTTTTTTCTTTTTTGACAAACTCAAACAATTCTAAAATTCTGTTTTTACTTTGTCATTATGGAGTACTGAGTGTAGATTAATGAGAAAAAAAAAGAATTTAAACAACTGTAGTATCGGCTGCAACATAACAAAATTGAAAAAAGTGCAGGGGTTTGAAAGTTTCTTATTATTTTTTACTTTTTAATCACCTTTTTATTTTTTTATTTAATTATTTCATATAATTTTTTTACATTTTTATTTCTTTCAATTAGTTGTTTTTTTATTTCACCTAACTTTATTGCTATCACAAAGGAAAAAACAATCCCCTGTGTGATAGCAATTGGAGGTGACAGGTTCTCTTTATTGACCCTGTCACCTCCAATACAGGAGTTCTAGCACAGCACTGTGCTGGAACGCCTGTGACAGGTGAGAGAGGAAGAGCACAGCACAGCACAGCTCTCCTCTCTCACTGTCTACAGTCTACACGGAGCGGCCGGTTACTTTTAACCCTGCCACTCTGATCACTGCAGTCAGAGACTCGGGACTCGGCGGCGGAGGATGGAACCAAAGGAGAGAGGTAAGTGCATGGGGGAGGGGAGAAGGCTGCACACTGTTTATATGTGAAATCGGCGACATCGCCGAGTTCACATGTAAACGAAAAATCGTCTGCCTCACTCTATATTTAGTCCTGCTTGTACAATGCAGGACTGAATGTAGAGAGGGCAACTTCCCCACAAGGACACCGCTGCCTCCCCTCTACACCCTGCCGCCCCTTGTAATGGGGTGGGTGCTCACAGTGACTGCGGATGGCGCCGCAAACATTAGCAATATATAGAAATGTTACCAGCACAGCAAATCAAAGCACAGCTTTCAGGACCCCGCAGGGTCCCTTCATCAGGCACTTGTTTTTCTGACAAGGAACTGCAAATAAATGAACATTTGGCTATCTAAAAGGATTTGGTGTGCTGGTGACATTTCTGACATTTCTATATAGTGCATTTTTCTGCCCCCCCCCCCACTACTACTATATATGTTACGTGTTCCCATTCATATAGCACACCCAATTCACATTTACAAAGTATTTCTTACATTTCTATTTGTTTTTTAGGAGCAGATTACACACAGGACTCTACAGGCAGTTTCCAGCACATCAAAGGGCTTGTTTACACCTAATCCAGTGTGTTCCAGCACGGTTAGTAGATGGAGTGCACTGTATCGCATAATAAAATCCTCCCTGCGTTCTGGGTCAGGAGGGGTCAGGAGGGGGCATGGTGATACATTCAAGTCAATGGCACCACAGCCAAGTCTCCTGCCTTGTAATGGGTTTACCTGCACCAGAACACGTGGCACAACAATGCCCATGGTGCAGTGCAATAAAAAAAAATAGTGCATGCATGCACGCAGGGAGGATTTTATTATGTGATCCAGCCCATTCTTGCTACTACTGGTAACTGTGCAAAGTGAGAGACATTAACCACTTCCCGACCAGCCGCTGTAAAAAAACGGCCGGCCAGGAGCTCTCTAGATCTGAGCAGGCGTCTTTAGACGTCCGCTCAGCCACGCCCCCCAGTGGTGCGCACGAGCGGGAAATGACTGGTTTTTAGAAACAGACAGCAATGCCTGTTAACATACAAGCGATCCGCTGGCTATAGAGCTATTCATTAATACAAAGCCTGCCCTGATTGGCTCAGCGCCGAGCCAATCACGGCAGGCTTTGTATTATTGAATACAGGCTTTGTATTAATACAAAGCCTGCCGTGATTGGCTCAGTGCGGTATACTGTATGTAGCCAAAGCTACATACAGTATACCATATCCTTCTGTATGTACCCGGCGTATAAGATGACCCCCGATTTTTGGGGGATGTTTTAAGGTTTCAAAACCCGTCTTATACGCCGGCAAATACGGTATTACCCAATTTTTTGGTAAAATATAAAAGACGGGGTCATGTCGGGTAAATAGACACCAAATATGTCAAGCCTTAAAAATGCGTGCACCCGCGAAGCCGCAAAAAACTACAATACCCAAAATTGTGCATAGGCGACGATTTAAAAGCTTTTATCGCTCATCAGTTTAGTGTTATCAGTGATTAACGGCCCTAAAATGATTGCTCGCACTCTGACATTCGTGGTGACATGTAACATGGGCAGCGCAATTGTCGTTTTCGCGCGTTGGCGCGTTTATATGTGCGTATATGTGGGGGACTTAAAAATGTGTGGGGTTTTTAAAAAAAATTTATATGTGACTTTTTTTTTTACACTTAATGTTATTGCTATCACATGGGGAGCTAACAATCCCCCTATATGATAGCACAGGCACACTGACAGGTCCTTTTTATGGAGACATTAGGGATCTCTAAGTCCCCTAATGTCACTTGGGGACCCCCAAAGAAGCTGATGAAGCACAGATCTGCTTTAATAGCTTCTTCTCTAGCTATAGCAGACAGAGGAATGACAGCTGAATGCGGAATTGATGTAATACACATCACTTCCGCATTCAGGCATCGGAGAGGATATCAACAATATCAGATATCAGCAAGGGTGTCCTGCTGACACCCACCCGAGATGGTCCCGGCATCGCAGAGGGGACAGTGGAGCCCGGGATGGAAGGTAAGGGTGGTGCAGGGGGGGGGGGCGGCGATGCAAGAGGGCCGCACATACCAGTGATTGGACAGCTATAGAGCTGCAAAAAGACGTATATTTACGGTGCCCCGCTTATAGGAGCTTGCCGTCCATCTGTTTTTTTACAACTGGTGGAAAGCAAATGGTTAAGGAAAGTGACTTTTTGGCCCCGTCATCTCAGTTTGCTATTAAATCTCTTTTCTTCCAATCGCAAATAGTGCCCTCTTGTCTTCATTAGGGACCTTAGAGTAAACAGTTTGTTACCTATTCTACCATCACCATTTAACAATTTGTACATTGCGATCATTTGCCCTCCTAAATGCCTCTTCACTAGAGTGAACAAGTAAATAGTCCATGTCTTCCTGCCTCCTTATTCATTGTGTTGCCCTTCTCTTCACTCTCTCAATTTCAAGTTCATCACAGTATGTACTTGTTAGTATAATAATAATAATACACTGACTGTTGCCAGGTCTTAGATCTGATTATAATACATTCTGCTGGGTGGCAACCTATACTCTGAATAAGGCAGGACATAATTGTCCCTAACAAACCATTAGCTGGGCACTCTATTACTCATTTCTATGCAGCAAACATGATGTAAACGATCACACAGCAGACTCTTCTACTAAAACCAAAACAATTCGGAGAGAGGAGGGGGGAATCCCTGCGGGGAGCGGTGACTGACAGTTATTTCTCACTGCAAGGAGATCACCGGAAAGTGAGGGAGTGACGGTATATGTTCGCTCACTTCCCGATCAATAGAGCCGAGCTGTGACAGCTTCTTTGTCACAGGTCAGCTCTAACTATAAGGATGAGTAGAAATTACTCACCTCATAGTTCTCCTTTAAACCCCATCGAGCTGGCTTGGGATGAACTGGACAGAAGGATGAAAGCAAAGCAACCTACAAGTGCAACACATTTGTGGGAAGTTTGGCAACAGTGTTGGGAAGAACTTTCCATTTCCAAACATTTAATTTCCGTTGTAGAAAGAACGCCACAAGTGTGTTGAGCTGTAATATCTGCAAAAGGTGGCTACTTTGATGAGTAAAAAATGTAGATTACATTTTGCTAAAGAAAACAATCCCATGATTTCTTTTGGATGTCTAATTGTTTATTTGTTCTATGCTTTATTTTCAGAGTACATTGAGGCATTTATCTGCATAGATTTCAATAAAAACTGGAAAAATTGGGGGTGTTCTAAAATTTTTGACCAGTAGTGTGTGTGTGTGTATGTACTGTATGTATGTATGTATGTATCTATAGATATATCTATAGATAGATAGATTTTAAGTTTCACATGTATGTATATTCCATTTTGGTGGCTGTCTGATATTAGCTACCTTGCCTACTTGCCCAAATGTATACCTTTTTCATACAATATTAAAACCCAATGCTTTTTTTAATACTTACCTTTCAAATGTCTTCAGGTCTTCTGGTCACATGATTGCAGGATCCTCTTCTTCTTTGGATCCTCTCTGGTTTTAGGTAGTCCTCAATAATGATTTTAGTTTTACTCTTTGCATAGTTACACTCTGAATGCAAGGCATTGTGGTGATGAATCCTCAACGGGGAGGTTTATGATGCATTGCACACACAATATGCACTATACAACCCAAAGGCTGAGGACACAGTGGCAGAATGGAACTACTGCAGGGGACAGCACATGGAAAGTTGGTTAGTATTGTAGCCTGAGCTGCTTTTTTTGTTTTACACCTCTGCTGGGAGACTTTAAGCAAAATGCCCACAATTAGTCTTTAACATACTATAACCTGACAAGTAAATACATCAAGCACAAGCTTTATTACAGCAATACTTCTTATAGAAAGGAGCAAATTCATAAATCCTGTATAACAAATCCAGGACAAATGTACTTAGCTGTGCAAGACTTGTCAAAAGTATTCATTTTTATTTGATGCCAAATGGTATAGTAAAGAAAGTGATACATTTATAAATGTATAATACTTTAAGAAAGCTCTGACAAGTTCTATGTTTTACCATTATAATGACAAAAGTAAGAAAAAGGAAATGATGCTTGGAACAGACTTCCAGCAGAGGTAGTGAGTCTGTCAACGGTAAGTAAACTTAAACATGGTTGGCACAAACAGAGATCTATACTCAGACACAAAGGTTACAAAAAAAAAAGAAATAAAAAAGGAACAGACTTGGTCTTTTTCTGCCGACACTGTTCTATGTTTCTACTTTTGTTTTATATCAGTCTTGTCAAGATTGCTAGAATTATACTCCTTAGAGCTAAAGCCTTTCATTCCTGTCACCTATAAAGCCCAACACAGTAGTTTCACTTGGAGGATAGGATTTATAAGTTTGATACAATTTATTCTCGCTAAACTGAAAATACACTCAAATCAGTAGGGGGCAAAAGATCAGACACCACTTGCTGCTATGGCAACGCCATTTTATCAGAAAAAAAGAAGCATTTTGAATTAAGTACTATAGTATTAGCTAGAGTGAAAGCAAGAATACAAAACCAGAACAGAGCAAAAAAAAAATAAAGTCTGATTTCACCATGTTTAAGCCAGTATTTATATAATCACAACCAGAATGACATACATTATCCAGCTTTCACAAAAACATGTTGTTTTCTAAATAGTTGTGGCTAAAGGCTGCTATTTAAGAATGTGTTATAGAGTTGATTGGCCCAGCAGTGTTGTTGCAACAATCTTTAAGTAAAAGAGTTCTAAAGATTTTTTTAACCACCTTGTCAAGCTGACTTAATTAGAGACGCTACATGATGGCAAGAGCTATGTGACTTACTGCATCTGTATTGCTATTTTATTATAGGCACTGGCTTGAAAAACGTAAGGCTCTTTTGCTAGCTTTTACAGTGTAGCCATCCAAGCCGGTGATGCTAACAATATTATTTCTGTGCTGAAGAAAGCAAACTATAGAGCTTATTATGTCTGTGGTCAAGGAAGTAGGAGCAATGCAATTAAACATTGTATTAAAGGAGAAGTATTGGTAGAGTAAAATATTCCTTTCGCAATACTTGGAACCTGTGTGGGACACTGCAGCTGTCACACGCCGGCTCTATACACTGTACAGGACGCCAGAAGATGGGTCCTGGGAGAGGTGTGTATTTCCCTTTGTTTGGGTGGTGATCCCTTTAAGGGACTGAAATGGGTTAACACCTGCTGCAGGAAGTGTGCTCAAAAAGATAGGAAGCAAGAGACAGCAGGTGAGAGCGAGAGAGGAGCACTGAGTACTGTGTGCAGAGCACACTGTGAAGCTGATTATAGCTGGCCATACACCTTACAATTATATGCAGATTTTCTGTGGTCAGATGAAAAAGGTGCAACAGATTCCTCTATCTACACTTAACTGTGTGGATGGAGTCATCTCCACCTGGGCCAATCTGTTGCATCTACATGATGGCAAGAGCTATGTGACTTACTGCATCTGTATTGCTATTTTATTATAGGCACTGGCTTGAAAAACGTAAGGCTCTTTTGCTAGCTTTTACAGTGTAGCCATCCAAGCCGGTGATGCTAACAATATTATTTCTGTGCTGAAGAAAGCAAACTATAGAGCTTATTATGTCTGTGGTCAAGGAAGTAGGAGCAATGCAATTAAACATTGTATTAAAGGAGAAGTATTGGTAGAGTAAAATATTCCTTTCGCAATACTTGGAACCTGTGTGGGACACTGCAGCTGTCACACGCCGGCTCTATACACTGTACAGGACGCCAGAAGATGGGTCCTGGGAGAGGTGTGTATTTCCCTTTGTTTGGGTGGTGATCCCTTTAAGGGACTGAAATGGGTTAACACCTGCTGCAGGAAGTGTGCTCAAAAAGATAGGAAGCAAGAGACAGCAGGTGAGAGCGAGAGAGGAGCACTGAGTACTGTGTGCAGAGCACACTGTGAAGCTGATTATAGCTGGCCATACACCTTACAATTATATGCAGATTTTCTGTGGTCAGATGAAAAAGGTGCAACAGATTCCTCTATCTACACTTAACTGTGTGGATGGAGTCATCTCCACCTGGGCCAATCTGTTGCACTTTTTCCATCTGACCACAGAAAATCTGCAGATAATTGAAATTTTCGGCTGGTTCGAACGGTGCTCGGGAGACAAATGCCGAACGGGCCGGTGTGCGCACGCGCACACTGCCGTTCAGCATTGCGGTCATCGGAAGCCCGCACCCCTTGCGATGATCGAGAGTGCGATCTGCCTGTCCAAGATGGGCAGATCGTATGTTTTTTTAAGTACTTTACAACCATCGCAAGACTAAGGTCTTGCGATGGTTGTACAGTGTATGGCCACCTTAAGGTGTATTGGCATCTTAAGGCTTTGGTTAACTACTGAACTTTACTTGGAGCCTGTGGGCTGAGAGAGACTCAAGGTAAAGATTGTGATAACCTTTGTGGACTGACGCCATCCAAGCCGGTGATGCTAACAATATTATTTCTGTGCTGAAGAAAGCAAACTATAGAGCTTATTATTTCTGTGGTCAAGGAAGCAAACTTTTTAAGTTGTTATGCTGTGATGAAGAAAGAAAGAACTGTTTAGGTTGCTGGAAAATAAATGCAGTTTTCCTGATAAAACCTGTGCCCTGCTGACCTAATTCCCCAAACAAACTGCACATTCACACATACTGTAGTGTGAATGTAGCCTAAATCTACCTGCTGAAAGATAGTAACTGGGATAATCACCTATAAATCTGTATATGTTATACAGCAATACAAAAAAATTGTACAGGAAGCATAAGTATGTGATCACCATATCAAAAGTGACTTGAACCGCCTCCCGGCCGGCCGCTGTCTGTAAACGGCCGGCCGGGAGCTTTCTCGATGTAACAGGCTGTCTAAAGAAGGCCTGTTAGCCCCGTCCACCCGTTCCCGCGAACGGGAAACTGTCATGCCTGTTTACATACCAGCGATCCGCCGGCTATAGAGCCCCTCCGCAGCACTGGTCCTGAGCTCCGCTGTGCCCGGGGTGGGCCGGGACCAGCACTGCAGCTTTCTGACAGGAGATAAAGAGGGAGATCAGTACACGATCTCCCTCCGAGCTCCTCTCCGTGTTAGAATGTGGAAGTGATGTATATTACATCACTTCCACATTCTGCTGTCACTCTCCGGCTGCAGAACCTCCAGAGAAGATGATGAAGCAGATCTCTGCTTCATCAGCTTAATTGGGGGTCCCTATGTGTCGTTAGGGGTCTTAAAGACCCCTGATGTCTCCATAAAGAGGATTAGCCCCTCTATGTGATGATAATAATAAAGGTAAGTGAAAAAGAAAAGTAAAACAAAACTAAAGTTCCCCCAAAAATGAAAGTTACACGTGAACATTTTATTTTGTGTTTTTTAACACACATACACGTGCACGTACATGCGTCAGGTGTGCATAAGTGCGAAAACGACAATTGCGCCCATTACGCCGCACATGTTGCATATCACTGCGAACCTCAGAGAGAGAGCAATAATTTTAGGGCCAATAATCACTGATAACACTAAATTGATGAGCGGTAAAAGCTTTTAAAGCGTCGCCTATGGACAATTTTGGGTATAGTATTTTATTGCAATTTCGCAGGCGTACGCAATTTTAAAGCTTGAAATGTTTGATGTCTATTTACCCGACGTGACCCGGTCTTTTATATTTTATATATAGGTTTTTTTTCCTAAAATTTTCAGTTCTTTTTTCATTACATAGTAAAAAATAAAAACCCCAGTGATGATTAAATACCACCAAAAGAAAGCTCTACCTGTCCCCAAAAAATGGTATAAAATTCATTTCAGTACAGCGTTGCATGACAGAATATATGTCAGACAAAGTACCGCAGCGCTGAATACTGAAAAATGGCCTGGCCAGGAATGGGGTGTAAACACCTGGTCTTCAAGTAGTTAAAGTAAACATTACAATAATTGATTTAAGATTGAAAACACTGCACTCCATATGGCTGGAATTTGTATTTCAACATCTATTAATCAGGAAAGGTAACTAAAGCCACATCTCCACTATGTGTGAATGGGCGATTTGTGATACCTGCGGCAGGAACAGTGATTTATTCTAAACCTGCTACTTACAGATGCGGCCGCTGTTACCCAGTCATTAACTTGAACCAGTGACAGCGGCTGCCTCTAAACAGGAGATTGAGATTCCTGTGCCAAACTGCACATTCACACATTGTGTGAATGTAGCCTAAATCTACCTGATAAAAGATAGTAACTGGAATGAAGACCTACAAATGTGTATATGTTATACAGCAATACAAAAATATTGCACAGCAAGCATAAATATCACCCTATCAAAAGTGACTTTAACTGCCTCCGGGCCGGCCGTAGTAGATAAACGGCCGTCCGGGAGATCTCTAGATCTGAGCGGGCGTCTTTAGACATCCGCTCAGACACGCCCCCATCGCTGCCTGTTTTTAAA
>NW_017306640.1:1255312-1307097 GCF_000935625.1 Nanorana parkeri | reverse complement strand
TTAAATACCACCAAAATAAAGCTCTATCTGTCCCCAAAAAATGGTATAAAATTCATTTCAGTACAGTGTTGCATGACGGAATAAACGTCAGTCAAAGTACTGCAGCGCTGAACACTGAAAAATGGCCTGGCCAGGAAGGGGGTCTAAACACCTGGTCTTGAAGTGGTTAAAGTAAACATTACAATAATTACTTTAAATATGTGATAATCATAATGTAAAATACACTGAAAACATATATTTTCTATTTTTAATAGTATTGGAAATGCCAGGCTGCAAGAGCAACCTGACATCAACAGAGCTGAAAAAGTTTATCAAGAGCTTCCAGGTGTCAGTGAATGATAAACCCCTTCACACCAAATAGGTTAGTGGAGGCCATAGCTTCTTATGGGTACACTATTTTTTTGGTTAGTGATGCAATAGTACCTCTGTGCCTCTTACATATTCTCTAGCTTAAAGTGACATTGCCATCTAAATACAGTAAATATATAAAACTGATGTATACACACTGAAAAGGCTGCTTTGTCATATCTTCAAGTAGGTCTAACAAAAATGTATATGTATTATAAATGTACATGCATATGATAGCATAGAGTAGCATACTTACCATTTGCTGGAACAGTCCCGCTTTTTGCTCAGTTGTCCAACAAAAGACTGTGTCCCAGGCTATGTCCCAGCATCACAGCGTGAGGCATACCTCCCAACAATGCAGGACTAATGCGTGTGCTCTAGCCCTGGTCCCTACCAAAGCAAACCATGATTCATTTTGCTGTATCCACCAGACTTAGAAAGGGTCTCATCTTATATAGGCTAGGAGTCAGGGCAGCCTTCAGAAATTTCGGGGCCCCTTACACGGCTTTAGGCTGGGGCCCCGCTCATCCACCCCCCGCACCGCCGCCACGCTGAGGCAGTCACACTGTTATTATCATACATTTATATAGCTCTGACATACTGTATATATACCGCAGTGCTGTACAGAGAAGCCTACACTTTAATGTCCCCCCACAATCACACACTATGATTATACATTTATATAGCTCTGACATATACTGCAGTGCTGTACAGAGAACACTGAGCCAATCACGGCTGTCAAGCTTGGAGCGGTGAAAGCCAAAAAAAAAGTGTTGTGCAATACAGTGAAATGTATGGGGGTGGGGGGGGAGTGCAGGTAGTCTTACCTGCACACTCTTCAAGCAACTTTGCTTTCTTCCCCTGAGATCTTAGCACTGTCGGCAGCTGCCGGTCCGCCCCACACTGCAGTCTCCCTGCAACAATGTGATCATCTTGGCGGGCAGCGGCGGGAGAGAACACAGAGCTGGGGGAGGCGGTGCGGCGTGAAGCGTGCAATGCGTGTGGAGCCGCAAACAGGGGCAAAATGTAGGTAGGTGCAGTATGGCCAACGGCCACGAGATGCCCCCACGGGGCCCTAGAGATAGATGCAGCTCTGCCCTGGGGAGACTCTGTGTCCCAGGAGAGTTGATTTATAGGGGGCGCCCAAGAGGGGAAGTAGTCAGAGAGTACAGGAGAGCAGAAGTCTAGGACTGTTTGCAGAGTCTCCGGAGGGAGACTGTTTCTTAAACATAGGCTGGTCCATGGGAAGAACAGGACAAGGCCTCGGACTATGTAGAGCTATAGAGATTCCCTAGTTTCCCCTGGAGGGGGGAAACCACCGAGCTAGGACTGACAAGGATGGGATTCTGGAGAATAGTGAGAAGCTATAAGACTGACGATATTTGCCAGTGGGCTGCACCTGGGCTGTTCTTCTCTCTCTCGCTCTCATTTGTATCGCTATGTAACTATCAAGATATGTGCCGTCATCCCACCCGTGGGTGGCTGAAATGTATGCTTCATACCATGTTCATTCTTCTAAGTAAAATCAAGAAAAAACTATCTGTGTGGACTGGTTCTTCTCCCTCCAACCTCTGAGAAGGTGGGGTTCTACAGGAGTGTGATGTTGGACTGTATCGTGGCTGTAACCATCCGGAAGAGGGTAGGTGTGCAAAGGGGCTATGCCCGACACAGGGTGCCGTTCATGGTGGCCTTTTTCCCTGAGGGGGAGGAAGCGCCAAATCTAGCAGAGGCGGTTGAAGCCATGAGGCCCTGTGTGTGCAGTTTGCGGTAGTCTGTACGAATGTTCATTTCCGTTTCATTGCAGCAAAGTGACATTAAAAAAAAATAATTGTCACTTTGCTGCAATGAAAATTTGTCCACAAACGAAAATGCGTACAGACTACCGCTAACGAATTTCGTCCAGAAAACTAATTTTTCCGAAACGAATCGCACATGTCTACTGGACACAGGGCTTAGGGTTAGTTCACACCATAAGCAGTGCATTCCAGTCTGACTCTGGCCAGAACGGACTGCCCGCATTGCGGCCAGCTCACTTTTTTGCCGGGCTGGAGGGGGCGTGGCGGGCCATTAAAGTAAATGGCGCCGTAGCCACGCCCTCCAACTGCAATGCGATCACCGGCACAATGTGCCCTGCGATCCCGTGTGGTCGATCGCATTGCGGACGGAAGTCGTGGCTACGGCGCCATTCACTTCAATGGCCCGCCACGGCCCCTCCAGCCCGGCAAAAAAGTGAGTCAGCCGCAAAGCGATGCAAGTGGTGTGAACAGGCCCTAAAACGGTACCAAGAACACGGCTGCAGGAGCAGCCATATTCTTGGTATGACCACTTCAAGCGGAGGACCCACGGGAAGTGGTTAAAAAAAACACACACACGTAATGAAACAAACGCACATATCACACACTCATTAAAAAAAAAAACACACACAGCTTCATTTAAAAAAAAACACACTCTCACATCTATTAAAAGTAAAAATAGTTAATCAAAAAATGTGCCCCTCTCCTGCTTACCTGTTTTGCAGGAAGGGGGGCTGCATCCCCTGGGTCCAGTGTGGCACTTGGGGATTATCCTGGTCTGGTGGATAAGTGAAGGATCAGTGTGCTCTGCACTCTGGCTGGTGCACTGTTGCAGACCATACTGATCGATCCCTGCTAAATCAGCGGCAGCACCACGAGGGAGCGATCAGTATGATCTGCATCAGCAAGAGATGCAGCTCATACCGATGCCCCTCTGGACCTCCAGGGAATGATTTCCATTTAATATATTGCCAGTTCGGCAATATATTAAATCTAATGTGGGCACTTGCCAGGTTTAAAGATGGCCGCCGCTACCGCCCACAACATGCAGCGCCAAGAAGTAAGATGAGTATTACAACTTATTGCTCTATCCCTACACTGCAGGGGTGCTGTCAGGGCCGGTGAAAGACTATTTTACACCCTAGGCAAGACTTACACTCCCCTTTCCCCCATCACGTATTGGCTGAAGTTTGCAGGAGATGGCTTTGCCTCCAGCGATCATCATCCAATTCTGTGAGGAAGTCGCTGGTCGAGGCTGCACCCAGGGCCGGATTAGGGGCATCGTGGGCCTAATGCTGAACATTCCCTTAGCAAGCAGCACTGTTGGCCAGTTGGATGGGAAGCAGCTGAGGTGGCTCTCTAATTAGGTGGCCGCTCACTCCACCGCTGTTGTCACCCACTGATCACAATGTACCCTCTGCCGCTATTACTCGCTGACCCCAACAGCAGCCCATTGACCAATGCTGCAACTAGACATGTGCACCAGCAAAAAAATTGTTTAGTTTCGTTTCGATTCCGAATTTGCATATTTTGTTTTTCGGATTCGGGCGAAATTCGTTAGCAGTAGTCCGGTCGAAAGTGTTTCGTTTTCGTTTCGTTCGTGGCAGCAAAGTGACATTTGAGGGGGCAGAATATGGAAATGCCTGAATAGCATTCGGAAACTCATGAATAGCATTGGGGAGTTCCCGAATGCTATGTAGCATGACAGCTGAGAATGTCAAATGCCATCTGTTTACATTCGAGCAGGAATGTCATTTTGCGGCGAGTTTTCGTCAGGTTCGGACAGTCTGCGTGCGGCGGGACTTTTTTTATTTCGGCGGGTCAACGGGCGTCGTGCATCGTGATTGACACTGGATTACATCGATGGATCCATTTTTTTTTTTAATTAAAGGAATAGTCAAAAATTGAGTCTTTGTTTTTTTTTTCTTTCAATTAAAGGATTTTATCAAAAGTCTGGACTTTTTAATAACTATTTGATTTAACCCTTTAGTGAATGGGTAGGGGTACAAGTACCCCTTACTCATTCACAAGGGGGGGCAACATTTGCGTGCCCCCTTATTTAAAGGTGTACCCCGATGCAAATAAACCCCCTTGCCCACAGACCCCCACAACCGCCGGGTCAGGGTTGTGGGGAAGAGGCCCTTGTCCCCATCGGCATAGGGACACCCTCCCAAAGCCGAGGGCACGTGGCCTGGTAAGGCGCAGGGAGGGGGGGAGCTCCATCACCCCTCCCCTGCCCTGCCGGGCCAGTGCTCGGATCAAGGGTCTAGTAGGACCCCATGTTTTTTTCCCATTTTTGGGGGCTGGGGTTCGCCCTTAAAATTCCAACCAGACCTAAAGGGTCTGGTAGGATTTTGGGGGGAACCCCACGCACTTTTTTTTTGTTTTAACTTGGGGAGGGTCCCCCTAACATTCCTACCAGTCTTAAAAAGTCTGGTATAGATTGGGGGGACCTCACGCTTTTTTTATTTTTCTTCTGTAGACTGTAAAAAAAAAATACATTTTCCTGTCACTTTGATGCAACTAAATTTTGTCCAATAAACAAAATTTCGACCGGACTACCGCTAACGAATTTCGGGAAATCTGGAATTCGGAATCGTTTGCATTCATTTTAGCTGTAATTTGGAATTCGGATGCATCCGAATCTCCGAAATTTCGTCTGAATTTAGTTTCGTAACAAAATGAATCGCCCATGTCTAGCTGCAACATTCCCCCTATCAAACACCCTCTTCTCTCCCCAAAATCACATTCCCCTAACCCCCATCACACTCCCCAACAACCCAGCTGAGTGTAACAGACCAACAAATAACCACAAAACAGGTGCCCAACACACCCTGCTAAAAAAAACCCTGCTGACCCAATGCTTCAGGACCGCTACAGATACCTCAGGAACCCCTTAAAACACCCATAACAACCCCTGTAACAAGGACACTCAACTGTAGACCGAAGGTGCAAGTAAAATGCAGTTTATTTAGGGCAAACACCAAATATCTAATTCCATCCACAGGGTAGACCTCCCCTGTTGCACAAGACAGTTTCTAGCCGCAACATAAAGGACAGTCTTTTAGCTTCGCTCTGTAGCTTTCCACAGCTTCAAGACCCTTACGCTGCTCACCCCTCGTGAGCCCCCAATCTGCTCTCTTAGCAGTGTGTACCACAGGTCCTAGGGTCACCGACCTTCCTGACCTCTCCCCTCGTGGGCACTCACTCTGCTCTCCCAGCAGTGCGTCCAACAGGTCCCTTGGGTTTGCTTACCGCACACACAACACCACACTGAGTACTGGACTGGCTTCTAATAAGGCTGCTCTCAGCCACTTGATCAGCCCAAGCTGGTCATTGGTAACACCTGGCCCCAGGACTGGAGATCTCATCCCACCCAGAGCTCTAAAAGGTGCCCATACACCTTACGATTATCGGACGAAATGTTTCGTCCGATGATCGAATAGTCGTACGATTTTCGTATGGCAGCCCCATCCTGTCCCGATGATCGCAAGATTAATTTAGCCGTAATTAACGAAAAGCACCTGGACGAAATGCGGTAATTGATTTGACGTATTTTCGTTCGCGCATGCGCAGTGTAGATCGTACGACTTTTGACGGACGGAAACGCCAGCAACCTTTCGACAATCGTATGATCGAGCAAAGTTTTCAAACATGCTTGACCGTCAAAAGTCGTACGATTGTACAGTAATGTCGGTCGGGACACTGCAATGCACACATACGATTATCGGACGAAAAGTCGATCGCATACGAAAATCGTCCGATAATCGTAAGGTGTATGGGCACCTTAAGAGATCTCCAGAGCTCCAGATCCCAGCTACATTTATGAAAACCTGGAAGGACCTGAAAAGCCAGGCTCTTCCTTAAAACATTGTTTACATTCTGGGCCCTCTCAGCCCCTTTGGCTGAGATTCCTGGGTGCCCATGTTGCCATACTACGCTGCGGCATGGCCATGCACTGCCACACCCCCCATACCAAAGGACTCCCTTTGGTATACCAAAGGACACCCCCCTTTATACCATAGGACTCCAATAACAGTTCCCTCATACCACTTTTCTCATGCCTAAGTACTCCCATAAAACGTCCCTCATGCCTAAAGACCCCCATAACACAGCCCTGATACCTCAAGACCCCCATAACACCCCAAAGCATACCCCTTATAACTAAGGACCCCATAACCCTCCACTTAAACACAAGGACCCCAATGTCCCAGTACCCCCAAAGCATCTCACATCACCAACCTCTCAGGGCTCCCCACCTTTCCCCTCTCTGGTCTTGACAGTAACAGCGGCTCTCCAGCAGTCACTCCCCTTCTACAGCAATGACAAAGGTCCAATATGACCACAGCATCAGATGCTGGATCCAATCTGAGCACAGCATCTAATCTGCGTGCTTGGGGAATGCCTGCGGCACACACCTGGGGAAGTGGGGCCTGCCGGTTGGCGCACACACGTGGGTGACTGTGTAGTTGGCCGACCAGTGTGGGGGTTGGTGGTGTGGGGGGGGGGGGGCGTCAGGGAGTCGTTAAAAAAACAAGATCATGCAGGGGGGAATGGGGATGCCTCACAAGGCGATCTGGGCTGACAGAGCCTATTTTCAGTGGTGGTCCTGGAGCTGGTGCTCTGGTAGCCCTAATGTTAACCCTTTCACTGTCAAGGCCTTTTTTGCAATGTTTGCACACAATATAATCCTCATTTTAGGTCTGAAAATTAGTTAAAACCCCCAAACTGTATATATTTTCTGAAAGCAAAGACCCTGTAGAATAAAATAGTGGCACTTGCAAATTTGTACGTTGCACAATATTAGCGCAACACTTTATCAAACCTAAAAATGTTGCACAAAACGCATTTTAGTGCCCCAAAACACAATGTAATACCCAATTGTTTTGGAAAATCTAAAAGATGAAATTACGATGAGTAAATAGATACTCAACATGCCCAGGTTAAAAATTGCGTGCTTCCTTGAAAAGGTGACAAAATTCAGTACCCCAAATTGTCCATAAGCGACGCTTTAAAAGCGCCTACAGGTAATGAGTTTAGAGATGCACGTAAATATTGGCCCTAGAATTATTGCTCTCACTCCAGTGATACCCAACATGTGTAGCGCAACTGGTGGGGGCGAGCACGGTGCCGGGCCCTGGAAGCGATCTGGCTACAGCTGAGCCGCCAGAATTGCTTCTATTGTAAATCCCGCAGCCGGCTTTACAAATGTAAACAGAGTCCTGGCAGCTTTAGTCTGTTTATGCGGGCCCGCTGCCACCCAAGTGTGTTAAATATACTCTATACTAAGCGTTCCTGTTCATTCATAACTTGTGAAGATAGTATATTTACCATGTCCACAATCATGAATGAACAGGAAGTGATGTAAATCACTTCCCATTTATTCATAATTGGGGACACAGTAAACATACTCTGTCCTCAATTATTTACAAACACTAAGCAATCACTGAGTGCTCGTACTCACTCTCCATCCTGGATCGGCTGTCACGGGAGGCTGAACAAGCGGTGCGGGGAGGAGATCTCAAATCTCCTCTGACAGCTGACTCCTCCCCCGCACCGCCAGCCTCCTGTGAGTGCTTATAGCTGTCTACGCCCCCACACCACTGCTCTCATCTGTCACAGGAGGCTGGGTGGGGCGGTGCAGGAGGAGAGCTCAGCCTCCTGTGCAGCAATGACAGCTGTCTCTGTCCCCACACCACCGCTCTCCTGATCTGTGACAGGAGGCTGAGTGGTGTGGGGAGGAGAGAAGCTGGACACTCACAGTGCTCTCCTCCCCCGCACCGCTCAGCCTCTTGTAACAGATTCTCTCCTCCCCGCAGGACACTGCGCTGTCAGCGGGGAGGAGAGAAACTATGGATGCGCCGTTCTTTCATTTGAAAGATGGCACTTTCGGCATTTTGCCAAAAGTGCCATTTTCAGCCGATACGTTTTGGCGGCCGAAATTTCGGTGCATCCCTAATATTTAGGGTGTAACATGAATCATGGTTACATTTCAACCCCAACTTACCTGAATAGTGGGGTTCATCTCCCCGCAGGCTCGCATTAATTTTTTAATTCATTGACATCCATTCACAGATCCTTTGACCGGATCTACCATGGCAGAGGGACTTGCTCTCATTGGAATACAAGTGAAGAGATGTCACTACACTGGTAGTCCATTCATTCTTCCTCCTGTCCATGTTACTGAATCTCTGTATCAATGTACAGATATTGCGTAGCATGGACAGGAAGAAGAGTCTGCAGAAGCCATAGCAAAATATGTTAAAATCATGTAATAAATTTGGCTGATTGGTGTAAGTCCTTAGTGACCTGAAAATTCATTTTCATACATAAAATAAATTAAAATCAAATAAAAACAAAAATGCTGCATGCGTTCTATTTGATTAGCTCAATAGGGAACTCAGCATACTAGACTCTGGTTGTAATTGAAATGTCACTTTGGCTGGATGAACTTGAGAAAACAATAACAAAGAATTTTACATTTTATATTTTAAAGAAAATCAGTAGAAATTCACTGAAATCAAACAAAGAAGTTTGAGGCATATGTTTTCACAGATAAGAACATTGATTCTTTAATAATATGTAGCAGGGGTATAGCACTGAAACAACCTTTTGTGTTTTTATTGAAAGTACTTTTAAAGAGTCGGATCACAGTAAATACATTTGTTGTTGGACACTGCTCAGAAATTGATTAGGGGTTTTAGCCTGTAACAAAAGTGTTTTGTTTGATCTCCGGAATGGTATTCATTAAAAAAAATGGAACATATCAGCAGCTGACGAGGGAATCAGAAGCTACGATAGGAGCAGTTTTTTTTTCAGGTTTGTTGGGAATCTATTTGATACATTTCTGATTTATTAATACTAAGGCAGTCTTGTTTTTAAAACCCCAGCTAGCACATTATGCATTAAAACTGAATTGCTGTTTTTCTGCATTAATATTACATAACTTTTCAGCAAACACTTAAGGTGCCCATACACCTTACGACCATCGCAAGACTTTTGTCTTGCGATGGTCGTATGCTTATTGAAAGCTCGTACGATCTGCCCACCTTGGACGGGCAGATCGTACTTGCGATCAACGAAACGGTGTGCGCGGTACGTGCTACCGGACGAGCAGGCTAGAAACCCGCTAACAATCGTACGATTCTCGGCAGGTTTTCGAGCATGTTGGTTCGACAAAAGACGTGCGACCGTACAGTAGAAACGGTCGCACGTCTTCGTTCACACTGCTCGATTCTCGTACGATCACGGGATTTCGCCCGATTCTCGTACGAGAATCGAGCAGTGTATGGGCACCTTAATTGTGTGGCAATTTAGTTGTTTTTACCTACCAAACTTAGGGCTCTTTTTTGACATAAGGCCTCATCAATGCCCTATGTCACGGGAATGCAACCTCTGACTCTACAACTGTGGTGGAACTACAAATCATATCATGCCTTGGGAGCCATGTCTGTGGTTGTCAGTCTCACTATACCTACTTTGATTTTTGGTTGCACCATAGCTGGAGGGCCAAATTTTGCCTACCCCTGCCTTATGTGTTTTTGCCTTCTAATCACCTGTGGACACTTGTGGGTAAATAAAGCAGCACCAATGAAAGAGTGTGGGGTAGAGATGGTTGTATAGCTCTCAGCCTTATGACACCTTTTATCACAATATAGGCAAACGACACCCCCAGTTACAGAGGTCCTAAAGAATTAATATGCAAAAATGATTGGTAAAACCCACAAGTGCTTGTTTTTCAACCAAGTTTACTTTTTACTGGCTTTTCCTTGAAAAGTATATGCACATTCAGAGACTGATGTGAATGCTTCAATTCTGGTTAAAAAAGTGTCAGTCAATATTAGTCAAAATAAATAAATAATAATATTTTATGAGAACATGAGTTGATTGTCAATTTTATCCTTGGAGGAAACAACATACAGATTCTGTCCTCTGATACATTGTGCATTAACATTGCAATGTTTTTCTGCTAATAAAAAGTGTTGAGGAATATGTTATTGATATATGAATGAGTAAAAATAAATAAACTCAATGTAGAAATACTAAAATGTGTTCAAAGACTTCACTAATTAAACATATATGCAAACATGTTAGAAAGGATAGAATTTCCCAAACAAATGCTTATATGTTTTGACCCTTCCTCAAGCTATTTAACAAATGTTCCAAATACCCAATATCCAGAAATTACACAGTCCTCTTACAAATTACCCTTAATACATCTTTATACTACATTCATGTTGCAATGAAGAAACAGATGATATTTCATGAAGATATACATGTGAAATCTCATGCAAATCAGAAATACCTCAAGACACCATTCACAAGCACAAACACATCAAAATCCGTATTAAGGCCAGACAGCTGTAATGTGTTTAGATCATTGATCCACTTAACCTCTCTCCTCCTTAGTAACAAATCCTTATGTCTTAAGGTGCCCATACACCTTACGATTATCGGACGATTTTCAAACGAATCGTATGTGTGCATTGCAGTGTCCGACCGACAGTACTGTTCAATCGTACGACTTTTGACGGTCAAGCATGTTTGAAAACTTTGCTAGATCGTACGATTTTCGTAAGGTTGCTGGCGTTTCCGTCCGTCAAAAGTCGTACGATCTACACTGCGCTTGTGCTAACGAAAATACGGCAAATCATTTGCCATATTTCATCCATGTGCTTTTAGTTAATTACGGCTAAATTAATCTTGCGATGATCGGGGCAGGATGGGGCTGCCGTACGGAAATCGTACGACTATTCGATCATCGGACGGAAAGTTTCATCCGCGTAAGGTGTATGGGCATCTTTACCCTATATAACCCGCTTTATTTGTCCTGTTGGCCATTCTTAGGGAAACAGAAAGTGATGGGAAATAAAAAATGTTTGTGTTGTAATCAGAGAAGAAAATGAGGGTAAATCATTCCGTGAAAACTCTGTAATATGGGAATCCCTTCACTTTGGGTAAATGTTGTCTCATTTTCTGTTGCGCCTCCAAGGCAGGATGTAAAAAGAAGACTCGCCAGCAGGATATAGCAAAAAAAAACTTGCAAGGGGTTTAAGCCTTTCCTTACTCTATCCAAAACTTAAAGATCAGGAAGGGGGTCTAAACACCTGGTCTTGAAGTGGTTAAATATTAACAAAAATGCTATTAACTATAAACAATAATGTATCTTATTTGTGTATCACTCATCTGTAGATCCTCAAATCATCTCTGAATTGGTGCTGACACTATCCTTCCTTCTGGAGTGTGGCTACTTTTGTTCCCCATGGTCCCTGTGTGTGTTGTAAAGTAGCCACCACTCCAAGCTTACTCCCATTATGTACTACAATCTCTCGTTTAGTTTTCTAATTTGCATTGAAATTTTAGTCAATCATGGGAGTGACCTTGGAGCGGTGGCTACTTTACAACGCACACAAGGACCATGGGGAACAAAAGTAGCCACCCTCCAGAAGGAAGGACAGTGTCAGCACCAATTCAGAGATGATTTTAGGACCGACAGCTGAGTGATACACAAATAAGATACATTTTTGTGAATAGTTAGGGTACTTAAATAAATTTTTAAGATATAACTTCTGAGTTTAGTGTCACTTTAATAAGTTTTGTGATTTAATAAATCATCTGCTGGCATCTTTTAAAAATCAAAAATATACTTGTAATAGTATTACAATATAGATAAAGAGCTTGTTTTATTTCTCAAAGTGATATTAAAATCAAAAGGTTTGTGAACTATATCAAATGCTGATGAAATCACTTACAATGGATGCTGCTTCTTGAAGTTCAAAAGTTTTAGCTTCCAGCAGAATCAGCTGGTCCGCTGAGCATTGCCCTGATATCCTGTTTTAGGATTGCTTCTTTCCGTTGCAGTGTCCTATGGAGCCACCCTTATGTGTACTGCTCAGCTGTGTGTGTCTCCAACAAACACACAGACACTGCAGGGCAAGCCTCTCCCCTCCACCCTGCTCCTCCTACTTTGTCTCTTCTCCAAGATAGTACACAGCTGCTGTAGACTGCTCTGTCCATTGTGGTCTTGTATTGGTCAGAAACTTCAGGGAAGCTGAGCTGAAAGAGCTGAAGCAAGCTGTTTGGAAACATGATGCTTGGGGAAAATGAAAATAAATACTTTGCTGGGCAGTGCAGATTTGTTTGATCTGGATTCATTATTGAAAAAATGAGAGTTGAATACTACTTTAAGCTTTTCTTAGGAGCCTGAATGTTTTAGTATATATTCAGCCAGAAAATGAAGTCTCAAGTAGACCGTGAGATACCATATTCAATGAGTGCACCATTGATAAAAGACTGCATTTGTACAAAGATATGGCTAATGTTATTTTATTGAACTTTAAAACCCGAATAGAAAAAAAAGGATGCCAAAGAAAAGGCTTTCTCTGAAAATTGCCTTTTTGTGACTTGTTGAACATTAAAGAAATTGCTCAAATGCAATATAGTACGTACACTAGTGTGCTTCTCAGCTAAATGAATGCTTTTTTGAGAGCTCTTAACTTCCCCAAACAAATATAATAAAGTAGAATTAAAGATCGATAAGGTAATTCATGATCTGTATGTATTTTGCAGTTCATAGTTAATGTGGGACCGAAGAGAAGGGGGTGCGAGGGGAGTACTTGAGATAATGCACATTATGGCAAGCTAAACTCTTAGTTTGTGCTATTCCAAGGATGACATGTCTGTATTTTTCCTCTTCATTCCTCTTCCATCTCCATTTCCCTCACTGACACCCACTGTTTCAGGTACTAACTCTAGTAATTTTGTATCCTTGTTTTTGTCAAGCAGTATAGGAAGGAAACTGCACTATCTATGAAAACCTATAGTATAGTGTAGTTTTTCTGAATTTTCTTGCCACAAGCCAAGCCATCATTTCTGTTTTACTTGATCTTATCTACGGCTTTTAAGCCTAGGCACTAGAAGTCTGGGAAGATCCATTGGATACACAAGGTTTGTTGTAAAGACTGTTTCTTGGGGTCAGAATCTGTAGTGGGCTTTGCTACTGAAATTCCCATCATAAAAATTGCATATAAGATTAGGATATTAGAAAAAAATCCACACTCTATTGTATTAATAGGGTCCTTCAAAAGTTTCTATGTAACTTGGACAACATCTTTCTGTAGGGTTTTACACAAGAGCTCAGTCTACAAATGTGGTGAAGAGCCTAGCTGGCTGCACTTCTTCTTTACCTTCCAGAGTATATTGGCTGTCAATTGCACGGATTGTAAATGAATGAATATATATAGTCCATGCTATGTTACCACTGCTTTTATGGGAGTAATTTTCTTTTAATAAATCATACTCTGTTTGGATGGTACGCGCTATGGTGATCAATAAAGATTGGAGGCTATTGCTTTCCTATTTAAGAAGTGTTGCACAGATCTGTTTGCTGGTCTGATTACACCATTGGAGGACATCTGTGAGCGATTGGAGCTGAGGGCCCCCTCCCCTGGTTAAGAAGGGAATTGCCTGATTTGACCTCTTTTGAGACTTTTGCTGACAGACGCCATTCTGAGCCAGATGAAGAGGACCCTGCGCGGCCCCGAAAGCACTTGCATCTGGATGGCATTGTTTTGTCATTAAATGGACTAATTTCACTTAACCATTGGTGTGCTGGTGATATCTTTGAAATCATTGTATACTTCACGGTGCCGTCCGTGGTCCCTGCGAGCACCCACCTGGACTCCACAGGTTAAATACAAATCGGTAAGGAGTGCAGCATGACACATCTGTACAACATCAGTAAGGAAGGGCACAACTGGGTTGCAACAAACACACAAAACAGCTTAGGTTTTGTGTGTTTGTTGCATACTTACCTATGATGTCTGCAATGTGTCCACATTCTCCTTTGTGTAGTCCTCGAGGTGATGCCTGCACCTTCTTGGTACTTTTTCATTTAACTGCATCTCAGTGCGGCTGATCTCCTCCAGCCTCCTTTCCATCCCTTCCTGTCTATATGCACTCACTCCAGCTGCACACATTGCTTTGAACTGGCTTTCTGATAGTGACAACAGTGGATTGTCAAATGTGTGTCAGTATGGCCACTTTAGTCTCCACCGCAACGCATTGTGAGAGGGTGACAATGCAGGAGCTTAATGGGGAAACATTGTCACCCCAATCAATAGGCTGATTAATTCAACACATTTTAATGACTGTAATAACTCACAGTAATGATCAATTAATAAATGCAATGCACAGATGTAAATGGGCCAGATACTTGTCCAAATCATATTTATGTAGCCTGCAACATTTTCAGCTAAAAGCTGTTTCACAAACTTGTTTTTGCATGCATACTAAAGTAAACTGTGTTTTTTACTACAGCTCTGTGCTCTTGTGAACTGCTTTTCTTATTTTCCCCCCACATTTATCCAGCATTTTGTTTTAATAAATTATTTAGGTCTCTTTATAAAATGTTGCTTACTAATGTGTATTGAAGATATTACAGTTATCCTGTTTCTTTGCAGTTCACAGGTTTCCTGAAAACTTGCAGTGGATTAGTGGAAGGCATTTTGGTTTCTTTAAGCCCACCTCATCACTGGATATACTTTCTGAAAACGTTTGCTATTTCCAGTTGTGATACATAAAGTATTATAGTGCCCTCTACAGGTGAAGACATGCACTCGGCAAAATAAAGTTATGATCCAATCTGACTACATTTTTGTACTTTAAAGACAATACAAAGAATCTGATATTGTTTTCAGAGTTAAAGTTGTATAATTTAGGCATTGCACACTTTAACCAATTTAAAAGGGACATAATTAAAAATGATATGTTTAGACATGTTCCATAACATAATTAATATGCTTAATTGCTGTCAAATTGTCTTTTCATATATCTTCCTGTATCTCCATAAAACACCAGCCCTTGGCAGTGAGAGGAAAAATCAAAGAATTAGCATGTAATCTCCCTTCCACTGCTAATTAAGTCTAAAAACTGTGAACTCATCTCTAAGGGCTAGTTCACACCAAAAGCGTTCCAGGAGCAGAGCAGAGCAGTTACAAACCGGATCAAAACTGCATCCAATGTATTGCAATGGTATTTTGGGCTCTAGTTCACACCGCAGCGTTCAGTTCCAGAGCATGTACAAAAACTGCAGCAAGCCCTATTTTACCTTTTCTGGAACGCATGCAAACGCATCAAAAACACATGCACTGGAACGCACTGAAAGCCCATTTTAACCTAAGAAAACCGTCCCTGAATGGGTCAAAAACGCAGAAAAAAAAACACTGCACTGCGTGTGCAGAAACTCATGCAAATCTTGTCTGCATTTGGTGTGAACAAGCCCTAAATGCAACAAGCTCATCTAACATGTTCTGGCATCAAATAAACTTGTCAAAGCTTGAAGCTCAATATCTTTAAAAAGCTGCTCACCCTATCTCCAGCACTGTCCCACACAGATTCACCTAACCAGCAATCCACGCCGCTCCTCTTCAGGGCTGAGAGCTTGTTCACAGTAGCCCATCGGCTTAAACGGAGAGTTGTCACACACAGGCTAGTTTGTTGTGACAGCTCTGGCAGCGTGTGGTGTAAATTAACAACACACTTCACACTCAGCCTCTCACCAAGCAATAATTGTAGTGAAAGACCAGAATAATAAATAGTAATATAGATAAAATGTGCCGCGCTCTCAAATGTGCTCTGTATCTGAATTCAATATGTGAAACTTAGCATTTGCTATGTGGTATACAATTGTAACGTATAGTGCCTCAAAACAAGTAACAAAATGTATGACCCCATTAGAACAGGGGTCAAAATTTCAAGTCCTGAGCTACTAGCCAGGTCTTAGGCCTTGTTCACACCAAGCGCGTTCCAGGAGCAGAGCAGTTACAGACCCGAGCAAAACTGCGCCCAATGTATTCCAATGGTATTTTTAGCTCCAGTTCACATCGCAGCGTGCAGTTCCAGAGCAGGTCAAAAAGCTGCAGCAGGCCCTATTTTACCTGCTCTGGAACGCATGCAAACGCAACAAAAACGCAAGCAAATGCCCTGGAACGCACTGAAAGCCCATTTGTTCCCAAGAACGGCCCGGGACGCATCAAAAACACGGGGGGAAATGCGGCAAAACCCACTGCACTGCATGTGCTGAAACTCATGCAGATCTGCTCTGCATTTGGTGTGAACAAGGCCTTAAGAGTTACTCGCCACCAGTTGCTCACCTAACCCCTACCCTGCCCCGGCCTTAACTCCGCGCCTAAACACACCCTCTTAAATTATCTTATAAATGACACTGTTACATGTTTTATGCCGAATAAAGCTACAAAAATAAATATTAACAACAGCTTTAACAATATTACCATAAAGCTCCCTGTCCCCACATATAAAATGATACACTCCCCCCTCTTCCCTGCCCCCCCCCCTCACACATAAAATAATACACTCTCCCCCCTGTTCCCTGCCCCCACACATGAAATAAGAATCTCCCTCTGTTCCCTCCCCCCCACCACATAAAATAAAACAATGAAGCCCCCCTGTTCCCTGTCCCCCCAATATGTAAAATAAAACAATGAAGCCCCCTCACCGCTTGTCTTTCTGCAGGGAGGAGGGGAGCAGGCACAATCCCTGGTGATCTAGTAGTGATTAGTAAGGTCTGCTGCAGAGCCTAGCCAGGAGCAGCTAGCTAGCTGCTCCCACAAGTCAGGTACGCTGTCCGTGACCGCAAGCCTGACTGAATTTCCACTAGCCTGCACTGCATTTCTACTCGCCAGGTGCGAGCAGGCGAGTGGAAACTTTGAGCCCTGCATTAGATTGTAGTAACAAAATTAAATACTTTAACAAGATGATATTAGTCCACTTTTGTCCCACCTATAAAATGCGTATGAACGTCCACTTGTGATAAATATATCATGCAGCATGAAGTGAATTGTGCTCCCAGCACAAAGGTGAATGTAATTAGCCAGTGATTAAATAATTCCTTCGTGTTCCTTGTGGTCTCCACCTTCACTCCCAATAGAATAAAGCTGGCCATACACATTACAATTATCTGCAGATTTTCTATGGTCAGATGGAAAAGGTGCAACAGATTCCTTCATCTACGCTAAACTGTGTGGATGGAGTCATCTCCACCTGGGCCAATCTGTTGCACATTTTCCATCTGACCACAGAAAATCTGCAGATAATTGTATGGTGTATGAGCACCTTAAAGGTGCCCATACACTGCTCGATTCTCGTACGAGAATCGTGGGAAATCCCGCGATCGTACGAGAATCAAACAGTGTGAACAATTCCCCTCAATGGCTTATAGTATCTAATGAAAACCCTAAGAAAGCCAAATTAACCCATATTTAACAAAATGTAAGTTGTGCCCCACTTGTGTACAGCACTTTAAAAGCATATTTGTACTTTAAGAAATAGAACAGTTACCCTTTTTGCCTACCCTACCAACCTAAAGTAACCCCTTTCTATGCGATACCTCTCAACTGTTCCTGATTGCGTGGGACTGTCCCGGGATTTCAGCAAAATTCTGGGGTCCCACGGAATCCAGGCTGTGTGCCCAAGTTCAGCATCAGAACCCTTTTCCAGCATTTGGTTCCACTAATGTATCTCACAACACAGAGGGCTCTCACAGCAGCGGTTTCCATGATGATGGAAGGCGCAAAGAGAGTGCCAGGCAGTGGTACCATACAGTTAATGTACCCAGCGCAGGGCTGTACAAATCTAGCAGTTCTCCGCTGGCATTACAACACAATTGTGAGGCAGCAGTGATGGCAAGCAAGTAGCTGCCAGATCAGACAGCAACCTCTGTCATTGCTCTTCCAAATGTACTGCTGTCACAGGCAGTTTTTGGACAGCAGCCTCAGCAGACAGGGGGCCCGCTTCCAGGTCCAGGAAGTGTAGCATGATTTCACCTGGATGATGTGTGGGGAAGCTTTCTACGGGTTTGCAAAGTAGAAGGTGGAAGCTGGAGTCTGACATACAATATACTGGGGAATTTTGAACATGGCTTTAGTCAGGCTACAAACCTGGTGGTTATGGTCTTCCTCCAACCTTGCAGAGAGTTAATAAAGAAGGATGTGTGAAAGATTAGTTTGTTACGTGGAGACAAGTAAGAGGACTCTGAAATTTTGTTTGACTAAATAATGAGACCATCTTCTGGAAATCCACAGAATATTGAATGTCTAGAGCAGTCATGTAATAGCAGTTAGGGTGTGACAGGTCCTCTTTATGGAGATACCAGGGGTCTTTCAGACACCTAATGTCACCTGGGGACCCTAAAGAAGCTGAGGACGCAGAGATCTGCTTTCTCTGCTTCTTCTCCTGGCTCTAAGAGCCGGAGAATGTAAATAGTGACACTGGAAGTGATGTAATACATGTCACTTGCGGGTCCAGTTATCAGAGGAGAGATTCAGGGGCTGGAAGCCGCTGAATCTCTCTCTGATCGTTGCAGGGAGACTCGCCGTGCCAATCCCGGGCCCTGCACGGGGACAACAGAGCCTGGGGAAGCAGACAGCGCCCCGGGGGGGGAGGAGGGGGCACAGCGCCACTCGGTACAGAGGATCCGGCGGCTGTAGCACTTGTACATTAAGTGACAATTGCTGGCTGTTAAAAATGACAGCAACTTGTTTTAACCACTTCTGCTGGCCGCTGTGTATAGACGTATTGCGGCCGGAAGTTCAAAGTGTGATCTCTGTAACTTACAGTTGAGGCAAGATGGCAGTAATTCACCATTTTTAGATGTGTTGGCAGACAGTGAAGATCGTTGAGTAGTTTAATCCAACCTGTGCAGATCTGTACAACAACGAACATAGAAAAGGTCAAAAGATCTGATGTTATCCTCTTCATCAAAGAACACGTGGCTGAAATGCCGACTGGAACATAATTAGGAAGGGCGGCGCTATCTACACAGGGGAAAACTGAACTATGGGGAGGGGTGAAGACAAAAACCCGAGACAGATCAAACACAAATAATCTTAAAGGCTTATGAAAATGCTTGTGTAACGCGACAAAATAAATATACATTGCCCAGCAAAGTATCTCTTTAATTTTTTTTGCCCAAACACTGACAGTCATCATGTTTCCAAACAGTGCCAACTCTCTCAGCTCAGCTTCTCTGAACTTCCTGTCCAGTGCAAATCACAAGGAGAGCACAGTATCCAGCAGCTGTCCATCAACTAGCATACAGAAGGGAGGAGGGGAGTGTCTTACCATGCTGTGCCTTGTGTGTTTGTGATTTATAGCACACAACTTACTAGCACACACAAGGGTGGCTCCATAGGACCCTGCAAGGGAAAGGAGCCACCCTAAGGGCAGGTTCACACCATTTTGCATTGTGTTTTGCCGTGTTTTTACTGCAATTGTGCTGCTTTTCGGAGCACTTTTGTTGCTTTTAGCTTACAATGGGCTTTCAGGTGCGTTCCAGTGTGTTTGTTTGCATTTTTGATGTGTTTCCATGCATTCCAGTGCATTCCAGACCAGACAAAATGAGACATGCAGTATTTTTCTCTGGTACGGACTGCGCCGGTGTAAACAGAGGCCAGAAATAGCATAGGGATACCTTAGGATGCTTTTTGGGTCCAGAAACAATCTGGTCTTGTCTGGAGATAATCTGGATCTCGTGTGAATGGGCCCCAAAAAAGATATAAAGGCAGTGCTCTGCAGAGAGGTAAAACTTTTAAACATCAGGAGCGACGTCCATTGCAATTCATTTAATTAGCATTTGAGAGTGAGCAAGGAAAGAGAGATAGGGGAGAGAGCAAGGAGAGAGAGCGCGAGGAGAGAGAGAAGAGACAGACAGAGGAGAGAGAGAGAGAGACAGGGGAAAGAGCAAGGAGAGAGAGCACGAGGAGAGAGAGAGAGAAGAGACGGCCAGAAGAGAGAGAGACAGGGGAAAGAGCAAGGAGAGAGAGCGCGAGGAGAGAGAGAAGAGACAGACAGAGGAGAGAGAGAGAGACAGGGGAAAGAGCAAGCAGAGAGAGCACGAGGAGAGAGAGAGAAGAGACGGCCAGAAGAGAGAGAGACAGGGGAAAGAGCAAGGAGAGAGAGCGCGAGGAGAGAGAGAGATAAGAGACGGCCAGAAGAGAGAGAGGGGAAAGAGCAAGGAGAGAGAGCGTGAGGAGAGAGCGAGAAGAGACGGCCAGAAGAGAGAGAGGCAGGGGAGAGAGCAAGGAGAGAGAGCGCGAGGAGAGAGAGAGAAGAGACGGCCAGAAAAGAGTGAGAGAGACAGGGGCAAGAGCAAGGAGAGAGAGCGCGAGGAGAGAGACAGAAGGCCAGAAGAGAGAGAGACAGGGGAAAGAGCAAGGAGAGAGAAGAGACAGCCAAGAGAGAGACAGGGGAGAGCGCAAGGAGAGAGAGTGCGAGGAGAGAGAGAGAGCAGGGAAAGAGAGACAGAAGAGAGCAAGGAAAGAGAGCACGAGGAGAGAGAGAAAAGAGACAGCTAGAGGAGAGAAAGAGACAGGGGAGAGAGCAAGGAGAGGGAGAGAAGAGACAGCCAAGAGAGAGAGACACAGGAGAGAGCGTGCGAGGAAAGGGAGAGAGAAGAGACAGCCAGAGGAGAGAGTGAGAGACAGGGGAGAGAGCAAGGAGAGAGAGCGCGAGGAGAGAAAGAGAAGAAAAAGCCGGAGGAGAGAGTGAGGGACAGGGGAGAGAGGAAGGAGAGAGAGCGTGAGGAGAGAAAGAGAAGAAACAGCCAGAGGAGAGAGAGAGACAGGGGAGAGAGAGAGCAGGGAAAGGGAGACAGGGGAGAGAGCAAGGAGAGAGAGTGTGAGGAGAAAGAAGAGACAACCAGAGGAGAGAGAGAGAGAGAGACAGGGGACAGAGCATGGAGAGAGAGCGCAAGAGAGAGAGGCAGTAGTCCCAGTAAGGATTTTAATGTGCTTGTTTTTTAAATGCAGGTGTTCTTTGGTTGGTAGATCTCATTGAGCTCGTAATTTGAAAATTAGATCTCCAGACAAAAAATTGAGGGATACAGGATTACACAATAGGAGTGTTCAGAAGATTTTTCACCAATGTGTATTGGTTTGTGTCTGCTGTGCAGTCCCCTGCTGAGCGACGTGGTCCTATCCACACTACTGTCTGTTATAATGAAACAGGTGGATGGAACCACAGCACTCAGCAGGGAACTAGACATCCAAACCGTCAGATACAGACCGTTCTTCGGCAGCCAAGTGTGACGGTGCAGGCAGCAAGACAAGAAAGGCATAAAAGCTTACTTTTCCAGGCAGCATTTTTGTTACATTTTACTTTAGATGGTTTGTTGTACATGTCATGGCAGCCAATAGACTAAAGCCAGCTGCAATATCAGTTGTGAGTGTTTTCTGGTAGAGGTGTTTTAGACAGTTGTAAAACCACCCAGTCACTTCTATGGCTGTCTTTAGTGTGCACTCCACCAGTCAGTTCCCTTGTGGTTCCCCCACTTCCCCTGGGAATCAGGACCACAAACAAAAACCTTCAGATGGCCTAGCGGGAAGAGATCAAGAACACCCATACTACCGTCTCCTATGATTCTACAGTTCCCCATTAGAAAATAATATACAATATTGGAATAATGGGGGGTGTGGTTGAGTAATTTTCAACCCAAAAATTCAGATTATGACATGTGCGGCAACAATGACAAATTTGGTTTGGCAGCAAATGTGTTCAAGTATATCTACAATGCTAACAATGAGCTTCTCGTTTGCACTCTGCCAGTCAGTGAACTATGCCAATGAATGGGTTTTGTTATATCTGTTCCTTATTTCTGTTGACCCTGCCAGAAATCCAGTACAAATCTCAACCAGTAATGTCAACCTCGCCCAGTTCATCTCTGTAGACTACAGAACGCCTCTCCCATGTTATGAAGCTGAGGAGGTGGGGAGGCGTTCTGTAGTCTTGTTGTAGGGTCACAACTTTGCTTCTCTATAGATATAGCTGTGAAAATAGAAAAGTAATGCACACACAACGTCTAAGGACTGGTTAACCTAAATATATTTGTATTACATACATATTTATGTCTCCTAGAAGAGAAAGACATGGATGGAAATATTAGTGAAATGTGTTAACCAAAAAAAACAAAAAAACAATTTGCAATACACTGTACAATGCGAACGGCGTCAGTGCAGTTACAGCACACAACACTGATCTAAAAGGATCAGCGCTCTCAAACATTTTGTCCCTCGCAGAACTCCTTACGCTAGAAACCAGGCGATACCATTTTTATACCAAACGGCGAAAACAATAGTTTGCTCTCCTAGTAAAAAAAGAAAAACAAAAAACGATCCGTTAAGTCTAAGGGAATTAAATATTATTATTTTTTTTAGCAGAATACTATATACCGGGTGACTTTACCTCTCCAAAGCCCGTCTTTTTTTGGCTGGCAAATGGTTCCTTCCGGCAGGCTGGGAGAGCGTGGTGACGTCACACGCAAATGAACCACTCACGGACGAAGAGAGGGAAATTCAAATCGAGTCATCTGGCAGCCGCCCGCAGTTGACACAGAAGAGGAGGAAGAAAAGAAGGCAGGGAGATGGCGGCCGAGGAAGACGCGGTGAAAGTCTGTTTAAGGGTTCGCCCGACTATACAGAGGTAATAATGACAGCGCAGTATTATAGGGGGACTATTATTGCGTGCTATTTTCACATTGTGTGACCTCAAGGCACCATAGTGTCTGCTTATTGCTCAGCGATGTCTATAAGACTGATGGCTATACCGGGTACAAGACAAGGTCCTTTACTTCTCACACACCAGAAGAGCGCAAGCCCCCCCCCCTTAATAAACTTGGCTACCTAGATACATTTCTAACTAATAGTTAGTAGTTCTTATCTGCCTCCTCCTTGCATGTTTTCCCAGGCTCTTTGTCCCATGTCAGAAATCTACACCGCAATTTAAAAAAAAGTCTCTGACAGAACTCTGGGCAAAACTTTTCTTAACCCTGGCAGTGGGGCAACCCCTTACTGCAAGGTTTAAAGGAGAACTATGGGGTAAGTGTTCGAGATCGAGAAGTGAGCGATTGACGGTATGTGTTCGCACACTTCCCGATATATTGAACCGGCGTGTGACAGTTTTAAGGCCGTGACACACTGCAGGCGAAGTGGCGCGCTGCCTTTGCGAGCAGTGTGTCATGTCACTTTCTTCTCGGCACCTCAGCTGGCGAGAGCTCGCAGAGCTGAGCGTGCCGAGATGAACAATTTCAACTTCAGCCAATTGGCTCGCGCGTATAAACCGGCGCGACGGGATGCGACAGCTGGCAGGTTGTTACAGACGAGCCGATTGGCTGAAGGTGCTGTCACTCATCTGACTGCACTCAGCTCACACACTGCACGCAAAGCTCCGTGCCGGAGAGCTTTGCTTCGCTCTGCACGGCTTCGCGTGCAGTGTGTCACGGCCTTCATTGTCACACGTCGGCTCGAACTATGAAGTGAGTGAAAATCACTCACCTCAAAGTTCTCCTTTTTTAAGTGCTTGTTTTTGTCTAGCTGCTAAAATAATAAGGTTATACTCACCCGAAACTCTGAGCCAACTGTCACAGTACTCCCTTGTTCCCCTCTCCTTTGTTGAAGCATTGGAATAATCCGCAGCCTCTACACATCTATACGCAGTGTATAAAATGTGATTTATGGGACCTTAGACCAGGTAAATAAAAGGTTTGCACAGAGTTCTTTAACATGCAATTTTGTATCGTTCAAGAAAAAAAACCTCCATCCTATTCCTTCTTTTTTGTTGCTTTGGTCCAAAACGATCAATTTGACCCCAATTAACTATTAAAACAAACTTTTTTGAATGATATTCTACTGGAGTATGGCTAGGTTTAGTTTCTAAAGAGAGCCTGTCGCATCTCTAGCCAGCTTCTGTCAGCAGTAATAGAAGCCCACAGTTTCAGACACACTTGGAAGTGTCTGATTGCAGAGTGACCTGCTTTTTATGTTCCATTCATAAAATGCAGGCTGTGGTGTCCCTCTGAGTTCTCTCTGCTTAAAAGTGCATCTCAACCAAAGAACAAAAATGTGGCGGCAAAATATGCTTTTTTTTTTTGCAGTGGTAGATTGTAAGGAAATTTTCAGTTCACGATTTCTGACACGGTCCACAGATAAATACTAGAGGTGCACCGAAATGAGAATTTCAAAACCGAAATAAAAGTCAGGCCGAAACAAAAAATGTTTTTTTATTGTACATTTTTCAAATATTTTATTTTTTTATACACTTTTTTACATTTTTTTTTATTAATTTTTTTAAAATTAAATATTTTTATTTTTTACTTTTAGGGGCTTCGGGGAAATATTGGGGGTTTAAACAGACTCCTGATATTTCCCTTTAAAATAGAAAAAGAGATTGAGAACCGAGTCCTCAATCTTTTTCTGCACCCCCTGTTATCAATGAACAGGAATTCTCAATACTGAGTGCTCCTGTTCATTCATAACATGAGGGCATGGTGTGTTTACTATAACCACAATCATGAATGAACAGGAGGTGATGTAGATCACTTCCAATTCATTCATAATTGAGGATATAGTAACCATACCATGTTCTCAATTATTTACAAACACTCAGCGATCACTGAGTGTTTGTACCTTGCTCTCCATCCTTAATAGAAGTCACCAGCACTCGATGATTTGTGCAAGAAGTAAAGCACTTTGTTAAATCGTCACATGTGTCAAACAGCAAACGTTTCGGGGGCAACGCTGAGTCCCTTCGTGGGCGACCTAGTGTTTTGTTTTGGTGACTTCCATTATGGACTGTACCTGACACTGCGCCATCCGTGTTGTCACTTCAAACACCAACCTCTCATCCAAGGTCTGTATGCTATATGGAGTGCAGGTGATTTCGTATTATCGATTGCTCTCCATCCTGACACGCTGTCACAGGATGCTGGGCGAGCGGAGCACAGCGCTGGCTGTCTCTGCCGATCTGTGATAGGAGGCTGAGCGGTGTGGGAGGAGAGACGCTGGCCGCTCACAGCACTCTCCTCCCGCAGCGCTCGCCCACCTGTCACAGTTTCTCTCCTCCCCGCTGGGACACAGAGCAGCGCCCAGTGTGGAGGAGAGAATACACGAATGCGCCGCTGTATCGGCCAGAAAATGGCACTTTCGACATTATGCCAAAAGTGCAATTTTCTGTATATATCGGTGCATCACTAATAAATGCACCACTCATTCTTGAAATGTACATACACTAATGCTGCAGGGGAAAAATGTGTTATTGGAGGAAAGGCCAGACACATGACTTTGACAGATCAGATGACCAGGCTCTTTTTTTTATTTCAATGTATATTTGTAAAGCACATCACTGCGCTTTATAGATGTGCAACTTGTTTGTTTTATTGTTTTTTTAAGCAACATAAGTCCATCCCACTGCTTTATAACTGGGCCCCCTGTTGCCTCCATGTCTTTTGTCTCCTCATGCACCCCTAAGCCCATGTAAATGCGGCACAGATTGGCATTCTGGCCAGCCAGCAATCCTGCAGTGCCCGCCTCTGTTAGTAAATGGCTGAGCTCTGAGTCGGAATTAGAAGCAGCTATGACAGACTGAGCATTCATGGCTTTTGGGACATTCTAGAAGGTAGATAAGGGTAGATGCAGGGACTTCTTGGCACCTGCTTGGTGGTTTATTGGTTTGATGGAAAAAATATTAACCTAATAGAAATTTGGTGTGTGTGAAAGCATGTAATGCTGGTCTCCGAGCATGCAGAAACATTTGTCAAATTTTGCATATGCCGCAAATTCATTGCTGTTAAAGAACCAATACCCATGGTTTATTAATGCCTATGCCTGACTGCTGACCCTGTAGCTTCATACAATTTTTCCTATTGGTTTTGTGATCTCATTTGCCTGTGTGCAATGCAACATATTTTTGAGTATTTTGTTTAGCAGTCTTGGTTATTTGTTTAGCAATATTGGTTAGTGGATAACTGGTACTACCTTTTTTCAATATTTAGATGTTCTAGCTCTGACTCATAATCAATTATTTGCAGTAAGATACAATTTACATCTAAGAATGTTACTGTAGTGTGGGAAAAAAAGCTTGGGTATGTTTTCCAGAAAGCCCATCTTCCATAGAGTTGAATGGCATTGCATTCAAGTTACATGTATATTCATAGCCAAAAACATGGGTACTCCCTATATAAAGCAACAGTCACTCGTCTCCAATTTGCGTATAATTGCCTTTTTATAGTGCTTCCGCCCCCTTCATTACATAGTACATACCCTGTGCTTCCAGATATGGGAGCATCTTTCCAGGATGGCAGTGCTCAGGCTTGAACGTCCAGTCGCCAAGCTCAAACACACACTAAGGAGGTGGACTGCGTAAGCTCTGGTGAGCAGCTCTTACTGGGTTTGACTCCAAGCTCTGATGGAGTGGTGGTGGGCAGCGAAAGTTTGTTTTTAGTGAATTGAGGATGGGCATTCAAGTGTCATTTTTGCCTGAATGAGCATGCAATACGTCTTTTTAAGGGCACAAATCTCAATTTGATTTTTTTTTTTTCCTGTCTATAATTCAGTAATTTAAAAAAGTGCAGGAGTATTTTTTCCCCATTGTAATACTTTGTACTGACGAAAAATGCAGATTTAAAAATAAAAAGCCTAACTAACGGAATGCTGTTTCTTTCTAAACTCTAGAGAACAGGGGGATCAAGTGAATTTAATTTGGAAAGCTGAAAACTCTACTGTATCTCAGATTGATGGCACAAGATCTTTTCATTTTGGTAAGTTTTCGGCAGGTTTTTAATTGTTTAAGTAAAATAATGTTTTCTTAACCAAAGGGATGTAGCTTGGGTGTCGAGTGACTAGATAAAATCAGTGCCGATACCGAGTATAGCTATTCCTCACTTAATGACCTACCTGTTTAGCGACTGCTCGCACTTACGACCAGCTCTCCAACAGTACATGTGGGAACGTGGCTGCGGCATCTTGCATACAGTGCTGTGCTCTGTTCACCGCTACTATTCTCGGGTAAGTACTGTATTTAGATATACAGTACACTGTACAGTGCTGTACATCTCCAACAGTACTGTACTAGTACAGTAATGTATACAGTTCCTCACTTAACGACCAATTTGTTTAACAACCTAGTCGTAGGAACGGAACCCGGACGTTAAGTGAGGAATAGCTGTACTTGTACTCACCCAAATGCTCCTATACCTTTCCTCTGACCGGCAGTGCCACAAGGGAATATGGAGCCAGCTTCCCAGCCAATTGGGAAGCCGGAGGTGGATAATGACATGCCGCCCAGCTTCCTGATTGTCCGGGAAGCTGGCTCCATGCTAGCGGCAGTAGCGTTATTGGCGAGTACCGAAATATACATTTGGTTACTCGATACCGAAAAAACATTATTGGTGCATCCCTACTAGATGGGTTGACTGATGTGCATTCATGTTTATGTTCTCCTAAGCGAATGATAATATACTAACTTAGGAAGATTCTGTGCTCTTTTGTAGATCGTGTTTTTAATTCGCTTGAAACAACATCTCAAGTTTATCAAGAAGTAGCAGTTCCGATTATCCGCTCAGCTCTACATGGATATAATGGTGATTTTTTTATTTTTATGTAGTATAGAAAAGCCCAACTATGTTGTTGATCTGTGGATACTCAAGTCATATATGTTTTTTTGCAGGAACTATATTTGCTTATGGGCAGACTTCTTCAGGCAAAACATATACAATGATGGGAACTCCAAATACCCTGGGAATTATACCCCAAGCAGTTAAGGAAGTGTTTAGAATCATTCAGGAGGTATGTATCTTGGCAAAAGTTTGTGAATGTGATTTATATGTTTAGACACATTTTGAATTCTTTGCCAGCCATACAATGTCCCATATCTCAGACAGTTACCCATTATGTTATCTGAGAAAAGCTGGGAGTATGTAGACAAAATGTTCAAACTAATGTCATTTCTATATAACCCCCATTACTCTCGAGGATAATGAAGGTTAATTCTTTCTTTGCCATCTATATATTTGTATTTTTTATTGTCCTGGGTTAATGTTTTAAAGTATGGCTATATGTTTTAACATTTTATCTTTCTACTCTACTGTAATATAGTTCTCCCAATTTAAACTGCTATTACAAATGCATAGAATTGTTATTCATTTGTAGTATATGCAAATTTTATCTGAAAATTCTCTGTAATCTGAACATTTTATGGGAAAATACTGTTGTATATTCTATTATTGTTTGCATCTATCCTTTTAGATACCAAACAGAGAATTCTTATTACGAGTTTCATATATGGAAATCTATAATGAAACCGTCACAGACCTCCTGTGTGATAGCAGAAAAAAGAAGCCTTTGGAAGTCCGTGAGGATATTAATGTAAGTTAAATCTGGTTTATTTTCATCAGTTTCTTGGTAATTCTTTAAAGTGTTTGACTAGGCATTACCCCCAAACCTCGCTCTCCCCTTCCAGAGCATATCCCAGTATTAAGAAACAGCTTTTATTGCTCCCTGTGACATCCCTAGGTTTGTAAAAGGCTTGCAGTTCAGCTGCTGTGATCTCTGTTCCTATTTGTAATATTGTGCCTCTAACTAAATCTCTCAAAAGCTTTTTTTCCCCATGCACTGTATGGGCAGGGTCTTTGGGGGGCTAAGGCATTAACACTGTTTTGTTTAGTTTGGTAAAAAAAAAAAAACCAACGTAGGCGTGTGATGAGGGAATGAGAGGCATGTGGGATAGGCAGAATTATGTTGTCTAGCAGGCAGCTAATATTTCTTGGGTTTCAGTCCAAACAAAGTTTAGCGCACACTAGATTTCCGGCAGATCAGGGAATTTCTGTACTTGCAGATTCAGTAATTCAGTCGTTCACTGTTCATCCATACACACACTGCACCTCTTCTCCATCTTGCAGTGCTGCTCCTTGCTCCCTACCCCTTCTTACTATAATATGCTTGCTAGGGATGTCCCGATGCCACTTTTTCAGGCCCAAGTACAAGTACTTGCCGATACCAATTAACGATACTTTTCCTTAAAGGGACAGGTGACTAAATGATCCATAGTACAACTACATGTTCTGTACTATGGATCATGATTGAACCTATTAATGTTAGCAGCAGAGAATTGTAACTTTACTGTTGGAGTGTAGTGGAGGTGTGTGCTGTATATATGTACTACATATACATTACACATGTCCAGTACACTATAGCAATAGATTTACAGCCAGCCCTGTCCCAGCTTTCCTCACTCAGTTTCACTCCGATCCTTGTTGCCTCTCGTAGTCGTCGCTGGTCAGGATCGCTGCATCGCGTCTCGGTGCTCAGCGTGTGGGAGGCGCTCACAATTCTGCCCTGCTAACATGAATGGGTTAAATCATGATCTGCAGTACATATGTCCCGTACACTGCAGTAATAGAATTACAATTCTGCCCTGCTAACATGAATAGGTTAAATCATGATCAATAGTACATAATGGTACATAACATGTAGTTGTACTATGGATCATTTAACCCATTCATGTTAGCAGGGGATCATTGTAAATCTAATGCTGCAATGTACAGGACATTTGTGCTGAATATGTATATATATATATATAGATATACAATTCTGCACTGCTAACATGAATGGGTTAAATGATCATGGATCATTTAACCCATTCATATTAGCAGAGGATAATTGTAAATGTATTGTTGCAGTGCATGCTATATGTCATATATAGTACTTGTACATATAGAGTGCCTGCAACAATACATTTACAATTATACTCTGCTAACATGAATGGGTTAAATGATCCATAGTACAGGGCTACATATAGATCATTTAATCCATTCATGTTAGCAGAGTATAATTGTAAATGCACTGTATTAGCACTGTGTACTCTATATGTAGTACATATAGCGTATATACTGCAGAGAATACATTTACAATTAAACTCTCCCCCCCTTGCCCTCACTCACTGCCGGAGAGAGCAGCGACGAGTCAGCGCTGGTCCTGTGGGAGGAGCTCCAGGTGGGGTCCTAATTTAGCTGGCTCAGAGGTGCCGGCCAGCTAAATTAGAATCCCACCTGTAGCTCCTCCCACTGGACCAGCGCTGAATCGCCGCTGCTGGGTTGTTGTTTTTTTTCCTTACTTACCTCGCCGAGCGTCGTGTCACTGCTGCTCTGGTGGGTGGCGCTCCAAGCGGGGTCATCTGGCAGTTTCCGGCCACCTAAATTAGGACCCCGCCTGGAGCTCCGCCCACCGGAGCAGCAGTGACGCGACACCCGGCGAGGTAAGTAAGAAAAAGAAAAAAACATAGCGCAAGCTTCGGCGCTAGGCATCGGAGCATTTGTACAAGTACTTGTCAAAATGCCCTGTAACGGGCGCGATTCCGATTCTAGCATCGGTATCGGGACATCCCTAATGCTTGCCAATGTAAAAATGGGATACATTTAAGAACAATTTTTAGCATAACCTTGGCGCAAGTGCTTGATTACTCCTACGCACCATGGACAACTTTTAAAGTGATTTAGCGTGACCGGTGCAACACAGAAAATGTGTTTAATGACTGATTTGGCACACAGACAATATAAAAATTTACATATTACCCTTTCCATGTCCCTGTTGTCATTAGTCCTTTACTTTGCCGTATAATTATTTTCCCCAGATAGCAATTTACTGGTGCCAAAACTGGCTCACCAGTTTTGTCATCATTCACAAACCTCTTTCTTTGTATTGTGGCATGTTCAGCGTAAAACCCTTCATTATATTTGTCTACAGGTTTATTCTTGATGATTTATTCCTCCCAATTGCTTACATGTTCAAACTGTGACTTTTCATTAGTTTTTGTATAGGAGCAGCATTGTGAATGGTACTATCAATTTAAGACCTACAGTAAATGAGCCAGTGCATATATATCTATGTAGGCACAAAGTAACCAGATTTGTCATAGGCTGGCATATGCAGCAAAAAAGGGATGAGTGAAAAATCTTCCTTTTTTTTTTTTTTTTTTTTTTTTTTTTTATATTATCTGTTCAAACCGGCCTAAAAAGGTGGGTTATTTTTATTTTTTTCTTATTTACAGCGAAATGTGTATGTTGCTGGCCTGACTGAAGAACTTGTGATGTCTCCTGAACATGTCCTGCAATGGATCAAAAAGGGTGAAAGTAAGAAATGTATCTAACTTCTAGTACAAGAATTTTAATTGCTTGGAATCCAGCAATTGTCATTCAAATAATTCCTGAGCCATTTTAGATGCTTTCTATGGACTTGCTTTTCACTTTAATGCAAATCTATATCCAAAACTTTTCTTTAAGTTTTACCTAGAATGTGGAATGATTGGGACCCCTGTCAGGTTTTTTGTTTTTTTTTTGTTGGTCTGTGTCCTCCTTGGTGAGGGGAATTTTATCAATTTTGGAGCAGACAAAATCTGGAGCAGCTGTGCATGGCAACCAATCAGCTTCTGTCTTCAGTTTGTCTCGTTAAGATTTGAAAATTAAAGATAGAAACTGATTGGTTGCCATCCACAGCTGCTCGAGACTAAGTCTGCTCCGGTTTTCATTTCAAAGTTTTTATTAAATTTTAACAGCATATAGGGTACAAGACACAATCAGTACTGAAGTGCATATACAGCGGAGAAACATGGAGACGGTGGTCATTGTCGGATAGCTCACACTTGTGGGCTTATGGTCACCAGGTTGTCTGCTCCGGTTTTAATAAATTCCCTTCACTGTATTTTCTTCCTAGTAGCTGTTGCCACAGAGGAGCAAGGGAAATCCAAAATCTTGAGTTGACAGCCACCAGAAGAAGGAGAAATGTTATGAGTGAAATGTTTTTTTTCTGACCTCCCCTCAATAAGCCTTCATTCACATGAGTCTGCTGTTTTTGTTTTATTTAAATAAAGAGAAATTGACCTGGGAAGCATAAATAAACGTTATTCTACGGTGTTTAAATGTACATGCGTTAAGGCGGGTTCAAAGTAACAGATCTGCCCTTGAATGTGCAGTCTTGCAACTGAATGCATCTAATGTGAGCAAATGGAATATATAAATTAGACCGTTTGAAATCGTTGCAGGCATATGCAGTGATTGTATGCCCATAGGAATGAGACCTTGGGGGAAAGATTTCCTCTTACTTCCTGTGGCTCCTCCAGGACAGGATGTGAATGAAAATCTCACCAATTGTACTGGGGGGAAAAAGCAGCAGGTGTTAACCTTTTCTCTAGCTAAAATGAAAAATGTTGGCTATACATACACTTTATAACAGAACTCCAGGTAAACAACCATTGGTAATTTCTGCTATGTGAGGAAAAAAAATTTATTCTGCTGAAGTTTGTCGCATCCAGGTTCACTGCTCTATCCTTTTAAAAATGTCATTCATGTTGGATAGTACAAAATATATTAAAACTGACTCTAAATGCTGCACATGTGAAGTCACCAACTTCAGAATTTCATATTCTTTTACAGAAAACAGACATTATGGGGAGACAAAAATGAATGAGCGCAGTAGCCGGTCTCATACAATTTTTAGAATGGTAAGTTTGATATTCTTTTATTTTGTTACCTTATCTTTTTTTTTTATACTTTGAAATATGGAACTTTGAGGCCGTGGAATATAATATGGCGCTGTATAAATGATTGATTAAAGTCCATCTCTGGGGGGGGGGGAAACCACCCTAGCCCTGTATTATACGTGAGAATGCAGAGGGACAGCCCACCAACCGGAGTGTAGGGGAGAGGTGAGCGCCGACTGCCAAGGGAGCCAGAATTGGGCAAGTAAAAGACCTTTTACACAGGTTCTGAGTAGTTAACCCCACTGTAAGGGTAAGTTTTTGGGGTTTTTTTCCCCAGAGATGAGCTTTAAAATGTCAAGATTGGTTAAATGATAAAGTAGTAGCAGTAAGATAGTTAATTGATAAAAGTTTACTTTCAAACCATGCCTAAAAAATTGTTCCTCACTTCTGACAGATTGTTGAAAGCCGAGAGAGCAATGACCCTGGCAATTCAGAGAACTGTGAAGGAGCAGTTATGGTATCTCACCTGGTGAGTTAGTTTAAACCTTGCCATTTGTTTTCACCAAGTGTCATAGTTCTTTAAATATTGTTTTGTATTGTGATATGAAATATGATTTCATTTTTATGAGTAATATTTTTATAACCCCAAACACATTGTTGGCTTATATCTTCCATATACACTATATTGTCAAAAGTATTGGGACACCCCTCCAAATCATTGGACACACTCCTAAACCTTGTGGACAGCCTTCCCAGAAGAGTTGAAGCTGTTATAGCGGCAAAGGGTGGACCAACTCAATATTGAACCCTACGGACTAAGACTAGGATGCCATTAAAGTTCATCTATGTGTAAAGGCAGGCGGCCCAATACTTTGTCAATATAGTGTCAGTGTGTATATAGATAAATACACACATCTGCTGCCGTCAGGGGATCTGGGACATGTTTACTTCTTATAATGCTGCTACTATTGTAGCCTTGCCTGGCTGAGATCCAGAGCACATGCAATAGATGGAAGGTCCACGCAGCACATCCAAAAACTGCAGGTAGATGATCGAGAAGTGAGATGATCTATGTGTTCGCTCACTTCCCGATCAATAGAGCCGACGTGTGACAGTCTCATTGTCACGCGTCGGCTCGAACTATGAGGCTGCGTGATTTTCAATCAACTCATAGTTCTCCTTTTTAAGGCCTGGTTAACACCTAGGCGTTTTTGAGCAGATGGAAAAGCACTTTTAAATGCCCAACACAAGAAATGCCATGATTTTCAATGGCCCTGGTTCACACCTGAGCAGGAAAACGCCAAACCCCCAAAAAGGTACATGAACTTCTTTGGGCAGTTTAAAAGCACGTTTTTGCCCCATAGACGTCATTGGAAATGCCCCAAAACGCGTGGCACAAGTATGTTGCACATTTTCATGAGCGTTTTTGCACATTTAAACGTGCTTTCTTCCATTGCCCGCAATATTTTGAGCTGCCAGTCAAAACGTGTCTTCAGCATGTTTAAAACGCGCATCAAAATGTGCACAACGCGCATAACCACAGTGTCTCTAAAGCGCAAAAGCTGTGCCGTCTAGGTGTGAATCAGGCCTATGTGGTTAAAGTGTGTCTATACCCATTTGTTTTATTTGGGATAGAATTGGGGAAGGTTAGAAAGTCTGTCAGATTTTACAGCTATCCAGAGCTCTGTTGAGGTGCCCATACACTGCGATTATCGCGGAAAATCCCGCGATCGTACGATAATCTCAGTGTATGGAAGGCGTGCAACCGTTTTTACTGTACGGTCGTATGTCTTTTGTCTAATGAGCATGTTCGGGAGACAAACGCCGAACGGGCCTGTTTGCGCACACTGCCCGTTTCAGCATTGCGGTCATCGGAAGCCCGCCCCTCAGCGGGACAGGCTTGCAATGATCGCAAGTACGATCTGCCTGTCCAAGATGGGCAGATCGTATGTTTTTTTTTATTATTTTTTTTTTTTATTGCTTTACAACCATCGCAAGACTAAGGTCTTGTGATGGTTGTAAAGTGTATGGCCACCTTTTAGATAGATTTCCCTTCACTTTCTGTTCTTGAGGCAGACTTTTACCAGACAAGTAACAAGTAGTGTCCTCTTTGGAAGTTTTTCCATCTAGTCCTGTCCGGATGGCAGCCCAAAATGTGGTATTTTCCTTCACTTTCAGTTGTTACGGTCACCAGGAAAAAGAAGGTAAATCTGCCTAAAGGGGGCACAGACAACAGTAAAGGCCTAACATCCTTCTCCACTCTATCCAAAGGGAAAAAAAGAACACCTTAAAAAAAAAAGTGTATTAAAATTGTCATTTCTGACCTGCTAATGATGCAGGTTAGCTGATCTAAAGCAGATACTTGGAATAATTTCTGTGCTACCTGTACTTTAACCCCTTTGTAACTAGTGAGGTACTATTCATAGTACCTCACTGGCACCGGGCCCATTTAAACAGACTCCTGGCGGCTTAAGACCCCAGGACTCTGCTTCTATTGTAAAGCCGACAATAGTCAACAAGCCAACAATTGTAAACAATCAGGCGACTCGGCTGTCTCCGGGCCGGTAAACTGTAAATAACAGTTTTTAAAATTAATATTAAATGTAAAAATAATTTTACAAAAATTTTGTAAAGTCCCCTGCCCCTATGAGCATGTGTGTCTTCACGTAAACACGCGTCAAGTGCGCCTTCATATGAAAACGACGATCGTGCTACACATGTTTGGTATCGCCGCGCATGTCAGAGTGAGAGCAATAGTTCTAAAGCCAATACTTATGCATATCTCTAAACTGATGGCCTGTGGGGCATTTTAAAGCGTCATATATGGAGTTTTTGGGGTACTGGATTTTGTCGCAGATCACGGACACACACAACTTTTAACCTGGGCATGTTGGGTATCTATTTACTCATTGTAACATCATCTTTTATATTTTAATAAACAAAGTAATTGTGTTTTAGGGCATTTAAGGGATTTTTTTCACTACATTTTGGGACTTGATAATACATTGTAACATAAAAATTTTAAACTGCCAACATTTTATTGTACAGGGTCTTGGCCTTTCAGAAAATATATAATGTCTGGGGGGTTGAATTAATTTTCAGGCCTATAATGTGGATTATATCATGGGTACAAAAAAAGGCCTCGGTCACTAAGGGGTTAATATGATGGTGACTATATGGGAGACCTGCTGTATCTTTCTTTTAAGCCTCTCCTGATGGACTCTAGGTACTGTAGATAAATGTGTTTTAAAAAAACACATTAATCAATGCAATCATTTCAAAAAAATTGTATTTTTCAAAAACGGCTTTACTTGGTATCAGACACTGTCCACCCACACTTAGGCTAGCAGGTGAGGGTTATTACTACAGACAAATCAGTTGCTACATGTGGGCAAAGAACATACTGGAACGGGATGGAAATGACCTAATGTGTCTACTGCTACTTCATTGTCCAGTCACAGACTTGAGGGCAAGTAGGTTTCCAAAAGTACGTACAAGAGTTATTTTATCAACCTCGATCTGTCTGCATGCACATAGATGGGTAGTGACTACAAAGAGCCTGCAGAAGATTAGAAGCACTAAAATGCAACAAAAAAAAACAATGTCCTCATTTTTATTTTCCCTACTTAACCTGGAGATGCTTTTAACATGTAGTGTCTGGTGATTAGTCACCCCTGAATTGTTTTCGTAACATAAATATTTTTTTTAAGAATCAAGTATATGAATACTTTTTTAAGTACATTACGTTTACCAATGCTTTACTATGAATTTACCCAATAACATAATTTTTTTATTTTTCTAGCTCACTTGTGCTTCGTTTTAACACACAATATTTATATTTCTCCCAGAATCTTGTTGATTTAGCTGGCAGTGAAAGAGCAAGTCAAACTGGGGCAGAAGGTAATGTATTTGGATTGAAAAAGGTTGTATATGAGGCATAGGCGATTTATGCTTTACATGTACTTTTATATATTCTTCAGGTGTAAGGTTAAAAGAAGGGTGCAACATCAACCGCAGTTTGTTTATCATTGGGCAAGTCATTAAGAAACTTAGTGATGATCAACCTGGGTAAGTACTATGTGTGTATAAATATGTTGTCACATTTGTAAATTCAAGTTTAAGATTTCTTATGCTTAACATTTTTATTGGTTCATATTTTTCTCTATCTGTGTTTTTAGAGTTTTTATCAACTACAGAGACAGCAAGCTGACAAGGATTCTTCAGAATTCTCTGGGTGGAAATACAAAGACTGTAATAATCTGTACCATTACACCTGTTTCCTTTGAGGAAACATTGAGCACACTCCAGGTAATTAACATACGCATGGATTTGCTTATATTTAGTGACACATTGTTTTAACCAAAATAAATGATAGAAAGCTGTATGTTTATTACTACTACTATCTCTGCAAACATTTAGGAACTGCGTAACATTGTGTTGCTAAGTGAGTGGCTGTCTGTATGCAGCTCTGCCATCAGTTTACAACAAATACGTTTAGTTAGTTAGCTACTGTTACAATTTACTTTTATACTTAGCAGTATCTCGTGCCAAAATCTTTGCTTTTAGTTTTGGATATAGTAAGGTCTTTTACTGCTATGCAGGGCTCCATTAAAGAGATTTAGTACTTGTACCCCTTATCCTACAGACCCTTGTTTTTCACTGTGAGGCCTCTTTCACACATGTGTTTAAAACCAGGCATAAGAGAAGTGGTTTAGCGCCTCTGTCATCTATTAATTCCCATGGGGGATAAAGCAACCGCCCAGTGCTGTTCACACATGGGTGTTTGCGTTGTGTTTGCTGTGTGTCAAAAAATGCATGTCCCGTTCTGGAGGCATTACCGCTAGACAAATTCCATTAAAGTATATTGAAATGGCCCTCAAATGCTCAGTCAATGCTCCTATAGCATTATTCGGGCACAGGTGTTTTTAGGAGAGGCATATGAGGTTTTGCAATCCCAGAAACCACTGGGGAATTTTAGTGAGTGGACAGTGCAGATGCCATTTCCTCTCTGTACACAGCCAGCATTTTGCCAGCAAGAGGACAGCTTCTAGCTAGGTACTTGCAACCTATGAAAGCCTAACCTATGCCACCCTGTAATGCCAGCTGTTATCAGTGTCATCCAAAGCAGTGCCAGCCATACCATTCCCAGGCATTGCAAATGCAAGCCAGAACCGCTCCAGTCTGCCCGGCTACTGAGACTCCTTCAGAAAAAAATAGAAGTGTGGCCGATGCTGGTCACTTACCTTTACTACATCACTTGACCCTTTAACACACTCCCCTACTTGCAGGGCAATTTTCAAGCAGTTTTGATGCCTCCCTTATGCCTTGTTAACACTATAGGTGTATTAATCAGATGTTGCTCTTTCACTAAATTCTCAAAGCATGTTTGAAAGAACCCTAATGGAAAGTGATGGATCCACAGCAATAAAACTTTACAGAGGATCTAACCATCCCCACTAAACCAAAAATATTTTAAGTGTAGTTTGGGTTCTGATTCTTGGAGGCAGGCCAAGAGTGCTTCTTTCACACAGTGTCCTGATCACCAGCAATTAAATGCTGCCCTTGAATAGAGCTCCGTTCAACAACATTTTTGCTTCTGGAGCAGGGTTGATGAATGGAGCAGTGTGCAGGGGGAGTTTTGGACCGGAGACACAGACCACTGCACTCTGTGATCGCAGCAGTACAGCTCTCCAGTGTGCTGCCGACACAGGGTAAATCATGCAATAAAAACCATATACACTTAGTGAAAAAAAAACCAGCCTGACTGCATATCAAAATAAAACCTGGGGCTTTACTCGGGCTTTACCTAATTCTTAACTGACAGTGTTGGTGTTTGCAAGTTGCTGTAATGACACTGAAATTCCATCCTTCCCCGCAATGCACAAATAAGAATGGGCTGGTTTGTAGTAGCAGCTGCTCCCCTTGGATGGTACTTTTAGTGTTTCTTTTACAGTTCCATTTGTCCTTCAAAATGACCCTTCACTGCAATGTTTTTTTATTATCTTTTCAGTTTGCAAGTGCTGCAAAGAATGTTAAAAATAAGCCTCATGTCAATGAGGTCCTAGATGATGAAGCATTGTTGAAGAGATACAGAAAGGAAATAATGGATTTAAAGAAGCAACTTGAAGTCTTAGAGGTAAGTAAAATACATTTTAACTTTAGAGTAGTCAGTCCTTATGCAGACCAATAAACAAGGTCATTTTTATGAGTACAGCTAATGAAATTACATTCAGTATTTTTCATTAACCAAATAAAATTGTACATCTCTAGGAGTCTTCTGTGTCAAAAACAAACGAGCAAATGGCCAAAGAAGAACATTCCCAACTACTTGCAGTAATACAACAACTTCAAAAAGAAAAAGCGGAGCGGATATCTAATTTGAAAAATATTGTTATTGATGCTGCTGTGTCCCAGGAAGAACAGGTAAGAGAGTGTTTATAAAAGCAATCTATTGCAGTTACTTTGATGGAATTTAAAGCAAAATCTGTTACTGCGTTTAACAACCCAACCAAAACTAACACACTAGCACATGAAATATAAGCACCAATTATGAAGTGGACCCCAGGCAAGTGGCTAGATACGCATTTGGAGTGCATATGTTCACTGTTTTACCTGCTAAAGGATTTATTCTGTTTAGCCACTCTTATGATTTCTACATCTTTGCCAAAGAACATCCAAAAAGTTTCTCTACTTCCTAGTTTAGCTATGTTACTTCCTGGAACACCTGCTAATGGGGCAAAAGTTAGAATGCAAATTCATCGGTGAACAGCTTTTGCTGTTAATTCAAAATGCTTTGACATCCAAGTATTTAAACGGTATGTTTAACAGTTTGCCTGGAGCTTCACTTTGAGAATCTGATGCTACATAGATTTACGAATGTTGGGCTGAGCAGCAGGTAACAGAAATGGGTTCTTAAAATATGGCTACTGATAAGCATCTGGAGGTGCCTAGCTTTAATATGCTGGGGTAATTTTGGAGGTTACACTTTAAAGTATGTTAGGGCAAAACAAAAACTTTCATTACATCTCTACAAAACATGGGCATTAACCATGTTTTATCCCTTTAAAACAAAATGTTTTTGAAGATGAGAACAGACAAAGACTGTGTCTACTATGGCCATAATTTCATGCGTGCACAAGTGTCTGTAGGCGTCATTGATTCATACTGGCAGTGCATTTAGATTCTGTGTTGGCATTACCAGGCAGAGGCCTTCAAGTAAAATGGACAACTGTTGCCATTTTTGCACCAGCCTTTGCTTAGTGGTTCTCTTGTACACTTGGTTCATAAGATAAGCCTTAGCATTTGTGCTTGTTTTCTTGTTATATCAATAACATTTTTCTACCTATATTTCCTTTTCAAGCCTAAAAGAAAAAGAAGAGTTACATGGGCTGCTGAAAAAATTAAAAGTACACTCTACAGTTCAGGTGTTGCTCCATTTGATGCTGGATCCAAAATTGGTGCTAGTTTTCCAAAAAGAGCTAAAACATCATCTCATTTGCAGACATTACCTGAGCATGATGATTGTAAGTATTTGTAATATGCTGACTAGCTTATTTCCAGTGCTTCACAGTTGCATTAATTCCCCCAATCTTAAATAATTTTTTTGTTTTTTCTTCAGCTGTTTGCACAGAATTTTCAGATATTGATGAGACAAACCGTGTTTTTGATGATTTCTATCCAGAATGGGATTTTGAAAGCAGAGTCACTTTAAGGGAGAAGTCTGCTTTTCATCATTCAATGATTGATCTTAATTCTGATGCACAGCTTCACAACAGGTATAACTTTTCAATAGTAATTTTTGTTTTTCTTAAAACTGGAAGCAGATGTTGATTAAAACCTAATTAACACTTGCATTAAGGAGAAACTGGGCAAATTGACAGTGTCTCTGCAAATGGCACCTTCAACCCCCTTCCCCTATACTCACCTTACCAGCACTTCCTCGCCGCTCCTTCCTTCCTCTACATCTGGTTACAATACCTGTCACTTGCAGATCGTAAAGAGCATGTGATCTCCCCCCTTGTCATAGTCCCACTTGTCATAGTGCTCAGGCCTATCAGCCAGTCGGTAGGCCCGAGCACGGTCATACGGAGTAGCGTCGACATTCCTCTGGGTTGCTAATGCCAATCCTTTAGGGCTGGCTTCAGAGGAGCAAGGGAGTGGGGAAGGAATGAATGCTGATATTGAGTAAGGGGGTGGGTGGTGGGCTTTGTTGAGACACTGTCACTTTGTCTTCATAGGCAAGGCTACAGTATCTACTATTTTGTAAGTTAACCATAAAACAATGGCATTTCAGAAGAAGAGGACCAGTGTCCAACTTTATGTGCTGTGGGGGCGAGCATTATTCTGGTTTATGTAAGCAAAATTACTAGTATTATGCAGTTGAGATGGACAACCCTGAGCAGTGCACCAACACAATAATGGCCCATTGCACAATGTGCGCACTGCTATGCGTTGTGCACATGTGCTGCAGTGTGATGTTTCAACGCATCACAGTGCATGGTTGTTTCTTTTAAAATCACATTTCAACTGTTTGCACGGCAGAACTTTTGCATTCAGGGAATGTCATACATGGAGGTGCCCGTTGTAAAAATGGTCGGCCTGCTGAGGTTAAAAGTGGAGCACAGCGCCTGGCAGTGAAAGGGTTAAACCCTTGCCCGGAGCATTACTTTTTGTTTATCTGTGTCCTATTGGGGAGATTTCCCTTTTTACTTTCTGTTTCAGACACAAGAGGAAGTGATAGGAGATCTCCAAAGTACGGTGAAGTCCCCTCTGAGACCGTTGTCATTGAGACAACTGCCCATGTTGGATTTCCCTTACTGCCTGTTCTAGTAACAACTGAAAATTTAACTTTCAGTTTCCATGACACTGATCACCAGGACAAATAGATGGATTAGTCTGCCTGCAGAAAACGGGAAGTGCCAGATACAAGATCACTCACCCTGCACAAGTAGAGAGAACAGCAGTGAGAGATCTTTTACTGGAAGCTCCTGCACAAAGGCAAAGTTTTTAAAGTAGACCTTTACCCACATCTTCAAAATAACAAACACACCTTTTAGAAATGTTTAGTAATGACACATAATTATGTGCTATTGGCGGTCACACATTCCACCAGCAAAAAACTGGGTGGGATTACATTGAAATGTGTGACCACGTCACCAGTCACACATTGTAACATAGTCACAAACTTTGATAGAACTCTGCCATCAGGGGGTACGGCCGGTACCCATGTGAGGGGTCTGGGCAGCCTGGGGGGGGCCTCTTCTAGGAGTATCAGCTGTACCAGGGGCGGCATGGCAGAGGTGACAGGGAAAGGGGTGGAGGAGGCCAGGCCCCAGCAGCAGCAGGTAAGAGGAGTTGGGAGGAGGTACAGGAAAAGGAACCCCTGGCGAGAAGCCCACCTGAGGCCCTGCAGAGCCCACCATAGAAGAGTCTCAGACGGGCTGTGCAGGATCCATGGTGTGCTCTGCAGGGTCACTCTCAGGTGGGCTCTGCGGGGCCTCAGGTAAGCCCTGAGTCCAGTGCGTTGCCGAGCCCTGAGTCCAGTGCGTTGCCGAGCCCTGAGTCCAGTGCGTTGCCGAGCCCACATAGACCTGTATACATGTTATACATCGCATAAAGGTAAAAAACGATATATACAATGTTATCTTCATTTTAGATGTCAAAAGGGTCGATCATCTCCCTGCAGAGAGTGGTGACTGTCAGCCAAAGCTCCCCGCAGTGTCCCCCCCTCTCCGTTCCTCCAGTGCTGACTGGAGGAACGGACGGGGGAGGGGACGAGCACAGCTGGCTCTCCCTCTAGATAGACAGAGCCCGCTGTCAATCAGCCAGCTGGGTGGATCTCCACAACATTGTCGGATCTGTGACGCTCAGTATATACTGAGCTTTGTGTCACGAGAGGAAGTTGGTATATGTCCTCCCATGGCCCTGAGGAGAACTATGATAAAAAGATTACCCCATAGTTCTCTAAGTATGGGTAGTGCCAAATGTCTACTTCAAGTTATTCAAATTACTTCAATCAGAGTGGACACAGAGCGCTGCAGGTGGCACCCAGTGGGGAGTATAGACAGCTGTGGCTCTTCAGTTCCCCTGATGCCGTGCCCCTTCTCTGATGCTGCCGCCCCTTGTTCCCCCTCTTCTGCCCGTGGTAGAAAGCCTGCGTCAAGTTTCTTATCCAGTGGCGGGGCGCAATAGCCAGCCTGCTGTTGGCTATTTTAAATTGCAATAGCCAATACCAGATTGGCTATTGTACCCGTCCACTGCCTGCTGTCAATCAGCATAGGAGGACCTGGAGGAGTATGTATGTATGTATGTATGTATGTATGTATGTATGTATGTATGTATGTATGATATATATTTAGTGGGGAAAAGTCGTTTTTGGTTTCGGCCTGACAAATTCTGCTGCAGGATGTGTTGTACCATTCATTTCAATGGCACCCCAAACGTGCCTCTCACCCGCACTGGAAAGCTTGGTACCGTGCGATTGCAAAAAATGTGCATGCAGTTTTATACTGAAGTAAACTTTGCAACACTCCATTTGTATATTTCAGCTTAAATAAAAGATGGTATGTCATTTTTTTCCTTTTAACCGTTTAATCGGAAAAAAATAATAATCTGCCAACTAATCGATTATGAAAATAATCGTTAGATTCGGCCCTAGTAAGGAGAATTACACCTATTAAAGCACATCTCCAGGCAAATAAGACTTGTTCTTGCAATGGGGCTATTCCCTACTGCAAAGGTTTAGTGCTTGTTTGTCTAGGGGACACTATTAAAGCTGTTTTTCTTACCTGATTCCCACGCCTGCCATCTCCTTCCAGTCTGCTAGACTTGTCCCTGCAGCCTCTTTTCCCCCCTTCGCTCTGGCTAAGGACCGCTGATGTAATCACGTTTTATGCAGGTCCATTGACCTGCATTAGACGTCAGGATGCTGAGGGACATTACAACATCCAGAGGAAGCTACAGGTGCTGCGACCAGGTAAGTCTCTAACAGCTTTGTTTGACTCCCCTTGCACTAACCCTCTTGCAGGTGTAAGTTTTTTTTCCTTTTTATTTATTTTTTTCTTTGCCCAAAGAAGGCCTTTTTGCCAGCAGCATCTTGGCATAAAAGAAAAGGCAGGCCCGATACTGCATGTTTGGCTCAAGTTAAAACAAGATCATTTACCAAACCTACCAGTAAATACCTTGCAGCAGTTTTGGCAGCAAGTCTTCAGAAGAACTTCCTCCTGCCTCAGACCAAAATATTTGCACCTTGTCATATATTAATAAGAGCCAGTCAGAGAAATATAGGATCTATCATTGCTAGCCTTTTTTTAAAGGGACACATTCTTGGGCTTTCATGGACCTAAAATGAGCTTGTGTATGTAAACAGTCAGGAAGTCTGATATGCACAGGGTTATGTAAACTACCAGACCTGTATGTTGTCTAATCTGGCTGTCATGGGGAAGGGAGGTTTTGCTGAAGTGCTTAAAACATAAGTGAATGCGCTGGATTTTTTAATCTGCATATAATCCCAAGGTTTCAGCAGTTTTACATGCATTTAAAAGTTAATGCATTTTGTCACTGTTTCACCTTCTGCCATTCTTTTTATACAGTGCTCTTTTAAAGGATTCCTCCTCGCCAAAAAATAACGAAGTGCTGGAGCAGAAACTTGCAGAGTTGGAGGATCGGCTAAAGACCATTACTAAAGATTATGCAGCAGAAGTTGAGAGAAGAGCATCATTTGAAAAAGAGACTTTAAAATTAAAGCAACAACTTGAGGCTAAAGAAGAGGAGGAAGATACACTTGTGAAAGCACATCAACTGGAAATAACTAGTCTTAAAGATAAATTACAAAATAGGCCTGAGAGGAATGAAATGAGGGTTGGTTTGGAAGCAGCTGAACAGCTGGAAGTTTTGGATTCAAACCTTACACTAAGCCAAGATAAAATGAACATTTCAGATCAGTGCACACAAACGGATCAGGTGCAAGAGAAATGTGATAAGGAACACCTTTCAAGTCAGATCCATGATATTTGTCAAGAGCAAATAATGATGCTTGAGCAGAAGATAGTAGATCTGGAAACAAGTGTGAGTACTAGTTCTAAAGGTCTCTCCATAGAAGATGGCCAACGTCATATTGTAGTTGAAAGTCTCTTCTTACTGTAATCTAAAATTTGTAGCTATCGTATGTGCAAGTAAGGATTTCAGGGTTTGGTCAAACCAATTCTGTAGTTGGTCAACACAGAACAGTTTCTGAACTACTCCGGATAAAAAAAAAGGCAAACAGCAGATGATTGTATAGCTTGCAGTTACTATGGGGTGCATGAAAATGTAGGTCTACTAACTGTCAACCACTCCTTCAGGGTGAAGGAGTGGTTGACAGAGCTAGTAGGTCTACATTTTCATGCACCCCATAGTAACTGCAAGCTATACAATCCTTTGCTGTTTGCTTTTTTTTTTATCCGGAGTAGTTCAGAAGCTGTTCTGTTGACCAACTACAGAATTGGTTTGCTGTTTTCATCAGTAACACCATTCTAGAAGAGAATTTAACAAACACATATACTGTATATTGAAAAACGAGGACACACTCTAAAGACTTGCCAGCCTTTCTTAAGGTCAAAGCCTGCAAAACATAAGTGAGAAAGATTGAGACCTACAGTATATACACTTAGGTTTGCAATTTAATTCATACATTCCCCACTTTGCTTCTCAAAAATAGCACTGCGCCAATGTAAACACTGTGCTGTTTTATGGGGTGTACACTCCTAACTGCTTGTTGCTAAACTGGAGACTTGTCAGCAGGTGGGGGGTTTGGCCACCGGCAGGGGCCGCCCCTAGGCTGTAATTGGTCTTTAGTTTTGTGCCTAGCGTCCTTCTCCTGCAGGTGGCGATATTACCCTACCATTCAGGATCTACGATCTGTTGCCTGTGTCCTTCAATGAACGGAGAGAAAAGGATTTTACGGTGAGTACAAAAATCCTATTTTTAGATGTGCATGCGGTTTAAGTGGAAAATCTCTCTTTTGCTTAAAGCGCGACCTTTACCCATATATTTAAAATAACAAACACACCTTTTAGAAATGACAATCTACAATGACATACTAGAAAATTGCAGGTTTTGTATTCTTTGCATAGCTTTCCCCTTTTTTTTCTTCCCCAGCCTCTTGACAGTGGCCATGTTTATTAAGGGCAGATTACTAGCTCTCCTATTACTTTCTGTATTTCTGGGACATGTGACCACGCACATCCATTTCAGGGGAGGAAAATACCTTTCCCTGAGATCTCATGAGATTTCCCAGCAATGCTCTGCTGATGACAAGGCAATCCCAGTGTGCATTGTTTTGACAAACTGAAGTCATTTTGCCTTTTCAAAGCAGGAAGTGAATGCTTTGCAAATGTAAGCATTTCAAAAACACAGCATTTTACACCAGGCATGTCTGTTACTATTCATCATACACAGAGGGATGCATTGGTAGAAGTAGATTTTTGAATGTAAAGGTCTGCTTTAAGGTCCATGTCACACTTGTCCTCTATAGAGTGCAAAGAATATACTGCCCTGTTTGTTCAGTGTCACACCCTCACTGACCAAAAGGCTGCAGAACCTTCCTCACCAGCAAGGTTACTGAAATGATAGTGTGATGCTACTTTGCGTAATTCATTAATATTCTTTTATTTGTGCATTAATTTGTATATTTCTTTTCAGAATCAGCAAAGTAACTTAGTGGAAAGTCTCCAAATTTGTGAAGCTCTAATGTTGGAGAAAGTAAGTGCTGGTTTAGTGGTTTGCTTTTGTAAATGTTATAGGTGATGAAAATGTAATCAAGGTTCCTTGCCTTAGGAAACGGCTCTAAACGAACTGGCTATTTTGCGGGAGGACTTTGATAGTGTTGTTGTGGAGAACGAGAGCCTGAAACAAGAAATTGCCACAATGGAAAAATATATTCAAGAGAAAAATGAAACAAATGAGTTTGAAATGTTGGAGAAAGAAACGCAAAAAGAGCAAGAGGTAAGTCAAACTCTTGGTAATGCCTCTCTATTGTAACTATTAAAGTATGTTCTGAAAACGTTTAAACTTGGTGTATTTTACACTTATTAAATGCTGTGTTTGAACATTGCATTACATTGTGTCAAATAAAAAAAAAAATTCAATCAGGTAAATATGAATAGGTTTACGATTTATTTAATATTCACTACTTGTAGTCTGAAAGTGGCACCTTATACAAAGCAGGAACACTTTGTTTTGGGTCCTTGGCTCTCTACCTGGCAAGACAGGAACATATTGCATGGACAGCCAAGAAGCATAGAGACAGTAGTTCTTTCTTGGTAAATAACCTAGTATGCTTTGCCATGAATAAACCTAAGAAATATATATATGTAAAATATTTTGAATGCAGTTTTTAAAGCTGTAATTTTTTTTTTGGGACATTTTAGTCTCCCATTTAAAGTACATCTAAAGATGGTTTAATATAGTTAACACATTTGTCATGTTGTGTATTTTGTGTTTTTTGTTTTTTATTTATTTTTGTAGATTTTTCTTTACTTCCTGTCCCAGAGACAAAACAGGAAGAAAGGAAATCTCTACTACGAAGGGAAATCTAAATGTAGGCAGATGTTATCAGAACAGGTTTCCCCTCACCTGCCTGTCTTGTGTGTAGTTTTATATGTATGTTTAATAATGGTGACTTTTGTAGCTTTGTGATGCTGGCACAAGGAAAAACCTACTTTGGACAGGTCAAGATGGTAGAACACGTATAGTACCAAGGTTGCTGAGAACAAAACAAATGGATCTTTCATGTGCATGTCATTTGATATAATACTGTTTCGCCTTTTTTTTTTAAAGTATACATTATTGTATTTTTCACTTTCTGCACTATTTGAAGAAATCCATTATGGTGCAGTCTTCCTCTGGAGCATTTATTTGGCTACGAGGGAACCTAAATAGTATAATCTTAGCTGTAATGCTCGCGTATCTAGTAACCATTGAATATATAATGATGCAATCCTGAGTTGCATGTTTCACCTTTTTGCTCTGCTGCATGTGTTATAACACATTGACTTTCTCCATGCACATATATACACAGAGAAGTCTCATTTAGTTCTGATCCTAGGAAAGTTTCACTGAGCGTGTATTTATAACACTTCGTTAAGACTTTGTCTTCTTGCGTAAGTAAGAGGTGAAAGACCCTTTAAAGGAAGCCTCTACTGATGTAATAGTCTGGTGTTGCTAACCAGTTCTTTTAAAAATGCTTGTTTCGTGGTTGGCATGCTAAACAAGTGTCCTCAGTACCTCAGGACTTGATGTATGCTGTATTCCTGGTCATTGACTCAAGGTATTCAATCATGAATCGGCTAGCAGCTCTCAGCTTCAGAAGGGGGTCAGCATATTTGTCAGCACAAGAGCTGAGAGCTGGCAAACTTTCAAAACTGTACACAGTAAAACACCTCCAGTAAACTTTAGCATCTAAAGGATCTGTACAAGTCTCTGTGTGTATGTGGTGTTACGGAGAAAAGAGGCGATTTGGGGTGCGCAAAATTTTTCTTAATGCCGGGTTGCTGGAATCATTTCTAAATTTCACCAAAATTTACATTTCTGTTTGTGTTTGTTTCTTTTGGTGATGGCTTTCTAATCAACAATGCTGGCTAATGCTCCCTGCCCTATTGCTAATTACTTTCCAGGCACAACTAATCCATGAAATTGGCAATTTAAAGAAGGTATTAGAGAATGCAGAGTTGTACAATCAAGAACTGGAGGTGAGGTTTTTCTAGTGCAATTTCAAACTTGTATGTCTTTTAATAATAAAAATGATGGCCTCGAATACTGTTATTGGTTTAAAGAATATAAAGTCTTTGATGGGGGTTAGTGTGTTAAAAAGATGTGCTGTGTTGGTCAGGCCATTAATTGGGATTGGCACTGAACACACCTCAATGCACAAAAAACAGATCCTGTTCTCCCCCCTTTTTTTTCTTTTTCAAAATGTAACACACCATTATGCACAGTGCGTTGTGGTGTGTTACTGGAATGTGTTTTATAATGCACATTGTGTATAGCCCTTTATCTGCTAAAAAGGCTAGTTGGTCCTATGTTGTAAACCATATCTGGGAAAACTTACATCTTGTGATTATACTTGACCATTCTTATGGATGTGTAGCAAAAGATGTAAGACCTTTGACTAACTAAAGTGTGACTTATTGTTTTTCTATCCTTTTTAAAATTTCAGGCTGAACTAGAAAATAAATCCAACGTTTTACAAGATCAAGAAAAGCAAATAGCTGAATTAAAAAAAGATGCTGAAGAGCTCTTGAAAAAAGCCAGATATTCTGATCTCTCTACATCTATGGTATAGTATGTTTATTTGTGACAGCAGTGTATATTATGTATGTTTTTAAGGTGTTGGCTATTGTCCAGTTGTAAAAGGTTGCTCCACATTTTGTGCCCATTCACATGTGTGTTGTGGCAGTGCACACTAAAACGCGCACATTATCACAATGCATGGCAAGGCCCTTGCACCTGAGCTTAATGCAGCACACCATAATGCACATGCCATGGATTGTGGTGCATGTTTAAAAAAGGGTCATGTATGTTTTTCATATGTTGCGGTGCATTGGCAATCTATTCATCTTGAATGGACTGCCTTAGCACCCATTACCGTATGCCATAAAGCACATTAACACAAGTGCATTAGCGCAATGTTGCCTCAATATAGTGATTGTCCAAGGCTTTGTAGCAGTGATTTTATTAATATTCAGGATTTATATAGCGCCAACAGTTTGCGCAGCGCTTTACAAAATGGGGGAGACAGTTGCAATACAATTTCGGTACAACAGGGCTAGGAGTTGCTCTGCTCGTGAGAGCTTACAATCTAGTAGCGGGGGCAAGTGATACAAAATGTAATTGTTTAGATTGAGTTAGTGGAAGAAGTAAATGGACAGTGTAGGAGATAAGTGGACAGATTGGGGTAGGGAGTTCCAGAGGATGGGAGATACTCTGGAGACGTCCTGGAAGCAAGCAAGGGAGGGGTGATTAGAGAGCCGGCGAACAGGTGGTTTTGAGAAGAGCGAAGAGGACGGTTTTGGGTGATATTTTGCGATGAGGTTGGAGATGTAGTCGGGGGCCAAGGTGTGGATGGCTTTGTGTGTTAGTATTTTGAATTTTATTCATTGGGCAATTGGGAGCCATTGAAGGGATTGGCAGAGAGGGGCGGCAGACACTGAACGGTTGGTAAGGTGGCTGAGTCTGGCAGCAGCATTCATGATAGACTGATGAAAATGAAAAATATCAGAGGTTTGTGCCTTCACTCAAGATGTAACTAAATTGCTCAGCGACTTTTCAGCACCAGGAGTTTTCTGTTTGTCACTTGTACTACCACCATTTTATTCTATAGGGTCTTGGCATTCAGAAAATATATAATGTTGGGGGGTGTTACGTCATTTTCAGGCCTAAAATTTGGAATATAACATGGGTGCAAAAATTGAAAAAAGGGCCTCAGTCATGAAGGGGTTAATATTATTGGCTCGGGGATTACAGGTTTCCCCCTCTCATTCCCGCTTGAACTGTTTTTACTGCCCTTGCAGTAGTAGGCCTTGGTAAATTCTGTACAGAATGATGGTCTTGATCATGATTACTTCCTCGCTACTCATCACAGTTTTGACAAAGTATATTGTTTAATGGTGATGTGGCACATTTTATCTGTGTAGTTGGAATCGCTGTTGCTGCCTTTTCTAATGTTCTTTGTGCATTAAAGTACACCAGTTATAAGAGGAATTCTTGGGCTGTCCTACTTCTGTAAATGCTAGTTACCTGGCTATGTCTGGCTTCAGTGCTTCCGAATCAGGCTAAGAGCAAGCATGTTGCAAATCAAAGAAAAATGTCAGAAGCGTGTCTATACTTGATCCGAGTCACTGACCCGAGTAAGTCTAAGCATCAGTATGACTGATAGGAAACTGGCATTTCAGTGGTCTGCAATTTATTTGTTTGAAAGTGCACATAACCAGGCAAGAGAAAAATAGTGTACTTATTCTATTTGTCTCCCCCCTCTAAAGATTAATGCTTGTCAAGATCTGACTGGCACGGTTCAGTTTTTGGATCGGGGAGGGAGGAATCCCTGTGGGGAGAGGTGACTGACCGCTCACTGCAGGGAGACAATCCGAAAGTGAGCAGACCTGTGCATGTTTCCACTCACTTCCCGATCAATGGAGCCGAACTGTGACAGCTTCTTTGTCACAAGTCGGCTCTAACTATGAGGAGTGGAAACAATGTCTTGCATTTTGAAGAGACCCCCATTGCCTGACCATACATTTAAACCAAACATCTTATTAAACTATCTGTGCATTTAATGTATTTTGTGCATGTTATTTACCTGTAAAGGCCTCTCGTCTGGACATCCAAAAACCCTGAGACTGCTCCTGGGTGATGCCATCTTGGATGTGATGTCAGCAGCCTCAGAGCTATCACTTAAGTGACACTTTATAGTATTCCCCTTTTGTGGCTGAATGGAGGGGCAGAGTAATTGTACATTTCAGAAGGGGAGAGGGTTAGGATGTGTAAGCAGGGGAGGGGGGCTGTGCTTGGGATGTTGACTCTTCCTGGAGTTGTCAGATTTTCTAGAGGATTTCCCTCAACCGTACCTGCTGTCTCCTTTTTGTATGCATTCCTCTCACTAATTTTGTATGATTTGGTGTTTTTCTTAGGGTGGTGACAATGAAAAACTATGCGAAGAAGTGTTTCAGCTGAAACAATCTATGGGTGATGCTGAAACTGTAACTCGGGATGCTCAAAGGGAAGCTGCCTTCTTGAGAAGTGAAAACCTGGAGTTAAAGGAGAAAATGGCGAGTATATAGCATAAAGCACATCATAAATTACTATTAAATCAGTGTCTAAATGTTTCAGACTCTTAACTGCTGTTAAATTTTGTTTTTAAAAACAAGTAAACGCAGAAGCACATTCACACCAGGGCGGTTTGGCCGCGCTGAACCACTGACATGAAGAATCCCATACATTGATATGGGGCTCATTTGTGTCTGAGTTGTTTTTTTTAAAAAAAGCTAAAATCACCCAAAGCTCCGAGCCGGCTTTTTCTTAGACCGGTCTCTGGATTGTCTCTCCCCCTCCTCTGTAAGGGTCTAAGGTCCAGTAAATCATTACATCATTACAGTGTTCATAGACGTCAGGGTGCTGAGGGACGTGCTAATGTGCTGCAAAGGAGGGGATAGGCTGGAAGGAGTGCCATGACAGCTGGCCGTCTCTGAGCTTTTGGTGAGTATATCTTTGTTCTTTTAACATCTAGACACAAACGAGCAGTTAACCCTTGCAGTGCCTGGCTAGCCCCACTGCAAGGCTTAATAACCCCCG
>NW_017306640.1:1217399-1249216 GCF_000935625.1 Nanorana parkeri | reverse complement strand
ACAGAAAGTGAAAGGAAATCCCTCCAGAGTAGGAAATCTCTGGTCCATCTATTCCTGTTCTGATAACAATCCAACATTTTCAGTGATAATAGTCACCAGGACAAATATAGAGGGTGAATCTCCCCAATGGGGTTACAGGCAGTAAAAGAAAAATAAGTTTTGGCTTCAGTCTTCAAACAAAACTACAGTCCCATGATGTTTAATGTCTTTTGTGGGTGTATATTTCTTTTGTACAGAATGAATTCTCACTTCGCTGCCAACAGAGAGAAAAAGATGCCTGTGCTGTTGAAAAACAGTTAGAAACTGAGAAGTCCAATTATAAAAGGATGCAAGCTGACTTGCAGAAAGAACTGCAATGTGCATTTAATGAGATTAATCAACTCAACGGCCTTATGGCAGGAAGAGTCCCCAAAGGTTTGTTAGTTTTGCATTTAAGAGTATGTATGTATGCGTCTATGTATACAGAATTTAAATCTTTGCCAAGTAAAATTGAACAATTGAAGCACCAGGATATAATCTCCTGTTGCTTAATACTTTAAGGCCTTGTTTACACAAAGTGCAGAGCAGTTGCAGACCGGATCAAAACTGCGTCCAATGTATTCCAATGGTATTTTTTGCTTTAGTTCACATCGCAGCGTGCAGTTCCAGAGCAGGTAAAAAAAAATAGCAGCAGGCCCTATTTTACCTGCTCTGGAACGCATGCAAACGCCCTGGAACACACAAAGCCTATTATAAACTTTAAAAAATATATATAATTTTTTTTTGTTTTTACCAAAAACGGCCCGGAACGCATCAAAAACGCGGCACAACCCACTGCACTGCGTGTGCAGAAACCTGAGCAGATCTGCTCTGCATTTGGTGTGAACAAGGCCTCAGACTCATCTCTATCCCACCTCAACATAACCACTGAACTATCACTTGAGGGGACGGCATTGGCGTTCCTTAACTACAAAGACTCCGTGGACTTGAGCATTTCTTCCATGCTGCTAGTTTCAGAAGCACGTTCCTTGGAAAAAAATAAATAAAGACTGAAGTAAAACTGTCTCGAACGTCTTTAGAAGCAGGCAAAGGCTAACCAAGTTACCTGCTGAGCTTGAATCATCTCTTCCTTTTCTTGTTGTGCTCTGAACAGCTATGTTTGAAATAAATTTTAAAAAAGTACAGGTCAGAAATGATCAAGGTTGATAATTATATATATTACACAGGAGCAGAGAAATCTAAACTCACAATTGGATAAGTAAGTGACTCCTTCCCTCTCCCTTCCTGTCTGCTCTGCAAAAAGGGCTGTACAGTGTTTCGTTTTGAAAGATTGTACAAACAAAAAAAAATGTTCTGTAACATCGTTGTCTTGGCTCCACCCTATATTAAATGTTTGTAAAGTGTTCCATTTAAAAAATAAGATGTTAATGACTTGGAAAAGCTCAATTTACATTTAACTGGACAACATAACTAAGCCTAGATTTCTGAAAATACAATTGTGACAACCCGCTGCTAATGAATTTGCCATTGCTCTGTTTATTGGAAAGAATTAAAGCGGACCTTTACCCATTTCGTTTAAAATAACTAACAGACCTTTAGAAATATTTATTAATCTACAAACGCATACTTCTAGATAATTGCTGGCTTTATATTCTTTGCATACCTTATTTCTCTTTTCTTTCCCAGTCTTCTGACAGTGGCCATGTTTACTAATGGCAGATTACTAGAACTCCTTTTACTTCCTGAAACTCTGGCACGTGTGACTAGGACATGTGACCATGCACATCTCGGGGGAGGAAAATGCTTTTCCCCGAGATCTGCGATTTCCCAGCAATGCTCTGCTGATGTAACCTTCCTTGAATTCAACGCTTGGGCACATAATCATTTGTGCCAGAACTGGACAAGGAAGTAGATGAACTCTTTTTATAAGTAAATGAAAAACAAGTTTGTTTGAATGTAAGATGATTTTAAATTAACATGCAGAGCTGCATCCTGGGGTGGTGAGCCTTTTTTTTGTAAAAGGGGGTTAAGGTCCGCTTTTAAGGATAAAATATTTGTGTAGGCCCACTTCACATCAGCATGTAATAATCTTAAAGACCATTATGACAAAGAGTAATTCTAATGTTGAAATAACATGCTTTGCAGATCTGCTTTCTCGGGTGGAATTGGAAAAGAAGATTGCAGATTGCTCAAAGCAACTTACCAATGCTCTTGAAGAGAGAGATTCTCTAGAAAAGCAAGTTGCATATTTGTCAGAATTGAAATCTTTGCCAAGTGAAATTGAACAACTTAAGAACCAGGTAAAACACTATATATATATATATATATAATATTATTTTAATGCTTACAATAACTTTTTGCTTTATATTACTTTTATATACATTTGGGGCAATTCATTGGGCCTTTCCGACACATTACTGGTAGTGTACATGCTGTCAGAAGCTATGCATCAAATTCATGAGGACTGTGGGGCCCTTTCATTATAAATACTGGAAAATGTTTAAGTAGTTCATAGTAGCAGAAATGTTATTGCCTGGGGGCATTGCTGTGAATGTTGTAATAGGTTTTATTGCCATATTGGATTAAAGAACTGGAGTGTAGTAAGTCTTCCTCCATCTTGGTGTTTTGTGGACTTGTTCTTCTGAGGTTGTACAGTGATGTGGTGTTAAATTATTTAACTGAATTATGTATGAAATATTTCACAAAAATTGTTTAATATCCAGGTGTATATGATTGATTATATTAGTATGTGTCTTTGCATAGTTTTTCCAAATACCGTATTTTGCGGTCTAGAAGACGCTCCGGACGATAGGGCGCAGGGATTCTGTGACAGAAATTCTGTCATAGAAGATGCAGTTAGTTACCGCTGAGACAGGTGGCTCTGTGACTACAGCGCCACGGTCTCAGTAATCACACAGAGCAGACGAAGAACGACGTTCTTAGACTGCTCAAGGGGCTCTATGGTGAGCTCTTATGGGGGACCCCGAAAACCACGGCGGGGGGCGGGCAGTTTCGCCGCCGCTCGATTTTAATACAAGTGATCTAATTGGATCACTTGTATTAAACGAGCAGCGGCTCCCACTGTACATTCAGCTCTGCTTGTCAGGAGCAAGGCTGAATGTACAAAAAAAAAAGCTACTCGCCTGGCGCCCGAAACTGCATGTGTCAGGCGATAGGTATTCGCTCCATAAGACGCAGGCACATTTTCCCCCTCCTTTTGGGGGGAAAAAGTGCGTCTTATGGAGCGAAAAATACGGTATCTATTCCACTAGTGAAAGTCTTCTATGTAGATATGTAGATGTGCTGTACAACAGTTCTATCATAGTTGTAAGGGATTCCAATAAATCATTCCCACTCGTACATGAATCTGTCTCATGCTCCAACTTTTTATCTTTCCCCTAATTATTGTAAAATGAACAGTTTTTGGTCTTGTGTATGAAGAAATGCTATATATATACCTCCTGTAGTATATTGAGACAGACCGGTCACATATGGGAGGCCATATGTATTTTGTGAGCAAGGAATAGCTAGAGAATGAGCTTTGCTGGCCTTGCGTACTGTAGTTCTCATTGTTTGCTGTTGATCAAATTATTTTCTTTGGAAATACAAAATTTTAAAAAGTTGCTGTGTGCTTTCCCTCTGCTTTTAATTATTTACCTAAAGTAGTTCAAAAGCTTTACATACTTTGAGCAGTTGCAGATGTTTGATCGGTTTTGATCATTGTTTATTAGATACAGAAAACTTCAGAGGAACTCCACCTGTTACAGAATGAAAAAGAACAATCTGACTCTCTAATAAGCGATCAGAACAGCAAGATGCAAGAGCAAAGGGAAACGATTGAAAGACTGACTGAGGAGGTGACAAACACACAGTCAAAGTTTCAGCAAGCTGAGCAGCAACACTCTGAGCTCCAAATACTGTATGAAGACCTTCAGACAAGATGCTCACTCACAGATGAAGACATTAAGAAAAAGTCCCTTGAGGCTGAATGTCTAGTGACAGAAATAAATGACCTGAAAACATCTTTGGAACTATTAGAGAGCGAAGTAAGTTGAATTTTTTTTAGAGATATATATATATATATATATATATCAACCTTGATCATTTCTGACCTGTACTTTTTTTTTAAATTTATTTCAAACATAGCTGTTCAGAGCACAACAAGAAAAGGAAGAGATGGTTCAAGCTCAGCAGGTAACTTGATTAGTTAGCCTTTGCCTGCTTCTAAAGACGGTTAGAGACAGTTTTACTTCAGTCTTTATTTTTTTTCTTCCAAGGAACGTGCTTCTGAAACTAGCAGCATGGAAGAAATGCTCAAGTCCACGGAGTCTGAGAGAGACGACCTCCAGAAACAAGTGAGCAATGTACGTGTTTTTCGCCTCAAAAGGAACACAAATCTTCACTGAGAACGCAATTGACGGAGCTTGTAGTATTTAGTTGACTTTGTAGGTTCTCCCCAGATAAGTGTTTAATCCTTCCAAAAGTGCTATTTTGGTTTTCTCCCTACCATAATTTTGGCTCTTTTAGACTTTGCGCCCTTCTTGAGTGTTACCACTAGCAGGGATCGGTCACAGCAGATTTAGAGGCATCAATCTGGATAAGCTTGAGTTTGATGCCGCAGCCAAGAGACAGGCAGATTCTTGATAAGGGCAAAACAGGTGCTTGCTTTATCCATCAAACCTTACACCTTCAGCAAAAAGCCCTGTCACTATACATAATATAAAATCAAACAAATCAAAGCGAACAGTGTTGTCAGAACGTTTACTCTGATAAAAAGAAAAAACAGTATTTAACTTATGAAAACAGGCAGGGATCAGGAATTAAGGAGATTCCCTACTCATTTTCACGAATTAACTGATAACTAGAGTTCGTTTTTTGTGCTAATTTGAAGACTAAAAAAAAATAATATAATAAAAAATATGTATAATAATGGAGAACTATGATGCCAGTGATTTTTCACTCATCCTCATAGTTCGATCTGTTGTTAAATATTCGAACACCTACCGCCGCTCACTCACTTTCCGATCATCTCCCTGCAGACAGCGGTGACTGTCACCGCTCCCCGCAGGAATTCTCCCTCTCCGATCCTCTAGCGCTGACTGGAGGAACAGACGGGGAGGGGGCGGGTGCAGCTGGCTCTGCCTCTATATAGGCAGAGGCTGCTGTCAATCAACTAGCTGGGTGGATCTCGTCAGTGTTGTCAGGATCTGTCCCGGCTGCAGCTCACTATATACTGAGCTTTGGGTCACGGGAGGACATTAAGAGAACTATGGGATAAAAAGTTTACCCCATGGTTCTTTTATCTAGAATCAGTGTAAAATAATCAAAATGTAACTAGTGACAATAAAATAATAAGGATCAAAATATGCAAGAATATTGATCAGCAAAGAAAATAAAACCACAGGATATTATTTCAAATATTCATAAAACAAAACTATGTATCTCCTGGAATGCAGCTAGTAACCTCTCAGCAGGCTGTTACAAAATAATGTGCAGATTCAACACATGACCTCCCCCCAGCAAAACGTATTCAAAGCCCAAAGTCCTTACTGTGCATGAACTAATTTAGAATACTATGAAAGTACTAGCTAATCGGCCAAGAATTTATCTGAGGTAAAGACAAAGTTATTTTATTTTTATGTATGTATCACAGCTAGACTATTGACTGGAAACTGAAATCTGCTTCGAGGAGACTCCAAAAATATTTCTCCAAAAAGTTAGAGGGAGACTATATTTACTGCAGATAAAATTTACTCCAATTCAATCCTGATGCTAGCAGTAACCGAATGCTTAGACTAAATGAGATATACTGTATATGGCTAGTAAATTGCTTACAGATAAATGGAAATATATACTTTAACAAACAATATAAATGTTGTTGTCAGATTGGTGTCTGTATAGGGACAGGAGATGTTCAGTTTCACCTGGCAGCTCGTCAATGAGCTTCAGATCCCTCCTTTGTGTCTGTCCATCCTCATGTATCAGTTCTCCCTGTCTCAGTTCCCCTCCAACTTTCTCCTAACTTTTATCACCCAAAATGTAGGAGGAGAAAGATTATCTTAATTATGACATTCACTTCTCAGTTTACTCCAAATTCCCCCCGTAATTACCTGAAGAGGGCAATGTTGGACTAAATCATTTTGGATTTTTCCTAAAATGCCAGTATTCCATGATGACCTTTTTGGAGATATTCTGATATCTTGACAGAACTTGTCAGAACTACTGTCTCTATATTACTTGAGAAAGTTTGAGCAAGAAAACAATTCTCTTCTACATACATTGAGAATTAAGTCCTCTGCACTAAGAGACAGTGACTTGCATTCTTTCACTGATTTATAGAAATGCTAATATACCTAATGTTATTATTTGTCCTTTCAAAAACACCATATTAGGTTTAGGCCTTACATTGTCTTCCTTTTAGCACTCAATAGTTCAGACAGTGCGAGCTGACTGGTGACCCTGTGTAATGGCCAGTGCAGATTTCCTGACCTGGGATAAGACGGGCATAAGAAATGTTAGATTGTTTAATTAAACAACACATTTTAATAGGTGTAACACTTTAGATGCGCCAAAAAAAGATCCTAATGGCTGTCTGCTAGACAATATTTTGGCAAACACAGCTTCCTTAGTTTACTTTCTCTCGATCAGTGACACATCCCTGTTTTATTGAAGCAGTTTTTCTTGATGCCTGCTCTAAGTTGCATGTATTTATTTTTAGCTGTCATCTCTTGTTGAAACTCTTCAGCAACAAGAAGAGATGCAATCTGAACTGTTGAAAGAAAAGCAGGATTTAGAACAAAAGCACCTTCAGCTAATGTCTGAAATGGAACAACTTCAAGAGCAGTTGAGTAACTTGCAGCCATCGCTGAGTATCATGCAAACTGAGACCTCTGAAGCTAAACTTAAACTTCAAGAGCTCCAGGAGGAAATGACACTGCTTGCTCAACAAAGAGATGAGCTTCAATCTAAGGTGGAAGAGCTTGCAGATGAGAAGGCTATTCTAAAACAAGATCTGAATGACAACATTGAAATGGTAAGTAAAACCAGTTTAGCAATTTATCTCCAACAATATTGTATACGAGTGGTGGTGAGGTTTGTACAGTTATGACTAAACCGGACCGAGTACTTCTACTTTAAGTGGTGGGGCAAGTTGAGTGCCGTGCACATGCCATTTTTTTTTCTTTGTTCGTTGGCATAAGGAACCTGCCTTTGCCCCTATCTTTCCAAAACTGCAAGTTGTGTAGCTGTCCTGCTAATCCAATGGTTTCAGTACTTTGAGTCAATGACCCAGAACAAGAGTGCAAGTTCTGACTTCACCCCGCCTTTGCTAAAATTAATGTTTGCTCTGGGTCATTGTACCATATGATATTGAGCCAGACAACTAGCAATTACAGATGGTCAGCAATGTTGGGCTACTTTTTTTTTGCACAGGTTTCCTTTTAAATTTATAATGAAATCCCAGAAGTAGGTGATATTAATTGTACTTTCTCAGAATACCTTTTTCATATAAATGGATTTGCCCTTTTATGAATGGCAGTTTTTCTAGGGTCTTTAAGGAAGTAGTCTTTCACAGCTAAGTCACCTAACACACACTTTGTATATTGCTCTTTATGCCATGCTTCTGTGTTGAGGAGAGACTGAGAAACAGATTTTGACAGCTCATTCCTCTTCATTCACAACCACGTTCTGCAAAGGAGATGACCTCTTGATTGACGGCTCATATCTCGCTGTCCATGTGCTTTCCAGACACAAGTGAGGTCACAGGAATGAGGGAGGGGAGGGGACACACTCCCACAGGAATTGGCAACGGGCACTAGAACTGGTAGTGGAGCCTTGCTTTGTGTTGGGAAAGTGCAGAAACGGTGAGATAGTGAGAGCGGTCAATCAAGAGGTCGTTTACTTTACAGAGTGTGGTTGGGAATGAAGAGTGAGCTGTAACTCCGTTTCTAATTTACACAGAAGCATGGTATACAAAGAAACATGCACTGTGGGAGTTGGTGGCTGAGCTGTGAAAAATAGGCAAGAGTAACAATTTGTTTGTACTGAAAATCTTTCAGTGTTCGGTAGATTACATGTGTTAAAAGCAATAAGACCTTCCATTATACTGCAGGGTGCAGGAAAGTAGAATAAAATGTCTATAGCATTGAAAGCCGTTTTTCATGGTTCAAAGAATAATTCTGGGCAGCGGTTCTCATTAACCCTTGCAGTGGGGGTACCACCACAATGCAAGTGTTAACTGCTCGTTTTTTGTCTAGTGACTAAAGTTATACTCACCCGAACCTTGGAACCAGCTGGCTGTCGCAGCACTCCCTCCAGCCTTTCTACTATGCTTCAGAAACCGTATGTCCCTCGGTGTCCTCGCATCCAATACCTGACTGAGAACACCAAGGGATATGACATCGCTTGAGTATAGGCGGAGAGAGGCTGGCGGGAGCGCTGTGAGCGGCAGCCAGCTCCAAGGCTTGGGCGAGTATAACCCCCCTTATTTTTTTTTAAGTACATCTCTTCTGCTTTCATTCCAAAGAAATTGATCAATATGAGAGAGTTTTATTTGCCTAATATATGCATTACAAAGTTGTTGTTTTTAAGTGTATTATCTAAGATGAATGAGCAGGTCAACACTTAGGATATTTGTCTGAAGTTGAAGTAATATTGGAATTAATATGGAGTTCTGCCATGCAAGAAGGAAAGCATAAAGGAAGCAAGAGGTTGAGCTTTCTTTGTGCAGGAAGGTGTTGTGTTTATGGGGATACAATTTGAGGTTCACCGTGCTTTCTTTACCAGGATTTATATTAGGACACACCCAATTCAGTTTCCCTTGGTCGTTTTTTTTATAGTTGGTCTCTAAGTATTTAAAGGGTGTGCATCGTGGTGTGTTTTTTTTTTGTTTTTTTTCCTCCAGATTTCTAATGGCCAGCATTTATAAGAGTCAGGTTTTTATCTGGGTTTCTATTAATATTTCATAAACTATAGTTCGTCAGTAGGAGCCATATGCTTCTTTCACGTTTGCAGTTTTGCATTGTTTGAAATGTCAGTATTCATCTTTTTTGTACATTAACAGAACTTCTTGTTTCTACACATTGTGTTTAGTCAATTGAAACACAGGATGAACTGAGGACAACCCAGGAGGAGCTTAAATCCCAGAAACAACTTGTGGCTGATCTGAGAAAACAGATTTCAGATTATGCTGAACGCATTTCCCTACAAGCAGAAAGCCACAAGAACACCCCAGAGGTCAAGACTAGTTACATTTAACAAAATGTGATGACTGTTAATTTAATGAATATTCAGTTTACCAATCATACTGACCTTTTACCTTTCCAATACACAGTTTTAACTAATGTAATCTAGTTTTGCTATCATCCATGTACATATTAGCAATGGATTTATATCTTATAGCAATCACTTAACATAAATGAATGAGGTAACCCTTTCACATGCACAGTAATAGAATAACTGTCTCAGCAGTGTGACTGTGACCTGAGTGGTTATCTACAAAATATGAACTACTGTTGGGACTTGTGGACAGGTTGGAAAGCACTCCTATAGAAGATTACCCATGCAGTCATTGAAAAGCTGACGCATCCAGAGACGTTTTGAGGCAGAAGTGCTCTGTGCCAACAGATCACAGTAGTGACGGAAAAGAGATCAGTAATTTCTACAATAGTCATCCTAGGCTCCACTTTCAAAATGCTTTGATAGGTGATTTTGTGTAAAGATACAGTAGCATCAAACACAAGTATCATCTCTGATACCCTTGATAGGTACAAAAACATTAGCTTACTGTACCTATATGATGACTGCTAAGTCAACATGGTTTTTCCTATCTTAATGTTTTCATCTTCTTTTCAATAAACGTGATGTGAGACACTCCAGAAATGACCTACTTTCTCTGCTTGCTGTTTTTTTTGTTTTTCACATTTGTGCCACAACAAATCCAGGCTAGTAAAGCAGATTCTGAGACCATTGCCGAAAAGAAAATGGAACTAGAAGAGGATCAGAGTTTAAATTCTGAAATGGAAGTTCTCAAGGAAAGAGTCAAATCAGCTGAGCTGGCTCTAGCCACTATGGAAGGAGCAAAGAATGAACTTATGCAGAAACTTTATGCCCTTGAAGAGGATCTCCTATCTGTCACTGAGCAGAGGGATCAGCTGGAGAACACAAAGAACAGTCTTCTGAAAGAAAAGAATGACCTTAGAGATGAAGTACAGAGAACTACCAAGCAAGTTTGTGAGGTATAAAATGTTATCACTTTGGGGGGTGTATATGCTTTAAATTAGATATGGTTTGGTTGAATATATGTACTGACCTGCATGCTCCTTTAGCTAAATGAAGAGTTAAAACACCTGTCTGAGAAACCATCAAATGACGATGCAACAGCACAACTCCCAGAACAGATAGAGAAACAAAAGCTGCTTGAAACACTCAAAGCTGTGACAGATGAAAGAGACCAGCTCAAGCTTGATTTACATGACAACATTGAAATGGTAAGAAACCCAGATTATAATGCTGGCGTTAAAGGTATTTTTACAGTACCTGTAGTAAATGGGTTTTGTTTCTCAGTCCATAGAAACACAAGACGAACTGCGGAATGCCCTGGATGAGGTGAAGGAAAAGTCCAGGCTATTAGATGCACTGAAGTCACAAGTGGATGGCTCTTACGGCCGAACAAATAACCTGGAGAAAGCTAAAGTAAGTAATAAGTTATGTTTTTACTTTAGCAGCTTGGATCTTTTTGGATCTTTTTTTTTTTTTTTTTAGATGAACATGTTTATTTAGAAAAATTGCAGCACCTTCCACACTGCCTAAGCTTTGTTTAGAAAACTGATACATAATGATTTGAAGTTCTTCTGTGTCCAGACAATGGACATTAAACAATTTTTTTGTATTTTTTTTGAATTTTTTTTTTTCTCCATTGGGAAACACAGGAAGTCAATAACTATGTGGTTATATTGCCCCTTGTAAGAGGAATGGACACTGGGAAACAAAAAAAAAATGCAGACTAGCCCAGGATAACACCCTCCTACTACCAGCATACCTCAGTGTTTTGCTAGTGTCCTAGGAAGATTGATATCTTTGCTTAATTTCTGCTCAGCATTTTTTTTTTTCTCTCCAAATTTTTCCATTCACTGCTGTTTGAACTGGTCTCTACAATGGCAGCTGGATCAGCCTTTCCTCACTTTGGAGTGCTTTACCTGAACCCTGCCACTGGAAGTTATGGGGCTAGCTGGGAAGTGACCTTCTGACACTTAGTTCTGCATTAGGTGCTTTCCTGGAAGAACCGCAAACTCTCCTCTCCCAGTCTTGTAGTGTTCAGTCCCGGAGTTGCATGATTCTGCTTCTCAATGAGTCTTGGGGTTGCCGCCTTAGAGATAGTACCATTTGCGCAGTTTCACTCCAGACCCCTACAAAATAACATTCCAAGGTTTTGGGACAAGTAGGTTCAGGTTTGGACAGACCGGTTTGTCTGGCTTCTGGGGTCAGGTTTTACTTTACTTGTGGCTCAGGAATTTAGCTCTGCAATCCGGGAAGTTTTACTTTCCATCTTTTGGTAGATCCTCACAACAGGTGCCATCCTCTCAGGTTGGACACATTTATGTTCCAGCCTTGTCTAACATTTATATCCTAGATGTGGACAATTGGCAAACAGACTTCCTCAGCGTCTGGACCTAAGTTAGTGATTCCTAAACACGGAGGTGTTCCATGACCTGTGTCATAGTTGAGGAGGCGGGGGGTGCCGGATGTGTTAGGGAAAGAGATACCGACAGCAGACATGATGGGTCTGCTAATGCTGTGGAGTTCTCTGCCACTGGGGTCTTTTTCCTTAACACGGAACAGTCCCTGAATATGTTCACCTATCCAACAGGCACTTCTGCGACTCGCATGACTTCTGGGTTTTTTTCACAATGAAGAAGGTCTCTGCTCTTACGTCCTTGTTCCTGAAACCTTTGGCTTTGTTTAGGATGTCTCCGTGTGGCTGTTCACTCCTCAGTGACAGTGTGTTGTGGGATCTGAATTTGGTTCTCTCTGCACTTTAAAAACCCCCATAAGATATATTCCTCTTTCCACCATTACCCATTAGTTGGTGTTTCCTGTTGCCATACCCTCTGTGATGTGTGTGTGCCCAAGCATTATCCTCTATAGAACCCTTTTTGGTCTTGCACAAGGACGGGATGGTGTTGAGGCCCAGAACTTCCTTTCTACCTAAAGGTAGATTTGGCCTTTTTGCCTTAACCAGGACATCATTCTTCTGCCCCTCTACAGGATTGCTGAGCAGCATTGTCCGATAGTTTTCCTGCTCCCTCCCGTTCCTCCCCCTCCTTGATCCAACAATGCTGGATGAAGGTGACAGTCCTGGCTGACAACTAAGAGAAGAGGGGATGTAACAGGCAGTGCCTGCAGAACAACTTCAGCTCTGCTGTGCAGTCCTGTGCCTTCTCTGATCTCCTCTGTGTGAGCGTTTTCGAAGTAACATAAAGCAAAAATATTGATCCCAGACCTGCTGCAAGCTAATTAGGTGATAGAGTGGAGTAGTAACTGTCAGCTTGTGCTATTGTGAATGCCAGCAGCTGGACAGGAGCATCGTCTTTCACACAGAAGCCAGCTACTACACGAGAAGTTAGTGAGAATAAACAAAAAAAAAATATTGGTTTGTGTAATATCCATCTTAAAAATCTTGCTTTGTTCTATATGTACTGTATATTAAATTATAATGCTTTTCTTTTGTTTCCCAAGGATAAGGAAACGCAAGACAAGGAAGTACAAGTGCTCTCAGATTTGTTTGCAAATGAAGAAGAAATGAATGAATCAGCCAGACTAGAAGTAGAAACCGAGAGAACTCTTTTAAAAGAGAAAATTGATCATCTACAGCAGCAAATCCACATTATTTCTCAGGAGAAAGAACAAAATGAACAGTTAATAGATGCCCTTCAAGCAGAGAACTTTCAGCTGGTATCTGTTGCGCAAAGACGCACAGAAGATGTAAGCATGAGATGAGAATGTATAATTTTAAATGTATGCTAGAAATGGCAGTAGAGAGTAGTATATTTGTATTTATGGAGATGTATTTTCTTTGTCTATACTTTGTTATTGTAGGAGGTAGTACAAAGCAAAGATACAGAAGATTTAACAAGTGTAATTGAGAAGCTGAAGGAAGAACTGGAAAATACAAGCCAACAACTGGCAGTAAAGGACCAAGAAGCAAAGCAAGCTGCTGAGAGATTAATGGATTTAAATAAAACGGATCAACATATGGCTGCATTAGAAATGCTGGAGAAAAATCTAGAGCACAGTAGAATCTTATTGGAAAAAATACAAGAAGAGAAACTGGAGCTTTCAGATAAACTTGGCTCACTCCTGGAAGAGCTAGAGAAGGTGACTTGTTACAAAGATGACCTGCAAGGCAAGCTGGAAATTGTACTGGGTGAAAATGCCAGCCTAAAAGAAGTCCTAGAAACTGCATCAATCTCGGTATGTCACTGTAATATTAACTCAAGAGGTTGTCCACTTTAGGAGCATGAGCGTGAATGAAGAGAAGTGAGCTGTCAGTTTTTATCTGTTTCTACATCACACAGAAGCATGAGATAAAAAACAAAAACCATACACTGTGGGAGGTAGACAACTGAGCTGTGAATAATAACACAAAGTGATACTTAAAAACAAACGTAGGCAGAAGAACTACACTGCCAGGTTTTTTATTTTTATTATAATCCTGGAGCCAATTATGTAACTTAAACCAAAGTCACATAATTATGAGGGAAAAAAGATCCTGGATTGCACAGACTAGCCCCTGAATTCCATATTAATTTACTGGTTTTGTTGTCTTGGCATTCTGCAGTTCATATCATTATGATTTGGCTTTCAAAATGGGCACATGTACAAGAGATTTGTGAAATGGTAGAATTTTGTATCTTTTAAAATATTTGGTTGCTCTTCATCTGAGATCTTCTACTACACAGGAGGAGCTACAAAGATGTCACGAGTTGCAGCAGCAGGGAGCTCTCATGAACGGTGCAAGAATGGAGATTCCTGGCAGTGTCTCTGTACAGGACAAAGATACCAGCACTGACTTGGAAGAACAGGTATACCATTCTTTTCATATCCACAGTGAAAAGGTAACTGCCCAGATAGCAAGCAATTGAGCTGCAAGTTTGAAAATGACTTGCTAAACTATTGCTAGACTTGCCAACTTCACAATTTTGTTGCACAATTACAGCAAGTCTGCATTGCAAGTCTCCAGATTAACGTGCTTTGCAAAAGTGCTGTACACTTGCAGAGCTCTTGCTAAGACCTGCAGGACTCTTGCTGTAGACTTGCCAAGCAAATTTGCTACAAATTCAAAAAGTGTCAACTAGAACTTGTGCTGCAAGTCTACAACTTGCCAGGAATGTGTGCAGCAATTTAACAAGAATTACAATTTAACCCTGACACAAGTTTGTGGCAAGTTATCCTTGCTATCTGGGAGGTTACAAAAACCAAAGATATTTTTTTAATGTACAGCCCATGGTGTTTAACTTTTATAGGCAGTGCTGATGGTGTGTACAATCCATTTGAGGTTTGCTCACTGGTCACCTAATACACAGTAACTAAAGAAGACCAAAATAACTTTTTTTTTTTTTTTTGGGATGGCCTCTAATTGTGTGCCTTATACTGTTGTAGGCTCATGATTTGCAAGAACAGCTGTTACAAAAGACTTTTGAATATGAACAACTTCTTCAGATAAAAAACAAACTTGAGGAAGACAAAAACAGCCAGAATTGTGAATTGGAAAACCTAGCAAATAGCATGACAGAAGCACAGATAAGTCTCGAGTCTCTGCAGAATGAAAAACATCAAACAGAAGAACAACTTATTGACCTTCAACAAAAACTGAATGCTGCTGCCCAGGATAGACATGATCTAGAGATCACAAATGAAAGGTTAATTGCAGAAATGGACCAACTTAAAAGCAATCTAAAGGAAAATGAAGAAATGGTAAGTTATTATACGTGTTACATTGCTTTAACGTGACGCTAAACTCAGAAGTTAAATCCTAAAAATGCATTTGCGTGGCTTAAAGGATATGTAAACCCTCAGGGGTGTTTGCTTATATCTACTTCTAGCATTTTTAAGAATTAACACCTGAGTTTAGTGTCCCCTCAATAACCATTTCTGTTTGCCAGTCCTTGGCATTGACATCACAGGGAGTGCTAATAGCTTTGTACAATCCACATGAGGTATACCCTCCAGCCATTTAATACAGAATAACTAAAGGTTTTATTACATACAGAGCATTTATTTTCTCTATTGTCTATTGAGGGACACAGCTCTGAAGAATTCTGAGATGTAGGGTTTATGCTGCTGCCTCTAGGAGAAATTGACGCTAGGCAAATAAGTAAAAAGCCTGTCACTAAGTACATAAACCCTCCAACCTCAGACCTGCCAGTTTTGCTTAGTGTCCTCAGGAGAATGGATGTCACTTTCTCCTAGTGTAGTCTTTTAGTTTTATTTCTTAAAAGGGACTACTACTAACTGCTAGTTGATTCATACTAGAAAATGTTAAATCCTGTGAGTTCTCACTAGCTAGCCGACATGACTTGGAGATTATTGCCGCATCAGTTTAATCCTTTGAGCTTCTCTATTCCTCAAGATGCAGGTTGTCTCTGGTCTCAATACTTATGACTCGCCCTGCGCTAGTCCTGAAACAGATCGTTCCTAGTCTCAGTACTGATGCTTCGTCGTATGTTCCTGTTTTTATTTAATGGTCAGTCTAGTATTAACATGGGGATTCCGATATGTCCAAAACAGTGCCATAGAGTTGTGAGTAAAAACTGTATTTGCCTTTTTCTTTTTCGTTCCGGCTTGGAGAACTTTTACTTTAAAAACAGTCTCCTCCTCCTTCCTTTTGGAACTCAATGTCCTAGATGGTGCCAACATTCGAGGACTTCGGCAAAATGTCTCTGTTGTGGTGGTTGGCATCCTCTGTGTTGACGATCGGGAAGTATTTTTCTTCCCACAACTTGGAAGATTGTCACGATGGACACCGGCCTTGTGAGATGGGGCTGTCTCTTGAATCATCTGTCTGTGCAGGGTTGTTGGTCTCCAGAGGAATCGAAACTTTAGATTTATGTTCTGGACAAGAATTCCAGTCATTCTTATTGCTTGAGTTTGGCCTCAGTGTGGTATGCCAATTTGTTTCATCTGTTGGCAGACGATCCCTGGCTTCTTCCAGGTTGGCCAGATCTGCCATTTAGAGCTCTATCTTCCACCGGCCAGGTTGCAGGCTCTAATGGCCTGGCTGTTGAAACCCTGGTGTTGAAAGACAAAGAACTTTCAGATTCTCTTATTCCGACTATGCTTAAGGCTTGTAGATCTTCTACGTCTTAGATTTTGTATCATACATGGAAGATTTATTTTGGTGTGGTGTTGCCACACGTGCTCTTCTATATTGCAAATTTTGTCTTTCCTTCAACTTTGGGTAGATCAACATTTAGCTCTGGTACTATAAAGGGTCAGACATGTGCCTTGTCAGTCCTTTAACGTCGTCTTGTTTAATTCCTTAATTCACACTTTTATTCAGGGAGTTACTTGTGTAGTTCCTCCTGTTAGGTCTCCTTTTCCTCTATGGGCCTTCAACTTATATCTGTTCTTCAAAACTTTCTTTTGAACCTATACAAGGCATTTTGTCTTGTTATCCAAAAAGGTTGCATTTCTTCTGGCCATTACCTTGGCTAGAAGGATTTCCCACTTGTCTTGCTTTGTTTTCTAAAGAACCCTATTTGGTTCATCATAGGGACAAGGTTTTGTGAGACTAGATTTTTTTTTTTTTTTTACCCAAGGTAGTCTCCGCTTTTCACTTTGTCCTAGGAAAATGTCTCCTTCATTTTGGATGTCACGCAGGCTATTAGTGTTCATCTCTGAGCCATGGACTTTTTTTTTATTATTTCAGAAAAGGTTATTCAGTTTCTAGATTCCACTTTTATTTTATTTTTTAAGTGAATTAATCGGCTTCTCATTCAAGCTTATTAGTTCCTCTTTCTGCTCATTCTGCTACGGCAATTAGTACTACTTGGGTATTTTCAAGTCAAGCTTCTGCTACTCCAAACTGCAGGGCTGCAACTTGGTCTTCTGTTCAAACTTTTGCAAAGTTTTATAAAGTCGATGTTTCTGCCTCTTCTGTTGCTACATTTTGGTTAAAAAAAGTTTTTCAGGCAACTGTTAAGTGTACTTTGACAGTTCATTTTTTGTTTGCCCCTTTGTTAAGGCTGCTTTTGAACGTGCGAGATAGAGAAAATAGGATTTTGTACTTAACTTTATTTTTTTATTTTTTTTGTTGGAGTCCATTGAGGGACACACCTCCCTCCACTCAAATTTCTTTGTACTGCTTGCAACAACCGGCATTGGGTAAGGGTTATGTCCTTGAAGTGTCAGGCTTTTCATTTGTTTGCCTAGTGTCCATTTCTCCTAGAGAGAGGCAGCAGCATAACCCTACATCTCGGAACTCTTCAGAGCTGTGTCTCTCAATGAACTCTTGAGAAAAAGATTTTACGGTTGGAACAAAATCCTATTTTTGTGAGTCTCAAAACAACTGGTAAGTTATTTGAACCTTGTCTTCAAGAAACCCTATTAGTGTCAAGACCTGTATAGCACTAAATGATGGGAACAAATCTCAAAATATATAGATATTTTTTTTTTACCTCTCCAAAATGTTTAATTTTGCAGGATTCTCTTTTGCAAGAACAGCTGCTGCAAAAGACCTTTGAATATGAACAACTTCTTAAGATTAAAAACAAACTTGAGGAAGGCAAAGACAGCCTAAACTGTGAAGTGGAAAGCCTAACAAATAGAATGATAGAAGCACAGACAAATCTGGAGTCTCTGCAGAATGAAAAACATCAAACAGAAGAACAACTTATTGACTCTCAACAAAAACTGAATGCTGCTGTTCAGGACAAGGATGATCTGGAGATCACAAAAGAAAGATTAATTACCGAAATGGACCAACTTAAAAGCAATCTAAAGGAAAATGATGAAATGGTATTTTTTTAAAACAAATTGCTACATTGTTATATAACCTTTTTAATACCCAATTTTGTTTACCCAATGAGCCATGAATTTGGTGATGCAAACTTTTTTTTTTTTTTTTTTTATAAAGAACTGTTTTAGTGTCTTACCATATTTACATGTCACAATGGTGGATGTATAGGAAAGCGTTTTTATAATTTATATACTAAAATGATTTCCTTTACTCAGGTATTGCATTTAAGACAAGAAATTCAGCAGAGAACAGAGTGCCCACATGAAGATCTTGAGCAAGCCCAGCATGCGTTAACAAATGAGCTCGCGCAAACTATGAAAGATCTTAAGAGCACAGAGACCCAACTGGAGGCTCTTAGAAGTGAGAAACTTGACACTGAGCAAAAGCTTCTCCATCTTCAACATGAAATGGAAATAGTCACCCATGAATGTGATGATCTAAAGGCTTCACAAGAAAGTCTAACATTAGAGAGGAACCAACTTAAAGAAGCTCTAGAGATGAATACCAAAATGGTAAGGACTGAAGAGAAGCTTTTCAGTCTTCAGGAACACGTGGAGGTGATTACCAAGGAGAGAGATGACTTGCAAGCGGCACTGCTGAGTCTACAGTCTGAAAGAGACCAGCTAAAAAAAGATCTGAGCGAGAACATAGAAATGGTAAGCAAGCTGATATTTCAAAGTACAACTAAAGGCTCTTGTATGGCAGTCTAAACAAGTACCAAATCCAGTTGCTATGAGATGCTCAAGCCTCGTAATGTAAACCAATATTTTTCTTGTTCGTTGAGGGGCACAGGGTTCAGAGACAATTGGGTTATACTGATACCTACAGAAGGATTTCACGCTGTCAGTGACCAGTCAGTATAACCTCTCCCACTCCCAAGCATATCCCTGTTTTTGTTTGTTTTTTTGCTAGTGTCCTAAAAGGCAGGTCATCTTTTCTCTGAGAAAGGTTTAACCTGATTTGGCATGGGGCAAATGTAATCCTCAAAAATGGATCAAGGTGTATATTGGGAAACTACAGACCAGTCAGCCTAACTTCAATAGTATGTAAAAGTATTCGTCTGTCTGAATAGAAATGTCAGAAGTAACAACCAGCATACATTTATGAAAGGCCGTTCTTGTTAGACCAATCTGTTATCGTTCTGTTAGGAAGTGTGCAATAAATTGGATGATGGTAGACCGGTGGACATCGTTTATTTCGATTTTGCGAAGGCTTTGTATACTGTACCACAGAAACATGTTATCTATAAAATAGGGTCTACCGCAGCTGAAGAAATTGTATGTGCAAGGATAGGAAACTGGTTGCACATATGGGTCCACAGAGAGTGATAAATGATTCATCTCTAAATGGTCTAAAGGTATGAGTGGTGTGCCCCAAGAATCTGTCTCTCGGGGCCATTGTTTAACCTGTTAAAAAAAAAAGATATGGACATTGGAATTAGGGTTCAATTTCAGTGATTGCCGATACCAAATTATGCATGCAAATAAATTCCTCACAGGATGTGGCAAACGTAACTTTGTTTTTACCAGCCTTTCCTTTTTTTTTTTTTTTTCAACATTTACTTACAAGGTGCTTGAGCTGACCTCTATACGCAACTGTCTGGTTTGGCATATCCTCAGCAATAGCTTTGGAGGCTGTACCTGGAACCCGCTGGGCTGGATAATTGTGGGGGATAGCCTGGAATGTGTCTTTGGGCACTGGGTTCTGCATTTTGGTCCTTTCCAGATCTGAGTGTGTGTGTTGGCCATGGAGCGCTTTCTGGGTCCAGAGGTGTGGCCTCTGGTGTAGTCCAGTCTCTGATGACTCACTTTGTGAGTAAGCTGAGAACTGGGAGGTAACGAATTAAGACCATTGGGCACCATTATTATGCCTATTTTTTCCATTGTTTTGTGCGGAAAGGGTTCATGCTGAAGGACTGAGCGAAGGTACATTTAGGTAAGGGGGGTATCGATCATGCTCTGTGCCAGTTCAGCATGAGGTAAAATCTTCTGCTACTGCTCCTAGTTGCAAGTGACATAGGGAATTTCCTTGGTTGGGCTTTGCTGTCTGCCTACAGTAATCCAGCTGAACCTATTCTACTTTCCAATAATGGGCTTTAGGCATAGAGATCACTATGGCTAAGCCCATTTCTGGGTGAAACATGTCAGAGTAAAGAGGAACCACAGCCGCACAATGTGTGCTACAATAAACTTTTTCAGTGCAGCTTGCGGTTTGCGACTAGACCTTTTTTCTGTAACTACATATTTACTACAAGTTCTAATTTAATGGTTAGTACATCTGCCAAAAAGCATATTGTAGAAACGAATACCACTAGCTAAAATAAAACTTGGTTTATTTCTGCAAATTATAAAAAATATTTTTTTATAATTTATTTTTTTTCCTCCCCCTTTTAGTCTATTAAAACTCAAGTAGATCTAAGGAGTACTCAAGAGGAACTTCAGCACCAAAGAGAGAGGATCAGTGAATTGGCAGAAGAGAGAGCCTCTTTAGAACAGAAGGTATGTATTAGTTATGTTTTTACATGTAAATTCTTTTACACATTATTATATTTTTTACGATTTTTCTTCTGTCTTCCTACAAGTCCTCTTCGCTAGAGAAAGAACTGCATGAGACCGCTGTTGTTTTGAAAGAAGTTACTTGTGAACGAGATGATCTTGATCAGTCTAAGCACACATTGACTTCAGAGGTGGATCAGCTTTTACAACAGTTAAAAGACAAAGAGTTATCTTTAGAACAAGCAGAGAAAGAAAAATCTGAGGCCTCCCAAAAACTTTTTGAGCTTACATCGGTGCTAAGTAGTATGGCGGAGGAGAAGGACCAACTAAACTGCTCCAAAGAAGATGTGGAAAAACAGGTATTTTGTCAAAGTCTGAAATATTATGCCCCCACCCAAAATGTATTCCATTCAGTGCCTCCAGATGGACAAGAGCTGCCCAACCAGTGAAGGAAAGAAGTTTAGTTTTTTGTTTTTTTGTATTTTTTTTTCACCCTATTTACTTCTAAAATGTTAAGATATTGGTGTATTTTAGGATTGCATTAGATCAAGGGGAGTGAAGTATAATTCAAGGATGTCCAGTGAATAAAATTTTCTGTTGTAAAGCCGACAGTCGGCTCTACAAGTTTAAACAGAGTCCCGGCGGCAAAAGTCGCCGGGAGTCTGTTTAAACAGCCCCGATGCTGGCGACGTACACTGTACGTCGTCAGTCACGAAGGGGTTAAGCCCAGGTCCACATCGCAGTACAGACAGAACGGTCACTCAGTTCATATGCATAACGCGGTCCGCCATTTAGGCTGCATTCACATCAGCAGCTGCTGGTGTGTTTTTTTTCACAGACGCACAATCCTGGCGCATCACTGTTTATATATTTTAGTTAGAAGTGTTGGCAATCGCAGTCAGTGTCCGGTCTGCCATTTAGTGACGGCTACATTAGATCATAAAATTAAACTAGTACCCTAAATAATATTTCACCAATTATCAGGGTGTGATCTTTAAAAAGAGAAAAGGAAGTGGTGCCCTGCTGTCTTAGCAATGCAGCCACTTTTTATTTGTGCTCAAGAAAACGTGAGAATGTAGTTTATTCTAAAGATAAGTGACTGGGTTTTGGTTACTTTTATCAGTAAAGGTTGCAGGCTTAACATTTAACAGAAAAATTCAGTTCTAGAGTTCTTTGTAACTTAAGATCTACTGATCTTTTCTCATGCATTTTCCATGGAAACTGACCCTGTTTTATTTCTTCATTTGCTTAAGTTTGTATTTCCCAGTTTGATGGAGTTAGTTTAGATTGAGTTTCATGAGATGGAAAAGCCAGTGGAGGTTGGTTTCCTTTTGTCCTTTAACTGAACTTGTATAGAAAGTTTAAACAGTAAGATTTTTCTTTGTCTTTGTAGTCTTTTGAAATGCAGAATGATATTAGAAAAACTCAAGAAGAGCTTCAACAGCAAAAAGAGAAGGTAGAAACTTTGACAAGCGAGATTGCCCTTCTTGAAGAAAAGGTAAGTGAGAAATAAGGACATTAATTACCTTTTTTAGAACTTTTCCACTTTTATTTTAAATAGTTTTTTTGTTTAGATCCCCACTGCATGATAAGGCAAATCCACTTGCCCTGTAGGCATTAACCAGATTCTAGGGTTTGTCTTGTGAACAATGAGTATATTATATTATAATTTTTTTTGTATGTTCTTTATACCTTTTTATATTTTCATTTTTGTTTTGTATTAAAGTTGTCTTCACTTCAGAGAGAATTGCAAGAAAACATCACTCTTTTAAAAGCAGCTGTTGAGGAAAAGGAAATGCTTGACCAAGCTAGGCAAAACCTTTCATCAGATTTAGAACTGGTTATGGAGTCTTTGAAGAGTAAGGACACTATCTTGGAATTAACAGAGAGCGAAAAAAGGATAGCTGCCCAGAAAGTACTTGAACTAACTGAGGAAGTGAGAACGATGTCCCAGGAGAAAGAGCAGCTCCAGCTATTAAAAGAAAATTTGGAAGGGGAGGTAATTTTAACAATTTCTTTCAGTAACTGGCATTTTATTCCTTTTTCTTTACAAGTTCACCAAGTTCCCCTGCTGCCTTTTATTGAGTATGGGATAATGACCTACAATAAAAAATAAAATAGGTGAATATTAGGGCATTGCCATTCACTTAAAAAACAAAATAGATACAATTTGGGATCAGATCACCACTGTGCAGTCACCTTCCCTTATTAATGTACCAGACCCACCATCACACTTGTTACTCTCCTCTTTTGAAACTGTCACCACAGAGGAGGTTACAAACACTCCACTGAAACCGCCCTCCTAAAACTCACTAATGACCTACTCACTGCTAAAAGCGAAGGCCACTATTCCCTACTCTTGCTATTAGATCTTTCTGCTGCTTTTGACACTGTTGACCACCTGCTCCTCCTCCAAAAAACTCCAGTCACTTGGGTTACAAGACTCTCTCGTGGTTCTCCTACCTATCTAAGCGCTCCTTTAGTGTCACCTACAATTCTAACTCCTCCCCTCTTCCTCTTTCTGTAGGGGTCCCCCAAGGCTCTGTCCTTTGGACCCCTTCTCTTCTCTATCTACACCTCCTCTCATGGTCAGTTAATAACCTCACATGGCTTCCAATACCATCTCTATGCTGATGACACTCAAATCCTATCTTTCTACTCCACAACTCACCCCCTCAGTGTCCTCTCGTGTCACTAATCTACTATCCGACATATCAGTCTGGATGTCGCAACACTTCTTAAAACTCCAATCTTTCAAAAACTGAGCTCTTGATATTTCCTCCCGCCCTTGCACCTTCCCCCAACTTTTCCCTTGAGATTGTCAACACAACTATCCATCCCTTCCCCCATGCCAAGGTCCTAGGTGTCATCCTTGACTCGGACCTCACCTTTCTTCCCCACATCAATCACTATCCAAATCCTGCCGCCTTCACCTTCGTAACATCTCCAAAATACGCCCCTTCCTCACCAAACACACCGCAAAATTACTCATTCACTCCCTTGTTATATCTCGTCTTGACTATTGCAACTCCCTCCTCATTGGCCTTCCACTACACAGGCTATCCCCCCTTCAGTCTATCATGAATGCAGCTGCCAGACTCATTCCCCTAACCAACCGCTCAGTGTCTGCAAACCCTCTCTGCCAATCCCTACACTGGCTTCCACTCGCCCAGAGGATAAAATTCAAAATATTAACAATCAGTTACAAAGCCATCCACAACTCTGCCCCTGGATATATCTCAAACCTGGTCTCAAAGTATCACCCTAAACGTCCCCTCCGCTCCTCCAAAGACCTCCTGCTTTCCAGCTCCCTTGTCAACTCCTCCCATGCTCGCCTCCAGGACTTCTCTAGAGTCTCTCCCATCCTCTGGAATCCTTTACCCCAACCTGTCAGTCTGTCGCCCACCTTGACTGCCTTTAGGCATTCCCTAAAGACTCATTTCTTCAGGGAAGCCTATCCCACCTCAACCATCACATTCTCAAACAATTCATCCCCCCACAGCTACCTCCTCATGTACCACTTCCCCCTCCCTTTTAGATTGTAAGCCCTCAGGGGCAGGGCACTCCTTACCGTCTTGATTTGTATTGTGATTGTAATGTCTTCTCTCTATTGTAAAGCGCTGCACAAACTGTTGACGCTGTATAAATCCTACCTTTTGTGCCTTAATACCAAACATTTTTTATTTTTAAAGAGTATGTCTTTTGCTAAACAGCACTCTCTTATTTTAAGAAATTTTAGTGTAGAGCATTGGTTACTAGATTTCCCAGCCAGGCATGTATTTTTTTTTTTCCCCCTCTATCGTCCATTGAGGGACACTGCTCTGAAAGAATTCTGAGGTGCAAGGTTATGCTGCTGCCTCCAGAAGATGTGGACACTAGGCAAATAATTAAAAGCCTGCCACTTTAAGGACATAACCGCTCACACCTGCCAGCTTTGATTAGTGTTCTCAGGAGAATTGATGTTTGCTTCTCTCCTGCTTTATTAAGGTGCCATACACTGTACGATTCTCGTACGAGAATCGCGGGAAATCCCGCAATGGTACAGTGTATGGAAGGCGTGCAACCGTTTCTACTGTACGGTCGCACGTCTTCCGTCGAACAAGCAGGCTTGAAAACCCGCCGAGAATCGTACAATTCTCGGCGGGTTAGTGGCCTGCTTGTTCGACAACTGCCGAACGGGCCAGTGTGCGCACGCGCACACTGCCCGTTTGCAGTGATCGGAAGCCCGCCCCTCACTGCGGTCATCGGAAGCACGATCTGCCCGTCCAAGATGGGCAGATCGTACGAGTTTTCAATGAGCTTACGACCATCGCAAGACAAAGGTCGTAAGGTGTATGGGCACCTTTTTATTTTAGTTTATTTTCTTTGTTGAAAATTCTACTACCAAAAGTTGCCAGTTGATTCATACCAGATATGATTAAGGTATTCTCTCTTTTTTAATATATTATGGCTGAGTGTTTTCACTGTACAATATCTCCTTTAAGGCTGGGTTCACACCTGAGCGTTTTTTTATGCTCGGTTTTCAGCTTGGTTTTTTTGTTTAGTGAAACGCGTGTTTCACTGGCGGTATGATTTTTTTTTTTTAGTTTCACTTTTAAACTTCACGCCGGCTCTGCCCCCTACGACGCGGCCGCTAGCAAGGGACGGAAGTCGGCAGCCGCCGAAGACACCGCAGGGATCGCGGACAAGGTAAGACCTGTGCGCTGTATTCCCGAGTGTGGCTCAGGGTTACCGCTTTGTTAACCCCGATCCACACTCGGGAATACCAATGGAAACGCGCGGCAAAACGCCCCGAAGAAGCTCCTGTACTTCTTTGGGCGTAGAGCGTTTTGCAGCGCGTTTCTACGCGCAGTAAAACGCCCAAAGGCAATCATTGGTTTTCACATGTTGAGCGTTTTACAGCGTGTAGGAATGCGCTGTAAAACACCCAGGTGTGAACCAGAAATCAATATTTTCCATGCTCTTTTGCATAACTGATTACATCCAGTTTAAATTTTGCAGAGTAAGACAGCCGCTTCCTGGTATTGGTATTTTTACTGGGATTTTTTTTTGTTTTCTGACATTTTATGGTCTCGGAATGCTCCGACATTACCGCTCCCTGTTGCATCTGGGCACTGGCTACAGGCTCTCCGCAGCATCAGCTGACGTCGGGTACATAAGGCTCATGATTGGAGGAAACCTGTTAGCTTGTCTCTGCAATCGGAAGTTTCACTCGTGAGGCTAGTTTGCAGAGGTATCGGCAGTTTCGCAACCGCGATTCTCCTCTCGGCCCCCCGTGTATAAGACGCCCCTCCATTTTTCGGTAAATATTTTTATGAAAAAGTACAGTCTTATACACGGAAAAATACAATACTTTTCCTGTTGCTTCTTTAAGAGGCCGCGACTTCCACTTGCAAACTTCCTCTATGCCCTCATTTTAAACCAGTTTTAAATGCAACCGTAGACTGCAATTTTGCGTGATTTTCTGCGGCAGGTGGAACAGCGTCTCCTCTACCTTTCTTTTCACACTGGTTGAGGCTGTGAGTAATATTGATGATGTTGTGATGCTTGGATTTTTCTGTGTTTACAGATATTTCTGTATCTAAGTGGAGGAAAGAGGTGAGGTGTGGATTTCCCCAGGAAAGAGGAGAGGTGCGGCCAGTGCTGTAAACAGGTGCCATGTGGTTCACAGGAAGGCTGCCAAGGTTTCCAGCTAGTGCGGGACTTCAGGCAGCTGCTTCTGTTTCAAAAATTTAAATCACCAGTATTGGTGCATTTTCACAGGTACAAGTACTACTGAAAATGCCCAGTATCGGCGAATCCCTAGTTTTTACTCAAAACTGTTTACAGTTCCCAAACCCTACAGAAGCCTTCAACTCTGGATTGACTGCTCTCAATAAGTTTGTCCGTATTCGAAAATTTAGGATTGAATCCATTTGGTCAGTTGTTGCTTCTCTTCGATGGGGAATTTTTTGTTTTTCATCGACATAAAAGATGCGGATTTATGCGACCCTGTTTTTCCAGCTCATCAGTGTTTTCTTGGCTTTGCTGTAGGCAACCTTCATTATCAATTTGTGGCTCTTCCCTTCGGTCTAGTTTTGGCTCAAAGTTTTTCCAAAAGTCCTTGCTGTGGCACTGAGGATCTTTTGTTGCAAAGGGCATTCCGATTATCGGATACTTTAGATGACTTTTTTTTAACTTTTGTAAGCAGTCTCTTCTGATTCTGGATCTCAAGGTCTCGATGGTACTAATGGGGTCTTCGGATGGATTTTAACATTTAGTCCTCCCTTGTTACGTTGGATCACTTGGAATATTCTGTTGAATCCCTTTCAAGCAAAGATGTTCCTGCCTCGGGAAAAGTTGCAGAATGAAGTTCAATCACTTCGGTCCCATCACTGATCCTAAATGAGAGTTCTGAGTTTGATGGTGTCCACTTTTGAAGCGGTATCATTTGCTTAGTTCCATTCCAAACCTTTACGGCGGAATGTTCTTACAGCGTGAAATAAGCCTCTTCTGTTGCTGGACAGGATGATTGGATTGAGTGCTCCGGCCTCAATGTTGACAACGGTGAATTTCTTCCCATAACTTGGAAGATTGTCATGGATGCCATTTTTGTGGGATATGGCACTGTCTTGAATCATCTGTCTTTGCAAGGTTTTTGGTCTCCAGGGGAATCCAAGCTTCTGATCTATGTCCTATAGTTGAGGGTGATTCGCCTGGCATTGTTGCATTGTTTCATTGTACTCTTCTTCTGACTCAGATCTGGTCAGACAGTGCCGAGGCAGTGGTACCTACATTGATCACCTGGGGGACAACAGACTTTCGTCTGGATCTGGGCGAATGTTCCCCATTCAGAGGTGTTTCAACAACTTTGTCTATTACCTCATCTGCTTTACAGGATACAAAATGAAGGAATTCCAGTCTTTCTCCTCCAGATTGGCCTTGCAGGGTGTAGTATGATTTTAGTTTTCTTTTGACAGACTGTCTTTGGCTTCTTCCAGATTGGCCAGATCTGTTATCTCAGGGCCCAATCTTCCACCCTGCTTCTCGGTCACTAACTTGAATGGCCTGCCTCTTGAAACCCAACTGTTGAAAGACAAAGGAATTTTAGATTGTTATTCTGAATGTGCCTAAAGTGCGTAGATCTACTCGTACTATTTATCACCGTACGTGGAAATTTTAATTTTCCTGGTGTGAGTCCTTTGGGGTTTTCCCCACGTGTTTGTTCTTTATTGCTAATTTTGTCTTGCCATCAACTTATGGTTGATCAAAGTTTAGCTCTAAGTACCACAAAGGGTCAGATGTTTGCCTTGTTAGCCTGTTCAACATCAATTTGATTCTAATTCCTTGATAAAAAAAAAAAAAATTTTATGGAGTTCCAAGTGTGGTTCCTCCTGTGTTAGGTCTTCTAATCCCCTGTGGAATTTGAACTTGGTTTTATCTGTTCGAGAAAACAAACCCCTCCTTTTGAAAATTTTTGCCTGTTCAAAAAGGCTGCCTTTTTGTGTCTATTCACTTGACCACAAGAGTTTCTGAGTTGGCTATTTTGTTTTGTGGAGAACGCTATTTGGTTCTTCATAAGGACAAGGTTGTTTTATGACTGTAGGTTTCCTTTTTAACCAAGGTGGTTTTGGCCTTTTTTAAAAATGAAGGCATTGTTTTACCTTCACTTTGCCCAGCTCCTGTTCATCCCACAGAAATTTCTATTCATTGTTTGGATGTCGTGGGGGTTTGGATCTGTCAGCCACAGCTTCCTTAAGGCTGGGTTCACACCATTTTCCAGATCAGATCTGACCAGTCTCCCTCCCCTCATTTCCTTTCATTCTGCTGGCTACAACTGGCAGGTGGGAGGGATTATGCTTTTAAAGTGGCAGGCTTTAAATTGTTTTGCCTAGTGTCCATTTCTCCTGGAGGCAGCAGCATAACCCTACATCTGACAATTCTTCCGTGCTGTGTCCCTCAATGGACTTGGAGAAAGTGATTTTAAGAACAAAATCCAATTTTTGTTTTTTTATTTATTTTTATAGGCTGGACTTGTGGGTAACATTTACGTGGTTTTTGCGGCTTGTCGAGGGCTTTGTTGGATGTTAAGAGCATGTTTGTATTTATGGAATCTTGTACGCATGTTCATTGTGTCCTTTTTATAAGGGAAGCTGAAATGGTAATATATCTGTATATTTGTTTACCTACCAAAGGATTGACAGTGCTGTCCAACCACACTGCAAAGCTGCCACCCTTTTTCCTGTTTCAGCCTTACCGCTTTATGCCCCACCTGCCTACTTATTCGACAGTTTACTATGCTGCTGACTTCCTGTCAAATGAACAAGCAGGTAATGGCAAGTTGTAAAGTTGAAAGGATATAAACATGTCACAGAGCTTGATATACGGTTTGGCAAAGGTCTGTGAATCCATACAATGTATGAACAGAATTACTAATCTCTTGTAAGATTAAACTGTTTACATACCTGTGTTGGTTCCCCTGAGGTCCACTTTTAAGGGCTAAACACATGGACTTGTTTAACCTCATGCTACTGAGCAATTTTACTAGTCAGCGGTCCTTTCAGGTGAGTATATAGATTTTTCATGTGCTTTCAAGTGAGACCCAAACTGCTCAATAGTGAAGTGATCGTTCTTGTGTTTTTGTGTTCTTATGCAGTACTTGGTGTAAGAGCTGAAACTAGACCTAGACCCACTAAAAGATGTCTGAGCTGCCATTACACTATTTATGTATTTAAATGTTTTCTATTTTAACACATATATATATATTTAGAAATTTACTTTTTTTTGTTTTTTTTTAACTGGCATCTGACCTGTGTAAAATGGGATTTCCCAAAATATGTCTAGTGGTTTTTACATTACAAAACGTTTCTAGTTTTAGGTACCACCTGTAATAAGTTTTACTACATTTGCGACACAACGCTCACTTCTCTTTGCAGTCCACAGTCGTCTATCCACTTGCACGCCTCTGTGCCTAATGAATCTTGTGTGTTATTGCAAACTAATGCTCTGCAAATGCAAACAATGTGTTCCTTCTGACTGCTCTTGTCAGACTATTTGTGCCATAGTGTGATCACTTTTTTTTAAATTTATTTAGGCCACTAAGCTAAGGGAGGACTTCAAACAACTGCAACATCAGCATGCTGAGTTACGTGAGCAAGAGACCCAAAAATCTGGCAGATTAGAGGAACTGCTATTGGAGTTTGAGCAATTAAGAGAGAAGGTTACCCTTACAGATACAACAGCTCAGCAGTTAGAGATGGATAAGGCTGATCTGCAGAGAAAGGTTCAGCAGCATGAGCTGGAAGTGGCATCTCTCCACCAGGAACAGGAGCAATTCCAGCAACTGCTACAGAGGGCCCGAAGTGAAAAGGAAAATATTTGCACAAATCTTCAAGATCAGGAGAAAGCTGTAAGTGTGCAACTTGTTCATATTTAAATGCACTGTACTGTGTGCAACCTTACAAACATTTATGTCCTTTTTTAGTGCTTTTTTTGGCCTTTTTTAATTTCAGATGTATTTTGTTTTGCTTTCTATCTGTGTAGTTTGTTAATTTGTAGATAACAACATTATATAGTCTAAGTAGCGTTTTAGTCATTTTTTTGGTATAAAGTGAATTTATAGGACTTCATATACATCTGAACTATGTGATGACTGAACTCTGTGTTCGCTTTCAAATGAAATCACTTATAGAACGAACATTTAAAGGAGTCGCTAACAACCTGTCAGACAGAACTTGAGTCTGTCAAGAAGCAGAGAGATGAAACTAAAGACAATCTTACTGAAAAAGTAAATGAAGTAAATGCAATGTTACAGGAGTTATCTTCTCTGGAACAGCAACTACAACTACTGCACCAGGTATTTTTCCCCATTTAACCCCCCCCTCCCCCTCCCCCTTTTTCCTATTGGGCTGTATGCAATCTGGAGCAATATCGCTCAAAATCGCTCTGAAAAAAGGGTCATGTAGGAGCGACGAGCTACAAGCGATATTGAGCGACGAGATGTGAACAGCTCCATTGAAATGTATTGGAGAAGCTACATAGAGCGATATCGCGTGGAAATATGAGCGATATCGCTGCAAAAATCGCGCGATAAATCGTTCAATGTGAACGGGGCCTTAGGGCTGGCATAGGCAGACATTTCACAGAAGCCCTATACAAGTAGTGTGAATGCAAAATCAGCTTGGGAGGTGGGGAGATGCAGGTCAGGAAGTGGTCAATAGCATCTGTGAAAAACTACGAAGTGTCCCAAACTGGTTTCAAACAGTCTAAATGTACCAAAAAACTAAATGCATTTACCGATCTACACAATCCCTCCATAGGAGCAGGCTTTATTATCGCACTAGTTTACCATGGCAACTTACAGGTTTGGTTTGTGCTAATGCACTTTTGGGACTTCCTTCTAGAAACTAAAGGATGAAAGGATGAAAAATAATGAGCTTTGTGAAAAGGTCAATGACCTTGAGAAAGAAATCAGAGTTCTTCGATTAATACAGAACGAGCCTGAACAAGAACAAGATGAAATTGAAGAGCGTACTGAAATTCTACAGCAGAAAAATGAAGAGTTGAAGGTAATATACCCTGTTGTGTAGAAACATCTTTATTTTATATTTGCCATCTGTAAAGCATTTTCATGCAGTAAGGCATCTGGTGAAAGCAAAAGTTTGTCTTTTTTGCAGGACCTTATGGTGAACATTTCCACTGTGTATGCTAATCACTACCGTATACTAAGCACCCTTTCAGTGGAACTACAAGCTGAAGTTGAAGCACAGAAACAATCCATGAGTTCTATAAAGGAGTCGTTGTCTTCGACACATTCTAGAGAATTTGGAACTCTACAAACGGAATACATCAAACTAAACTCTCAGCTGCAGACTCTGGTCAACAAATTTAAGGTAGGATAAGTAATCTGCTGTCAGAGCAAAATCTGAGCTAGTCAAACCTATTTGTGAACCTGCTGTATCAGTATGTGCTGACATTCTGCAATCCATGCTTGAAGTGAGCTGTTTTCCTATTTTGGGGTGCAACTATTTCACCAATTAATGCATGTTTCTTATTTCTGATTTATTAGGTCATATACAGGACTGCCGCTGTCAAGGAGGAACAATATAGTTTGGTAAATGGCTATGAGAGGGACTTGTGTGTAGTACAGAAGAAAAATGATGAGATGCTGCTTCAGTGTCAGAACCTAGAACAGAATGGCACAAAGTGGTCTGAGAATGCAGCAGAAGAGCTTAAATTCTGTGAACTTGAATTCTTAAATCACCTGATCTTTAAGAAAATGGATGTAATGAAGGTAAAGTATAAGCTGTTTGCTACCTAAATAAATAAATTACAGTTCTAGTGCCAAG
>NW_017306640.1:1188193-1217369 GCF_000935625.1 Nanorana parkeri | reverse complement strand
TTTTTTTTTTTTTTTTTTTTTTTTTTTTTATATACAGTGTGTGGAAGATGGGTTCTCAGAAGTACAGGTCACTCTGAATAGTGTGGAAGGAGACCTTAAAGAAGAGGTGAAATGCAAGAAGCAGTTCTTGTCGTGGTTGGAAGAGTTGGAAGGCTTACACTTTGATGCCAAGAAATGCAGTGAGGGTATAATTCAAGAAAATAAGAGGATTTCTGGTGTTGTCCAGCTTTTAGCAAGGGGTTTAAAGGTAAATGAGCTATTCTTTGTTAGGAGTATGATTTTGGGGTCAAACCTCTGTTCCCAGCCAGTTCCTTATCTAGAACTAACATTTAATGCAGTATGCGTATGTAGATCGATTTATACAGAAGCAAATGCATATACACTCTACAGGCTTCCCTCTACGTTTATCCAATACTTTAATTGTTCTGCTCTTTAGTTTCAGACAGTAGCATGGTGTGAGCATATGATCTGCAATATTTTGTTATATATTAAAGGTAATCGTCCAGTCACGAATAAAGCCGGACACAGTGGCATATCTAAACAAGCTCGATGAAAATTTACAGGAGAAAAAACAGAAGAACAAAGAGCTCCTGCAAAGAATGCAACAATTTGCTCCATCTGGAGATTCCAACATTCTAGAGGAGGAAAATGCACAACTCTGTGAGAAATTGAAAAATCTGCAGGCAGAATTAAAGGTAATTCTGTTTGGGACAGAAATATATTTTTGTTTTTCCTACATTTGTATGTTTTTTTCCAGTACACCAATGCACGTAACGTGCATAAGTCCTCAATCATATGACTAACAGCCGGCCTGTACAGATGCATGCTGCGTGCACGGCCGTATCGGGCCGCTCTTGGGGAGGACAGGTGGTGTGTGTGATTTGTACAGAGCAGCCTGTTCTCTGTCGGAGTACGCCGGCGTACGCGCACCCCAACTGCACATCCGTGCGGGTGTCCCTGCTCGGACGCAGGCAGGATCCATCCTGTCTGCGTACGAGTACGGACACTTGCACCCGCACGGACGTGCAGTTCAGGTGAGCGTATGGCGGCGTACTCCCACAGAGAAGAACAGGCTGCTGCGTACAAATCACACACAGCACCTGTCCTCCCCCGAAGCGCCTCGATACGGCCGTGCACGCAGCATGGATCTGTACGGGCCGGCTGTTAGTCGTGTGAATGAGGCCTTACTGTACATTGGCCAGACTAATATTTTTGTTATGTAAACAATAGCAAATGGGTGTGAATCCAGCTAAAACTTTGCTATTGTTTATGATCCAATATGGCACAGGGTCAGTATACAGTGGCAGCCATGTAGTGCCTCTGTTTTTGTAACTCTGCTGTCAGCCTGTTAAACTGTACTGACAATTCCATCATCGAGTTCCTCTGCAACAGCATAGGGAAGGAAAAGCGCCGTGGCACAGTGCTTTTGTACGATGTGGTAGGTGGAGATATGGAGCTGTGATTGGCCTTCACTGCTCTTGCCCTGTCTCTGAAGTCTTAACTGCCTGAATAGGCCAATCGGGTGGAGTTCCGGAAGCTGCCTCACTGTTTGCACCACTGGACACTTTTTTGAATTTCCTGCTTTCTGTTAATTTTGACCATGGACGAGTTTAAAGTGACAAAGTCAAAATTCCCCAGACCCAATGCTAGTGTAAGGACTTGCCTTAAATTATGTCTCTTGATCCGATCTTCTTTCCAGCTATTTTCAGGAGTCCCTCCAGCGCTGGTGCTGGTCTCCGGTCTGCCATGAAAGTCAAGGGATAGTGATCAATTTATCTGCACAGCAATGCAGTGTCAAACTATCACATATTTACCATAGATCACAGCCAATATTAAGCATTCCTTTGCCCCTTGAATGTGTTTGAGTGAAAATGTCTGATCTTTGCATAAGTGTCATATATGTGCCCATGATTACAGGGTCAACAAAAACACACAAAACATATTGCAAATCCTCTCCTGCAAGAGAAACTGGCAGAATGAGGTGATTCTCTGAGGCAAATCAAATTTTCTCTTCCAGGAGAGGATTTACCCCAGAGAAGCACCTCAACTGCCAGTTAATTGCTTGACCTATCTCCATTATACAGTATCTTCAAATGCCTGTGATCTGTAGAGTGCTACTACAGACCGAGTTTCCCTTTTTAGTCTTTACCTTGATGATCAATTATCTTTAGGGCCCATTTATATTATGCATTGCCTTAAAGCGGACCTTTACCTATATCTTTTTAAAATAACAACAAATACACATTTAGAAATGTTTAGTAATGACAATCTACAAACACATACTTGTGGATAATTGCAGGCTTTGTATTCTTTGCATACCTTCTCTTTTCTTCCCCAGTCTTCTGGCAGTGGCCATGTTAACTAAGGGCAGATTACTAGCTCTCCCTTTACTTCCCGAAAATATGGCACGTGTGACTAGGACATGTGACTAAGACATATATGACCATGCACATCATTTTAGGGGAGGAAATTTCCTTTCCCCTAGATCTTGTGAGATTACAGATGAGATTTCCCAGCAATGCTCTGCTGATGTAACCTTCCCAAGATGCAACGCTTTGACACGTACATCTTTTGTGCCAAAACTGGACCAGGAAGTAGATGAATGCTATTTGTAAGTAAATGAAAAAAGTTTAAATAATGTAAGATGATTTTAAGTCAGCATGCAGAGCTGCATGCTGCTGTGATTTTTTTAGTAAAAGGGGGGTAAAGGTTCAAAAATGGCTTGGCCAGCTGATTTGAAAAATGTTCCGGAGGGCTTGGCAGCGAAAGGGTTAATACTTTGGGGGTTATTTAGAAAATGTTAGCAGAGCTGACTGTTCTGTGGAAATCTGCCGCCTTAGTTTTGTACCACATTATGGAGCCGAGGCACATAGGAATTTCCATCTAGCAGCTATAATGCGGTGCTCTTCTAAAAGTCACATTTTCGCATAAAGAACAGCTCTGCAAATACACCCCAATGTGTTTAGATGTGCTGAATTAGGGAATACTATTGATTTGAATTCTTCTTTTGCTGAAAATGTAATGTAACCTTGTGTTGAAAGTTAACAAAAAAGCTGTGATCAGTTGAGATGCCAAAAAGTACCTGCTTACACCTTCTATCCATCTCTTTAAGCCATCCCCCTCCAGAAGTCGCCAAATCCCAGGATGTGCCTGCTTTGAGCCATAAGATTGAATCCTAGCTGTTGTATGCCCCAACTTTTGCAAAGTTAGCAGTTCTGTTTTGTTTAACAAGTGCTATTCTTATTTGTGTAGAAAATGCAGTGCAGAATCCAGCAGCTAGAAAATGAGGTCACTTCAGCCAATGCAGATGCCAAACAAAAGGGGGAGAAGGCAGCACTTTTACAAGAGAAGCTTTTGTCAAGTAGCAGGGAAACTGAGCTTTCTGAAATGCGAGCTAAGGTTTCTGAAAAAGAGAAACTTCTAGAGACGGCCCTAAAAGAAATGAAGGCTCTCCAAGTAAGTATGTTCTAGCCTTAGTCTTTACTTTTGTGTTTGTTTCTAAGCTGTTTTAGCTCCCATGAGTGAATGATTTGAAGTGGAACTGAAATTTAAAACGATTTAGTGCTAATCACCTTCAGAGCACAACAGCAGCCCATAGATCAAGCCTTTGCCTCATTTGCAGAGACTGTTCAAATAAGATATAAGCTACGCAGGAAGTGCTGCATAGCTTATATCTTCTTTGAACCATATTTATTCCCAGATAATTTTTTTGTACAAGTCATTCCGAATTGAAAAAACTCGATGGATGTCCAGTGAAACGTCTTCAAGAAAAATACAGCAAGTCCAGTTGCCTTGACTTATTTTCTACAGATATGCTTTGCTTTTAGAAAGACAGCTGACCTAGATACTTGAACTTTGAGAAGGAGCAGTAATGTACAGTCATTGTGTAATGTGACTTCCCCAATGCAGCCATGCTATCTACATATAGCTATACAAGTTGTATGGTGGAGCAAGATTTTTAAACCATAATGATATTGATGAGATTAACATTAACCTCTGTTTTTGTTTTTACATATTCACCAGCCAAAAAAAGTCTAGTAATTACCTTTTTTTTAAAAAATTCTCATTAAAAAAATGTTTTTAACCGTGGCTGGCTACTGCAAAGTGTAACAATCTTAACTTGCTGCATGCCAGCTCCTACACATAATGCCAGTCTTTTGGGCACTGCAGGTAGTGAGGGATGCCACTAAGAATTGAAATGCTCCAATTACTTCTCCGTCCCGCCTCACTACGTGCCCATTGAGGAAATGTGTTTTGTATAATTTTTTTCCTTGAGTTTTGCTGTTAAATTGGTCTATCCAGGTAATGTAAAGTCATAAATAGACCCTTATGTATGTTAAGATTTAAGTGGTCATATAAATCTACCTGCAGTAGAATAACTGTGGCTCCCTATATTTACTATAGTTGAGGTGCTGCAAACAGTGCCGACACTCCTCATCTCTGCCAATGGTTTCCGGAAGCTGTCTCCCAACTTGATGCCCCTTCCTTAGCCCTGATGTCAATTATACTTCCAACACCAGCCTTATATGATCAGCAAAGACTACAGCTGCCAGGGGTATGAGTGACGTCAGTGCCTGAGGCAATACAGAGGCAACAGATTGGAATGCAGATATTTTGCTTGGTGTTCAAGGAGATAAGATGTGTCATACACCTGCATCCTCAATATAGTTTATAAAGGGCGCTACAACTATTTTACTCTAAGTATATTTACATGGCTGCTAAATCTTCACATGCATGGGAAGGTGACAGGGTCCCTAAAAAGCAAACTATTGTTTATTTTGTTCTTGATTCACGTTAAAACTATGAGGATATACACTATATTGCTAAAAGTATTGGGAGGCCTGCCTATAACAGTTGACCGTGGAATATTTAGTAGCAAGGAAATGTCACGGATGGACTTATTGCACAGGTGACAACCTATCAAGGTACCACGCGTAAATTCACTGAGCTCCTGAGAGCGACCCATTCTTTTGCAAATGTTTGTAGAAGCGTCTGCATGCCTCGGTGCTTGATTTTATACACCTGTGGCCATGGGGGTGATTGGCACACCTGAATCCAATGATTTAGAGGAGTGTCCCAATACTTTTGGCAATATACTGTGTATACTGCCGATCTTTCATGGTCCATAGATATACTTATTCTTTTTAATGCAAATTAAACCTTATTGCATATGTGCTCTAGATAAGGCTTGGTTAATGTTGTAGAGGCCATGGCTAAACATCTTGAAGCCCAACTTCCACAGAAAAATGAAGGCTCTTTTTTTTTTTTACCTGTTTAAGGAAAAGGTGACCCAAGGTGGAGCACCATACCGAGATGAAATAGACCATCTTAAAAGTCAACTGGTGAAGTTTGAAATGGACAGAATAAAGTTGTCAAAATCTACAGACCAGCAGTAAGTGTTGTACCAGTTTTTGTTACTGTTGCAGTTAATTGATCCCAGTTGATTTTAGTTGTGCATGTATCACAGATCTTTGCTATCGGTAATAATCATGATATAATAAATGCATACATGTTTTTTACATGTCTTTTAAGCTATAATGGAAGTCATGCACTGTCAGATTATACTATAGGATGGTTTGAACCTGGCAAACAACATTTCTGTAGGCCAGTCCAGTATAACCTCTCCTCTACTCAGCATGCCGTTGTTTTTTTGCCAGTGCTCTAAGAGGTAGGATGTCTTTTCTTCAGGTCTACTAGTCAAAATCTAACTCTTTTTTGCTAGCTTCTTTCTTGATACTACTTTGATTTTTTTTTCTTCAGTCAAGATTCCTTGCTACATCGCCGCTTGAGCTGGTCAATAGCAACTGTCTGGATCAGCCTTTCCTCAGCCTAGCTTTAGAGTGCCCTACCTGTACCATCCTATTGGACGTTGTGAGGATAGCCTAGAAGGGACCTCTGGACACTGGGTGGTGTATTGGGTACTTTCCTCACCCTGTTCTGATAACAGGTCTGTTTTGTAGCACTTTCCAAGTCTTCAGCCACTGGCATTACCTCAGCACTTGCCCTGTCACTGCAGACTCATACATTGGAGAGACAGACCGACTAAACCTGGCTCTTCAGCCCACAAGCTTGGAAGGCAGAGCATTGCAAATCCCTCAGAAGTCTTTAGCATGAAGATACACCCCCACTTTTATCAAGTGGCAGGAACTGTTGCTAATGCTTTCAAGCCCTTGGGTAGCGTGCTCTTCTGATATCTGGGTGCAGAGAGTGCCCCATTAGGATTGCAGGGCAGTCTCTTCAACCCAGGGGTTCTTACTCTTCTGTGTCAGCTTGGCCTCAGGAGTGGTTGAGGGTGTCCCACCCTGGCCACCTCCCTCTTCCTCAGAACAATTTTAATCCCTTGGGGCATGTAGAGCCACTAGTGGTACCTGGCACCTATAATCCTTCTCCAGAGGCTCCCTGTGATCCTCACAGGTTGTTCTCCAACCTAGTAGTGCTGTAAATCCTCAGTGTCTTCCCTGTATGCCTTCTCAGTCCTTCTCACTGTTAGATACAGTGTCTACTAGGGCTGCAACTAATGATTATTTTCATAATCGATTCGTTGGCCGATTTTTTTTTTTTTCCGAATAATTGGATAAAAACTAAATTTCAGGAACAAACCAAGTATTACAAACAAACCGCAGAACAACAAAACGTAAAATCTCTGCATAACAAATCTATACAATTTTTAAAAAGCAGAAAAAAAACTTGCCTTCTGACAATATCTATATGCAGCGGTAAATCTAAATAACCAGCTAGGGAACAAAATATTGAATCATTCTCAGATTAACAGATTTAAAACAATGCAATAACGCAATAGACTCGGGACCCTCCAACGCAATCATTTAACTATTTTGTTAATTGTCTGTTTAATGTGAGCACTACACCTTGTGTTATCTCAAACCAAAACTTAAATACAAGTGCCGTGCTACACTACTAAACAAAAATCTGTAAATCCAATCACCAACAATAATGTGAAAATAAGAAAAACTGATCACAGCAAACGCACAATGTGATAAATAATATTTCCTGCACAATGTTCTGTGAAGATCTAACGTGTCAGCCAGCGGCTGTGAAGGAGCGGTTGAAACCTCCTGACTTTTTTTTTATTTTTTTATTCTTTCATTGGGCAATATATATTCTCTCATCATATTGGCTTGTGGTGGTGGTGTTGGACACGGGGTTTAACACTATTGGTTATATCTTCTCGGAACACTTGTTCCCACAACTCGATAAGTTCGCACTTTCGACACATCAACGGCGCTTCCAGCAGTGGTGTGGGCGTGTCTGACAGCAAAGAACATTTGGGGAGTCCGCAATGGTGTGGGCGTGTTTGTCAGCAGGGGAGAGTGTGAGGTGCTGCAAGACCAACTAATCGACCGTCCAACCAATCGATGATGATCGTTGACAATGGTTTTCATTATCGGTTATGATCTACTTTATAAATTTAGTTGTTTCAGCCCTAGTGTCTACCCTAGTACTTTCTTGTGGCACCCTTGTGGGAAACTCGGGTGACTTCCAGTAAAGAGAGCAGTCCCCATGGGCCCTAGCAGATGGCATTCCCCTGATAGACCATTGGACTATAAGATCCAGCGAGGTATTGGCTCAGGAAACTGTCCATCACCTGTAGGTGACATTAGGTAGCATGTTTCTTCGGTATAGGAGGCTGCAGCATGTTTAACCTCATGCTTGAGACCGTTAGCCAGTGCCCATCTCTCTACCTTTGCAGGAGTCTCGGGTGTTGAGGGACCATCATTTCTGAGGCACTTCCTCTTCTATGATCTCTTTTCAGATCAACCTTGGCCCCCTACTCTGCTGCTATTGAGGGTTTGGTTTTTGAGCTGACTTGTGTCTGCCTCTAAAGATCAGATAGTTTTGTAATTTTTGTTTACTGATGTCCACCCCTCAGTTGGACATATTGAAGGTTATAGACTGTGTGTCACTTAATGGATGAGAAAGACAATTGGATGTATTTATTTTGTTAACTCAATATAAAATCCTCTATTCTCAACCCGTCGGTCTATGATCTGGCTCTTTGCACTACTTGTTACAATCTGAGGCATGCTCGGTAGGTAGAAGAGGGGTTATCCTGGCCTACAGATAGATGGATATAGAGATGTGTGTGTGTGTGTGTATGTATATATGTATATATATATGTGTGTGTGTTGTAACAATATTACATTTCTTGATACAGAATAGCTTCCTTAAGGTCTTGTATTGACTATAAGGAGGAATCTTTAAGGAAGCTGAAAGAACAACTTCGACGATCACAAAAAGATACAGATACTACCAGTACGTAAGGGTATTTAGGGTTTTTGGGGTGAACCTTTTGTGCTGGTGAAACAATGTATATATGTTACTGTTCATTCTTTCAACAGTTTGTTCAGAGAAGGATGGCTCCACATCATATCCCGTGACCTGTGGTGGTGGTAGTGGCATTGTGCAGAGTACAGCAATGCTTATGCTTCAATCAGAAAATGCTGCTTTGAAAAGGGAAATTACCCAATGCAAGAAAAGGTGCCATCAGCTATCAAGGTAAAAGTGAATCGATTACCCTTAACTGGATGTAATCCTTATGAATGGTGTTCAGTAGTTTTGTTTTTGGTTTTTTTTTTATATTACCCTGTATTACAAATGAAACCTTCCTCACATTCACTCCGTATCTATCAGAGGCAGGGTGCCAATTGCCCTCTGGGCCTCTGATTCTCCCTTTAAAAAAAAGCCCCTGCCACAGCGGCGATCACTCAGTTCCGATCTTGGCCACCTGCATTTTCCTCCGCCCACATAAGCTGCAATAGGCTAGGAGGGAGACTGCAGAGCCACCAGTGGCTAGCTGGATGTTTCAGGAGAGCAGGTCCTGCAGAGAAGGGAAGACACCACAAGGCTTCTGGGGGCTTCACCTCATTACCTGCATGCAACATCTCTGCACCGCCGACCCCTGACTTACTTAGCGCTGACCTCCTAATGTATTTCTAGGATTTTATAGTCCCTCTATAGCTTGGAGTCGGTAGCCTAATGACCAGGGTTGCAGCGGTCTTGTGCACATCAATGACGAGGGATCCCTCTGCTATCGGTCTTCTATAATTTTTCTCGACCCTGTGAAATTTTTCATCCGTGTCACTTCTAGGTGAGCATGATAAAAAGGCGTCAGGAAATCCACTGATTCGGGTGATATGGCCGCACCAGAAGTGACGCAGCCAAAATATTTTATGGGGTCGGCAAAAATTATTGAACACCAGCTTTGATATTGTGCGGCTCCTCCCACAGCCAGAAGTCAGGACAGCCAGCGGTAGCCTACCGTGGGCGAGAGTGTCTAAGTACCAAACATGGAGCAGAGTAAGGCTGGAACTGTGTGGGGAGCACAGTGGGAGGAGAGCACCATCCCCTGGCCAGCCAACCCCTTTCTTGGACTTCCTAGTGAGTCCTCACCTCACCCGACCGTTCACAATACAGTTACGTAAATGACGAAAGCAGCAGGGTGGGAGGAGGCAGGGGAAGTGGAAGCAAGACTGGAGGTGGGGGCAAGTCTCTGTAGGATGGACCTCTGGGTTGTACTTGCCCCCTGAGCCAAAAGTTGCCAGTCAGACGCTGTTATCTATATATTTGTGATACAAGTCCTTCACTGCAAACTACCATGACTAATGCCCTGTCATGTCACAGTTTAACTTTTTTAAGTAATGGTACGATAAAAAAAAATTGTGAAATTATTTAAAGTGACACTAACCACAGGCGTTAAATCCTAAAAATGCATTTAAGTACCTCAACTATTAACAAAAATGTACCCTATTTGTACATCCTTCAGCTGTAGATCCTCAAATCATCTCTGAATTGGTGCTGACACTGTCCCTCCTTCTAGGTGGGGGCTACTTTTGTTCCCCATGATCCCTATGTGTGTTGTAAAGTAGCCACCGTTCCAAGCTCAACCCCGTGATTGACTACAATATCATATTTGTTTTACTAATTTGTATTGAAATGTATAATCTATCATGGGAGTGAGCTTGATGTGGTGGCAACACCACACACACGGACCATGGTGAACAAAAGTAGCCGCTCTCCAGAAGAAGAAAGGGCAGTAACAAAAATCAATACCGGCGCCTCCAACTGCAAAATGGCCAGCTCTAATAATGATGGATACACTGTAGAGGCAGCTCCCACAGGTCAAATAGACCGCCAATCTGAGAAACAAAGAACGAAAAAGGGCGCCTCCATAGTGTAAAAACGAAATTTAATGATGCAACACACAGCTTGGATTGTACTTACAAAAAGTCGGTGAAATAAAAGCATATAGAGATCGATGGGAACTCGAAACCTCTAGCAGAGGAAATCTGAAAAGATGTAATATGTCAGCGTCCTCTGCTCCTGTATGTTCAAAAGTTTTACGCGTTTCTGGGCACACCCCTTCATCAGAACCTAGGTTCACGCATTTCTGGGGCATGCCCCTTCATCAGAACCCAGGTCCTGACGAAGGTGTGCCCCAGAAACGCGTAAACCTTTTGAACATACAGGGGCAGAGGACGCTGATATATTACATCTTTTCAGATTTCCTCTGCTAGAGGTTTCGAGTTCCCATCGATCTCTATATGCTTTTATTCCACCGACTTTTTGTAAGTACAATCCAAGCTGTGGAGGCGCCCTTTTTCGTTCTTTGTTTCTAAGAAAGGATAGTGTCAGCACCAATTCAGAGATGATTTGAGGATCTACAGCTGAGGGATACACAAATAAGATAATTTTTTGTCACTAGTTATGGTATTTGAATGCATTTTTAGGATTTAACTCTGGAGTTTAGTGTCACTTTATCTGGTGACAGGAAAGAGGCCTCATAAAAATAAAGTTTTACAGCTTCATTCTTATACCTACTGAGAGAGAGAGATGTATATAATTATATATTTATCTCTCACACACACACACGCACATAATCACTTTTTAAACTTGTAGACTCCAAATAAGTAACATTGGGCAAAACTCCATATGCTTTCCCTTTTTAAGGCTTAAAGTAGAATTAAAGTGTATCTCTTGTTGGCATATATCTACTGCTAGCAAGCAGTAGATATATGCCCCATGATTTTTTTTTAAATAGAGTAGCCAAATACCTAATGACTTATCTGGTCCAGCGCCGCTTGCTTACGGCTGAAGAACTCCCAGCTCCGGAACGGTTGTGAAGGAGAAAGTGAGTAGGTGCAAGTGCAGTAGATAACACAGAAGGGTAGGGGAGAAAAGAGACATTGAAAGTGGACGCAGCCGGACAGACTGTGTGGGACACTAGGAGTTTGCGCTGGATCAAAGACAGGCACCAGTGCTGAGGGGACTGTCAAATGAGTGGAAGGAAGGAGATGATTGCAGCAAGAGGCATCAAATAAGGTGAGTGCTTACAGCACCATTGGGGTGAGGGGGGTAGCCTTTAATGCCACTTTAAGGGCTATTGGGTATATGTGGTAATTCTTACAGCTGTTAATGCCGTTTTTTTTTTCTTTTTGTCTTGTTAAAGAAATGCATCCAGTCGAGAAGATGAACCTAAAAAAATTAAAGATAGGAGTATAGAAACACCTTCCAACTTGTTTAGTTCACTAACAGACTCATCACAATGCAGCAGTGAGATGTACAGACAAGTCGCTGTCTCACCACGCAAATCTGACATTCCGCTTAGACATATACATTCGCCAGGGAAGACTGGAATACACAGGAAACATGCAGCGTCCCCAAGCAAGACACATTTGCCCAGACCTCAAGTGATGTCGCCGAGCAAGACACACTTACCCAAACCTCAAGTGATGTCTCCAAACAAGACATTAAGGAACAGTGTTCCTGCCTCATCTCCTGGAAAGACTGTGCTGACTAGAAAGCGTGCTTTGTCACCATTTAAAACTGAAGGACTGTTCAGCAACTTGACAGAATCACCATGCAAAAAGCAAAGTTCACCAGAGCCTCCAAACTCGGATAAATTCTTTGAGCGGTCCAAATCTCTGCCTTATTGTCCAACCAAGTTTTTTGACAACTCCACACTTGGCACTTTACAAGGTAATGATGGCTATTTTTATCATCCTGAAATGTAGTAGTATGGTCCACTGTACTATTTTCTTATTCAGATGTTCAGAAATTTGGGCTGTACATGTTTATACGCTCTACCGCAATGCTTCATGTTAGGTCTGTGGGTTTTTCCCAGCATTTACTGAGAGGCGCTATGTTGTAGAGAAAGACCTTGTTTGGAATATCCTTCACATAGCCTTGGTATTCCCCCTGCTTTAAAGCCCTTTTTCTTAGCTATGCTGTAAACTTTTGGGGTGCTAATTTATACCATTGTTTTGTAAGCTTATATATATGTCTTTATGAATTCATTTTAACTTCACTGCTGCTATTGTATGCTTTTCAGAGTAATAGCCAACACTGATAGGGGGAAGGGGGGACGGCAGGCAGTGGAGCTGAAAAAAATAGATTATAATCGATAATGAGAATCGTTGGCAACGATTCTCATCAATTAGTTTCTTTTTGATTAGTTGCTGCCGCTCTGCTCCTCCATTCTTCTCCCTGCTGGTGGTGTTAGTTGGTGGGTGCAATAGCCAGCCTGCTATTGGCTATTGCAATTTGAAATATCCAATAGCAGGCAAGCTATTGCTCCCAGCAATGAAGTAAAAGAAATCGTTAAAAAAAAGAAAAAAGCGAAATTATTTTGCTGTAGGAGGTGCGTTGCGGTGCCATTCATTCCAATGGATCCCAAATGCACTTCCTGTCCGCAGTGTGATCACCCGCATTGGAATGTGCGGTACTGCAATGCCCTGCGTTCCAGTGCAGATTTTAAAAAATGTGCGTACTGTTTTATTCTGAACTAAACTTTGTAACGCTGCTTTGTTTTATTTTTACCCGATTTAATTGAAAAAAATAATCGGCCAACTAATCCCTTATGAAAATAATCGTTAGCTGCATTCAGTATGATCATCATATTAGATGAAACCTGAACATCACCTTGCAAAACTTCAAGAAAGTATGAACAGGAGACAAGGTGGCAGCCTTGCAAATCTGGGAGAAGATGCCTATAAGCCCAAGAGGCACTCACACACTTAGAGGGCACATTGACAGGGAAAGACCATAGGCTTGAACAATAATTTGTCTGAGCCACTGAGAAATGGTGCAGAGCAGCTGGTTTTCTTCTACCGGGACCATTAGGAATGGCAGTGTCAGGCTTTTGATTTAAATTGGTTAAGAGGTAGACCCCTACAGCACGAACCCTACAGGGACTGCCATTAAAAAAAATATTCGGAAAGCCATTTTCAAATCAGTGGTGTCCTTAGACAATGGACCATCTTTAGTAGGTACAGTCAGTGTTCTGTTGAGGCGAGATATCACCCACAGTGAACGGCTCGCTTATTAAGAAAATCCCTCATCAAATAGGTATTGGTCCGAAACACGTGTGGAAGTAGTCTAGTCTCCATATACAACAGGTTGAAGTAAGGGGTGTATTAAGCTGGCCATACACCTATAGATTATCTGCAGATTTTCTATTGTTCAGGTACTTTGAGAGCCAGCGCAGCCGACTAGCAAGATACTGAAGCTTGGCCCAGTGGGAGATTCCTCCATACACACAGTTTAGTGTAGATGGAGAAATCTGTTGTACTTTTTCCATCTGACCATATAAGATCTGCAGATAATCTATAGGTGTCTGGCCAGCTTAAGAAAGGTTGGATAGTTTCAGGCCTTTGCATGAGTCCCAGACTGGCAACAGTACTAGTAGAAGCTACAGGCTGTTCCATTATAAATGTGACTTGCCTTGATCAGAGCTGAGTAGACAATCCAGATAGCTGCATTGAGAACCCAGTTCAGCAGTATGTAGATGATGTCTTGATTGAAGAAAAAAACATCTTGACAAAATTCTCAAACCTTTTTACTATAATGAATTTAGATCAAACAAATATACATTGCACAGCAAAATGTCTTGACATTTCTGCTCTAGAATTTACATTCATCATGTTTCTAAACCAGTAGTGCAACTCTCTCCGCTCTGCTGCCCTGAACGTCCTGTTACAAACAAGATTGCAAGGGACAGAGCATTTCCCAGCAGCGGGGAAGAGGAGGAGTGGCTTGGATTGCTTTGCCGTGTATGTGGACACACAGCTTACTAGGACACACACAAGGGTGGCTCCACTGGACCCTTGCAAGGGAAAGGAGCTACCCTAAATGGGGATACCAGGGCCAGTGTTCTTGAGACCAGTTGATTTTGCAGGAAAAAAAACTTTTTTTTAAACATCAAGGGGCAGCAAACATTGTAAGTGATTTAATCAGCATTTGAAATGGCTTACAAAAAACCCACCTTTTTTACTAATATCACTGTAATGAGTTTGAGTACTACCTATGATGGTTATAACATGCTGAGGGAATATGTATCAACATTCATTCTGACTGAAAAGGTCAAAAGATTTGCAAGACTAATGTAAAGGCAATATATTTATATGTACATGTGTGTGTCTAATAGGGATATTCGAGAATGATGGTATTTACAAAAAAGGTGTGTGTGTGTCTTCTCTATGTTCTATATACAAATCTGAGAATGCTGTGATTTGTGGTTGGGTTATGCTTGGTGTGTTGGTTGTTGCCTTTTTATTAGGCTGCATCATCTGCACGCAAAGCGTTTCACTAAAGAGTTAACTACTAGCAGTTTTTTCCTTGTTTGAGGATTTTCCAGGAATAACATGTAAATACATGCTGATGTTTCATTGACAGGTCCTCTTCCTTCAGATATTAACTCTTCAGCTACTAACTGTTCCGATATTAACCGTTGCACAGAAGCAGGTAACTGTGTTGGTATATTGTCACCATGTTCTTTTTGCCAAGACCTGACAATCCTTTAAATCTAACTCTGAGATAAGTGAATATTGGCTAAATAGGCGATCCATGTGTGCTCTTACATGAATCTCGGTGTGCTCTTACATGAATCTCGGTGTGCTCTGTGGAATAATCCATTGGGACACTTTACCTCTGTGCAGGAGCTTCCTGTTCTAAAAGCCAGTCATTTGCTGCTCTCTCTCCTCATGCAGGGTGACTGGTCTTGTATCCGCCCACCTCCTGTAGTTTTCTGCCGGCAGCCTGTAGTGGGTGGAGCCTGTTTGACACCTCCCATAGCTCTGCTCCTTACTAAGCCTATGTGCAGAACTCTGGGTATCTGGGTTTGCAAAGGCATTTGGTGCAAACAAATTGGATTTATATCCTTTTTGTCTATTTAGTAATCGCATGAAAGGTTTTGTGCTCAGAGTTTTTAGCTATAATGCGTAAAGTCCTTAGAAGTGTGCGCCCCTTACAGCTGCAAGACATGTTTTACAACCAAGAAATCTGCAATCAAGGATTTGGAGACCGGTTTTCAGAATTTAGACAAGTCAAATAGTTGCCGTTGTGCTGCCCCAATGGGGCATAGAATATGTTATAGAAGTTAATATAGATAGAAGTTTTACATAGTGTGTTTTGCCTAACTATTTTCTCATAGCTAAATCCATGTGTTATCCTATGTTGCCATCTAGTGGCCTTTTGTTGTAACAAACATGTTTTCTGTAATTATTCCTCATGTGACGATGTATTTCCCCCTAGTGTACGCCCCTTCCTTCTTCCTGTGTGCAGTACTTCCTGTGTCATGGCCAAAGCTAGCAAGCCACATGTAACAGGACACACATATAATCTGCACAGTACGTAGGAAAGGCATCATTTTCTGACCGCACAATACTATAACCGTTCAACTGCTGTTCCTATCATCTGCTGTAACCTGATGTAGAAGAATAAACACCTTTTTTGAATGAATCGGTATTGACGAGTTCAGCTATCTGACGAGGATTGTCCGCAGTGAGTATATCTGCTTATACAGGCCAGGCATAGAGGTCTCAGCAAGGGATATATTTCGCTATCAAAACGATCAGAGTCAGAATAGCCGTAGCAGAGGGTATTTTCTGAACATCAATGTTACCTTGTGTGTCAAAAACAGGCCATGTATTCTACATTTCCTATTGTGTTAGTATATTATAGTTGTGTGAGAATTTGCCTTCAAACCATCCTACACCACGGCATCAAATCTGAAGGTGCCAGCAGTACCTGAAATGGTTCTGGTGGCAATACATTAGAACTGCTTGTTCAATAGACAAGGCCTCCTATAGATGTACTATTTCTTCTTTTAAAGAGGGATCACAGTTACTTAACCCTATAACTTAAAGGAGAACTATGAGGTGAGTGCTTTTCACTCACCTCATAGTTCTAGCCGACCTATGACAATGAGACTGTCACAGGTCGGCTCAGTAGATCGGGAGGTGAGCGAACACATACCGGCGTTCGCTCACTTCTCGATCCTGTCATGGCTCTCTGCCGTGACAGGGGAGGGGCTGGATTCCCCTCTCCCCGCTCCGATCCGCCAGCCCTGACTGGCGGACGGGGGAGGGGGTGGCTACAGCTGGCTCTGCCTCTAGATAGGCAGAGCCAGCTGTCAATCACGCAGCTGGGCGGCTCCAGACATAGTTCTCCTTTAACCCTTACTCCCCCGACCAAAGTGAAAAATATGAGTAGAATATAAGCACAGTCACCATTTTCTATGGCCTGGCACATGCATGGCTTTTTTTTTAAACAGCAAAAAAGTGGACTATGTCTGAGACCTGTATTGTATAAGGGGGGCGGGCTACTGTTGTTTTATTCCCATTTGGAACAGACTGCTATACAGTAGATGTGCTGTAGTGTTGGCCTCTCCCAGTCTCAGACTGTTATGTATTTAAACCGGGATAGTAGTACATTGTACAGAATGTTTATAGAACATCAGGCAGTCTGGTCTTGGCATAAAGATCTTATACACTTTGCTGCACGCTTTGGTGTCTTTCATAAATAGTCACTTTTGAAGCACTGTCTGTTGTGTCCATGTTCTAGCTTTCTAAGGAAGTTCTGTGCTCATATTGGCTTCTTATTAAAGAAATGCCTCACATCTATATTACAAGTTGTATTATACCTATAAATGTAATGAGTTAGTATATGTAAAAAAAAAAAGAAACCTATTGGAACCAATGATTTTCCTACAGCAATGTTTCATTCAATAATGCCACAGCCTGCGTTCTATAACATCAGCTGCAGCAATTTGTAGGCGTGTGCTCTGTAGTAGCTGGAGTTCTATTGTCTATTGAGACATTCTAACATACTAACTTGTCTAGGATTACTTGTGCTGACTCCTCTATTTCAGTCAACTTGTATGTCAGGCTTTTAAAGAGACCCTGTCACCAACTTAAATTGTAGTTGAAGGCGCAGAAGAACCAAGTCATTAAAATGCTTGCTTGCGGTGTTTCTTCTTTCCATAAATTTGTAATCCCATTCAGCAATCTCGAGGACTTTGGATGTCTACACTAGGAAGCTTCTATGAGTAAAAACCATGTATACATGTTAAATGCATATATAATCTTATGGGCAGACCTTTCTTGAAATGAATGGTCTGGCGACAGTCTCTTTAAACGGACTGATTCCATCCTATTTTTAGGTCATTTTATGGTGTGGCACCAAACTGCACAAGCATATAAATTATAATTAGGGATGCACCAATATATCAGCCGCCGAAACATATCGGCCGAAAATGGCACTTTTGGCATAATGCAGAAAGTGCCGTTTTCTGGCCGATACATCTGTGCATCCATTCTTTCTCTCCTCCCGGCTGAGCGCTGTGAGCGGCCGGCGTGTCTCCTCCCACACTGCTCAGCCTCCTGTCAAAGATCAGAGGAGAGCAGTGTGGGGGCGGAGACAGCCAGTGCTGTCACAGCAGACTGAGCTCTCCTCCCACTCGCTCAGCGTCCTGTGAGAGCTGTCAGGAAGCAGAGCGGGTACAAACACACAGTGATCGCTGAGTGTTTGTACATAATGGACATGGTATGGTTACTATAGCCTCCAATTTCCTCCAATTATGAAGGAATGGGAAGTGATCTACATCACCTCCTGTTCATTCATGATTGTGGATATAGTAAACACACCATGTCCTCATGTTATCAATGAACAGAAACACTCAGTATAGAGGATTCCTGCTCATTTATAATTGGGGCTGCAGAAAAAGAGATACTTTGTGTCCTCAATCTTTCTTTTTTTAAAGGCCAAAGCCACTAAAAGTAAAGTAAAAATATTTAATAAAAGAATTTTAAACAAAATATTTTTTAAAAAATGTAAAATAAACCTTTTTGGTTTTGAAATTGTCATTTCGGTGCACCTAATTATAATGACAATATTAAGGATCTCTGGAAGCGAGAGTCCCATATATCTGACATAATAAAATGGAGGGATCGGTGTCTTGGAGATCCCTGGTAAAGAACTCTGCTCTTTGTTATGCAGTTTGTATTTCTTGGAAGACTGGAATCTGGCCAATCCAGGCAGTCTGGCTCATGTTAAGCAATTTAATTATTACTCTACAGTTCCAATTCTCACTAGTGTGGCTGGAGGTGAAATCCGCAGCAATAGCAATATGCCTTTAAAAAAATCTTGAAGCTGCGGGCAAGATCCTTCTGTAATGGTTTAGGAGAGAGGATTTGTAGTTTTTGCTATGCTATTCCAAGCCTCCCATAGTGGTGGTGAAATCAAACTGGTTTACCCAGGATCCTGGGTAGGACAGTATATGGACTTTCGATCAAATCCTCCTTAATTCTAAGTTTACTAAATGATTTTTCAGTGGATTGTGGGGGTTAAGCATCATCCTGATTATTGCATAAGGCTGCCACAGGGCTAAATTGTCTCTTACCTCTGTTTTCTAGATGCAGATATCTACAGTGGAAGTACTACTGCAACAAATGAAGATAACTGGTGGGATCGAGCCGACAAAAACAAGAATGCCAATGATTGTAAAACATCTTAAATGACTTTGCACATCTGTTACTGCGAATGAAACTAGCACAGCAATCACTACAGTGTTAACTGCACAGGAATTGTCACTAGCGTGCCTCTTGAAATTCTAGACACTTTAGTGTTTTTTATAAATAAGTTATCATCGTAATATTTTAATGCTGGACACTTAAGTCGGGATTGGGAATAGATTAATACATTAAAAAATGTTTTGACTTTTATTTGCGTTTCTTTAATTACCATGTCACATTCCTTAAATGTATTTTCATGTTTGTTTGTTCCTTTTTCTGTTTTGCTGTACTTATCCCTTTCTTAATAAAAAGCAATATTTTTGCCATTTTTGTTTGTTTTTGCTTTGGATCTGTTATTCTGAGCTACTAATTAGAGTACTTAAAATGTAACCGTAAACCTAATTCTGTGAAGGAAGTTGGGGATGGTAGGCACTGTGCTTGGTTCTGCCATGAGGAAATCTTTCGCATATTTTTGGTTCGACTTGTATTCTTTCATATAGGGTTTGTCACCATGGCAGCTAGGATGGTGGATGTATTACTGGTATGGCATTGGTAAAAATGGGATATATTGCTTCTCCCCCACTCTCTCCCCCCCAACAAATGGTAACCTTAAATGGCAGCATTAGCTGTCTGAGAAGTACAAAAAAATACCTGTTCTTGTCAGAAATCTTCTGAGTTGATATATTTTATTTCTGTGGACAACAGAATACCTCCCTCCTATATCATGGAGAGGGGATTTTTTCTCTATTCCCAGAACATTTCATGTCCTAGGCTGACAACACTGCTCCCCCACCATTGTCGCCTGTGCACAGGAAGTATGCACGTCTAAGGACCACTGAGCTGTCATATTACATTTTATGTTTTTGGGTTTAAATACACTTATTTTTTTGTTCACAAAGAAATTTCTAACAAAAAAAAATGGATAAAGTTTAATATTCCAGAGACAGATTATCATATGAGCCATCCAAAATATCTTAAAAGCTTAATTAAAAAGAAATAGCCTTCTCCTTTCATCAATTGAGGGACACAGGAAGTCTTGGAGTGTATTTTCACTTTTGCAGCCAAATTGGGAGAACACATTTTAAATTTGTAATAGCCATGGCCACAAATATTGGCACCCCTGCATTTCTGTCAGATAATGCACCACTTCACACAAAAAATTGTTGCAATTACAAATGTTTCGGCATTTTCATTAATTTCTTTTGTTTGTATTGGTATGACACCAATTGGTATGAAAAAAAAAAAAGCCAAATCTGACACATTGCACGCAAATCTCCAAATATGGACTGGCCAAAATGATTGGCACCTTCTCCAAATTGCAAGAAATAATTGCATTCCAAGCTTTTGTGGAAACGCATGGACAATCTTAAGGTTACAAGTCCATCTCCAGAGATCTTAATTTTCCTGTGTTCATTGTGCGCAACATTGTCAAGAAGTTTACAACCCATGGCACTGTAGCTAATCTCACTGGACGTGGATGAAAGAGAACAATTGATCAAAGATTGCAACAAAGGATTGTTCGAATGGTGGCTAAAGACCCTCCATCAACTTCCAGACAAATTCAAGCTGACCTTCAGGCATAGGGTACAACTGTGTCAGCTTGCACTATACGTCTCCATCTGAATGAAAGGGGACTCTATGGTAGGAGACCCAGGAGGACTCATTGCTGGCACAGAACATAAAGCCAGATTTGGAGTTTGCCAAAACTTACCTGAGGAAGCCAAAATCCTTTTTTCAGGGACTGATATTACCCTACAGTACATGATCTTCGATCTGTTCCCTGTGTCCTTCAATGAACGGGAGAGAAATACAGTCAAACACAGTGAAGGTTCACTGATGTTTTGGGGTTGCTTTACTGCTTCAGGCACTGGATGTCTTGACTGTGTGCATGGCATTATGAAATCTGAAGACTACTAAAGAATTCCGGGGTGCAATGTAGGGTCCAGTGTCAGAAAGTTGGGTCTCAGTCAGAGGTCATGGGTCTTACAGCAGAACAATGACCCAAAGCACATGTCAAGAAGCACCCAGAAGTGGTTTCAGACAAAGTGCTGGAGAGTACTGGACTGGCTACCAATGAGTCCAGATCTAAATCCCATAGAGCACCTGTGGAGAGATCTCAAAACAGCAGTTGGGAAAAGGAACCCTTCCAATCTGAGAGACCTGGAGCAGTTGGCGAAAGAAGAGTGGTCCAAAATTCCTGTAGTGAGGTGTAAGAAACTCATTGATGGTTACAGGAAGCCATTGATTTCAGTTTTTTTTCCAAGGGCTGTGCTGCCAAATAATTGAGGGTGCCAATAATTTTGTCTAGTCCTTATTTGGAGTTTTGCGTGGAATGTGTCAGATTTAGCTTTTTTTTTCCTCCACTTTTTTGTGTCACACCAATACAAACAAAAGAAAAGAAACATGAGAATGCCTAAACATTTGTAATGGCAACCATTTTCTGCGCAAAGTGATGCGTTATCTGACAGAAGTGCAGGGGTGCCAATATTTTTGGCCTTGACTATGTTCTCATTCACTTAACATTGCTATATTAAAAACTGCTGCTTACATATTTGTTTTCTCATGTTAATTAGTTTTCCCTAAACTGAATTTCCAAATGGAATGCAAGGGGCCTGTGTAGGTTACCAACCTTAACCCAGTCTGCTGTTCTCACAGATCACATCAGTTGTAGATTTGAACACTGTCTGTCCTAACAAAGGATTGAAGATCTACAACGGCTCTTAAACTCAAATGACCTGGGGGCCACTGGGCACGTTTTCTTCTTCCATGGGAGCCGCATGGAGAGACAGCCAGGGGAGAGAGCGAGGAGAGAAATCGAGCAACACATCTGCCTGAAGAACAATCCCTGTGACCTTGGAGACTTTATCTGTACCCTCTGTTTCAGACACCACCTTGCTTCCAGAGTCCCTCCATGTCCTGTGCCTTCTCCATGTGCTAAGTTAGAACAACAGGACTCAATGGTTGCCACTGTCCGCTTGACATTGTGACATCTTTGTGTCCGGGTTTCAGCTGGCGTGAATCCCAGACAGGTGGCAACACTAGCTATGCCCCAGCTGTTGCAAAAGATAAGAGCTTCCGCTCTGTCACCAGGCCCTCCTGCTGACCTGATGGGGCCTGGTACAGGAGGGCCAGCTCTGCCCTCCTATTGGCGGCCCTGCCTGCGGACCAAAAGTAAACGGTTCACAGGCCGTTATTCTGAGACCCCTGATTTAGACGCATTGTATATTTGGAGAAAAGTCAGAGTGTCCCTAGCCTTTCTATATGGACAGCCAGAGTTTCCGGCCACTGAAATTGTACAGACAAGCTTGCAGTCTGTCCACAGCCTGCTCAACAGAGGCATCCAGAAGGAAAGACCTATTTTTTCAAAAATCATTTTTAGCTTTGTTGTGGGAATAGGAACAAATAGCAGACACATAGTAGGGTTTTCTCAAATTTGACTGCAAAAGTGGAAATACACTGTAAACCTTTGGGTTATACTGTTGCCTACAGGCAGATTGGACACTGGCAAACAAAAAAACTGTAAGGTAGCACAGGGTATACTTGTGTATGGCCCTCTTTGCTGACAGGGGTTCCCCTCCCGATTGGCAGCTATCCAGTGAGGTTGTCCTCAGGCTATGCATAGTACTGTACTGCATCTGGACCCCGCAGGACTGAAAGTTGCAGGGCTAGCCTGGAAGTGACTTTTGGGCACTGAGTTCCATGTGGTGCACTCTTCCGTTCCAGATAAGTTAGCTGTCCAGAACCGCTTGCATTGCCATTTGGTGCTGGGCAGTTTGCCATGAAAGGGGTTAATGCTGTGGGACTAAGCGCTGACATAATTCACTGGGTAGAATGCCATGCTTGCTCTACGCTATTTCAAGCCATACAGTTTTGAGAAAGCATCTCCCTGCTGCTCCACATGGGACTTTTAGCAGACTAGCTATTGCACCCGCCCAATGCTGCTGTCAATCAGCAGAGGTGGACCTGAAGTTCTCTATCAGGTCCACCTCTGCTGACTGACAGCAGCAGAGGGCAGGTGCAATAGCCAGCTTGCTATTGGCCATTGCAAATTGAAATAGCCAATAGCAATCTAGCTATTCATTCCTATGCCGGGTTTTTTTTTTTGTCCTGATGACAGCAGCTGTCAGAACACTAAAAAAAAACAGCAGATAGCAAAGGAAGCATTAGCTTCTTTGCTATCTGCCATCATTTTTTTTTTTTTTTTGGGGGGGGGGGGGGAGTTGACAGAGGGCACCTCCCTGAAATGACTTATTTCAGGTTGGGATCGCTGCCAATCCATTGTGTCGGTGGCATGCCCCACCTCTATGCGATGTGTAGCTGTGGAGCGGGGAATGCCCTGGCTGCAGCTGATTGGGCGGGGTGTCAGTGACAGTTTTGTGGGAGCTTGGGCGAACTCAGGCAAAATTGCCCCTGCACATCACTTAGGGTTGCCACCTTTTCTTCAAGCGAAACCCGAACACTCTAGAGACGCGCAGACAATTTTTGGGGAAAATTAGTTGTGGCTTATTCATATCTAAATAGCGCAAATATTACAGGTGAGACTATTTTTAGTGGGGGGCCAGTAGCCCCTATCTTGATTTTGGTTGCCCCTGTCTGCCTGACATCTTGTGTCCGGGTTTCTGCTGCCATGAAACCCGAACAGACAATTCAAAACTCGAACTGTCCGGGTGAATCCTGGACTGGTGGCAACCCTAACATCAATGGTAATAAACTTTTGCTGGTCCTGTTTCACACGGAGTATTTTCTGGGTTTATTTCTGCATACTGGGAAGTGCACAGAGTCAAAGGCCATTCGTATCTAGTGACGTGTTGTTAGTGTTTTGATACGGTTACATTGCACTGTACTGGTAACCTGCCTCGCCATCAAAGCACATTGAAATGCAATGAGTAAAATAACAATGTACAATGACCGACTTTAAACACCAGGGGGCAGCAAGCTCCATGACCCAACATTGCCTGCCTAAGCACGCGACTGCACTTCCTCTACGACACGTGACTGGTGTCCGTCCAAAGATCGGAGCTACAGATCATATCGGGCAGAGAGAGGTATGTGTGCTCACTTCTCCCGGCACTTCACATAAAAGCATATGGAAGACATGCTGTCTGATCAGTCTAAACTCTAGCTATAGCAAAGGCTGTATTGGACAAGTGCTGAAAATTAAGCCTGACTGCAGCAATCATTTGATATCCAAGAGTTAATTGGAGGATCCTGATTTAAAGTCACAGAGGGGAATCTGGAGCAGTTGCCCAATCAGCTTCTATGTCTAATTTTCAAACCTTAACTGAACAAACTGAAGAGTGAAGCTGATTGGTTGCGATGGGCAACTGCTCCAGATTTTGTCTGCTCCAGTTTTGATAAATTCCCCTCAGCTGTGTGCTGACATTGGGATATGCTGTGTATTATCTCATCAACTGCTGACCAGACTAAAATCTTAAAGTGACACTAAACTCAGGAGTTAAATCTTAAAAATACATTCAAGTATCTTAAATGGTAACAAAACTGTATGTTATTTGTGTATCACTCGGCTGTAGATCCTCAAATCATCTCTGAATTCATGCTGACACTGTCCTTCCTTCTGGAGGGTGGCTACATTTGTTCCCCATGGTCCCTGTGTGTTGTAATGTAGTCACTGCTCCAAGCTCACTCCCGTGATGGACTACAATCTCAATACAAATGAGTAAACTGAATGTGAGACCATCACAGGAGCGAGCTTGGAGCGGTGACTACAACGCACACAGGGACCATGGGGAACAAAAGTAGTCACCCTCCAAAAGGAAGGACAGTGTCAGCACCAATTCAGAGATGATTTGAGGATCTACAGCCGAGTGATTCACAAATAAGATAAATTTTTGTTACTTGTTAACGTCCCTGGCGGTCTGATTTATCTCAGTTTTTTTTTTTTCCTATTTTTTACTTTTAAATCTCCCGCCTGTTCCGCCCCTGTGCGATGCGAGCACTCGCAAGGGACGGAAGACGGATGCCGGCATCAGCCGGAGGACACAGCGGGGCTCGTGGACAAGGTAAGCGACGCACAGTGTAATCCCGAGTGTGGCTCGGGGTTACCGCTGTTGGTACTGAAAATTAACCCCGAGCTAGACTCGGGATTACCGCCAGGAAGGTTGGTTTTACATAAACTGATGTCTCTTAATCCGATCTTTTTCCCTAGATAAAGTCTACATGTGAAGGTGCCCATACACTGCACGATTATCGTACGATAATAGCAGGAAATCCCACGATCGTACGATAATCGCAAAGTGTATGGAAGGCGTGCGACCGTTTCTACTGTACGATCGCAGGTCTTCCGTCGAACAAGCAGGCTGGAAAACTACGATTCTCGGCGGGTTAGTGGCGTGCTTGTTCGACAACGGGCCGGTGTTCGCACGCGCACACTGCCCGTTCAGCATTGCAGTCATTTGTGATGATCGCAATTACGATCTGCCTGTCCAAGATGGCAGATCGTACGTTTTTTAATTACTTTACAATCCTCGCAAGACAAAGGTCTTGCGAGGGCTGTACAGTGTATGGCCACCTTTATGCTGAGCCTCAATGATTGAAAGAACTGAAATCCAGTGACTGAAAGGGGCGGGCCAGGGACAGTAAAGCTGGGGAGGAAAGGGAGAGATAGATGCTGCTGGCTGTTCTCCAGCCTGGAAATGAAGCTTGAATTATCTGACTTGTTGCGCTTTGAATACACTGTGAGAAGATCAAAGTGTGCAGTGTAATCAGAGTAAGCAATTTCAGTACCGGAGAGGAGTCGGTTCAGCTGTACAAGACTGAAAGTAAGGCTAGAGTTCAACTTTGAGTCACAACAATTAGATGATTTCCAAATGCTAAAAACAAATTCTGTTGATATAGTGTCACCAGGGGTGTTCTTGTAACAGTGGGCACCGGCCTGTTCAGGTCTTTCCAGTTTTTGTTGCCCTCACTTCCTCTCTCTCAGATTGACGCTTGAAATGGAAGTATGGAAATCTCTGCAGTAGGAGTTGTACTGTTGTATAGGGTGTAGCAAGTACCCTTATTTTTGTAGTGCAAAATTATGAGCAGTCATTCCTAAATTAAATAAAAAATGGGCCCCGGGAGCTTTTAGCCATAATGTGGGGGAGTAAAGGTCCTCTTTAACTTGCAATGTTTCTTAAAGTTATGTCATATGCAGATGAAAGGACACCTTTGATCTACATTGTAGTTACTCAATTATTGACAATTGCAGACTATGTGCAAGTGTCATTTTACAAAGCAGCAGCTGCATTTTAAAAGCTAGTAATAGCGGCGCAGGGGGGTTCAAAAGCTGTACGCAAGAGATGCATCCTAAAAGCGTTTGTTTTTTATGACGTATATCTTGCATTCAAAATCCTCAAGCGATTCATAAAAAGGCTGAGCGTGTGAATATAACTGGCCATTAATATTTACCAGTAGTAACACCAGAGATTGCTGATCCAGGGAATATCCGCTTGCCTTGCAGGATTAGGATCCATATTTTCCCTGCTGTATCACATCCAAACATACTTGATTTTTGCCTCCCTCCAGAGCAGCTGTTAGTTTTGGGATCTTTATAGGCACATTTTCATTTCATTTATTTGATGGTTTAACTCAATGGACTTGTCTTTTTTTTTTCTTCACCCTAGGTAACATTTTTCTAGAAGTGAAATAAGTTTTGTTGTGTAGCTTCCAGAATCGAAATGTTCTACTTTCTTTCAGGTGTGATGGGGCGCTTAGATGGAAAAGTCATTGTGCTGTCAGCAGCAGCACAGGGTATCGGACAGGCTGCTGCCATTGTAAGTCTTAATATCCCAATGTGTTTTCCCAGCTTTGCTCTCCTCCGGTTTATCTGTTGGAATTTCTTACTTGTATTCATTTAAAGTGTATGAGTATTCAAAATCTATTCAGCACAGCACTTCAATACGTGCACATTTCCACATGTTTTGTCTTTTTAAAAATGATGAAAATACTGAATAATACCTGATGATGCTGCCAGAAATGCGGTCAGATCCTAAATTCCTGTATTAGGCTGACAACATTGCCACTGATATAACAGCAGAGGGGAAGAAACAGAAGGCATCTGGTACAGGAGTGAGTGCTGAGGATGTAAGCAAGGAGTTCTGCAGATGGGAAATGTCCAGCAGAGGAGAACTGATAACACTGCTTGAAATTTAAGTGCTGCAGTGACAGTCAGCCCACTACAGAAAGTTAGACAGACTGAGTTCCTGTCAGGGTCAACAGATACTTTTCAGAACTTGGAAGCTGTTTAAAAAAAAAGCATAACCTGGGAAGAGGTGGAGGATTAGAGTAAAATCTGGTCAGCTGCCGCTGAGAGTTCATCAAATGTACTTGTAGTAGAGGTAAACTACAAAGTTCTTTTATGGTGGCACCTGGTTCCTTTGCAAATCTCTCCTTCTGTCCTGGACTACCTTTCTCATTGTTTCTGAGGATGCCCAATGGAAGGGATTGTCCAAAAGCTAATAGACCTGAGTCTAGAACCTATCAGCTTCACTACACAGTAGTAGGGGCTCCACTCTGTAAGGATCCTTCCATATCTCTCCTTATGGAGAGAAACAAACTGATGTTTGCACACGTACCCAATTTAAACTGGTAGCAGACATCCATAAAGCTGCTAAACGGGTGTTGGGTTGAGCTTGGAGATCCCTCTCCATCCCATGTGTTCCAGGTGATGACTTGTGAAAAGCTTACAGCCCTGAAAAAATGATACCATTCCGCAATTAAAAGAAAATATGGACTCCTTGGCTTGAATCCTACTTGTCAACCTCCTTTTACTTTAGCTCACTCATGATTTGATTCCTATGTTCGTACTAAGATGACTTGCAGGCAAAGTCACTCAACATTCAAGCGGTAACTAACCAATTGCTGATAATGAGTTATCTCTTCCCCATGGTGTCCACCGTGGACCTCCCTCACACTTGCACTCCACCCCAACCACCCCTTTCCTCTAACTGATTTCTCCTTAACCTCCATGGTCCTTGATGTTCCCTCTGGGGATCCCTCCTGTCCATCCTCCTCCCTAGCTTCACTCTCCCAACTGCCAGCTCCCCCCTCGCCACTATCTCTCTTTTCCCAAAAATGTTCCTCCCATCCCATTTGGATGAATGTGTGCACAGCACCATAGAAGGAAACCACCCATCAGCACTGGGCACTTAATTCTAGAAAAACCCTTGTAGAGACAATACCATGATAAGCAACATCTGTTATGAGGGACAAAGTTGGTTAAACACCCTGCTGAACAGGGGTTTTTAATTCTCTGGCCATTCTGTGTATTTGCCAGACATGAGAGGGTATTTACTCTCATGCCAATCCTCAGGCCAGATGTATAGCTTTAGGAGTAATAATAAAGTGTATCTAAACCTAAAACCCAAACATTGTATATTTCCCAGCTCCTCGATTCTTAGCTGTGGTGTGGCTGCTTTCATTCTTCAGGCTTTTTTTTTTTAACTTGGTGATCCAACCAGTAATGTGTTATTTTTCAGCTTGCTTTGACAGACCAAGCTGTCCGGACAAAGGGGCAGATAGAGGGTTGAGGAAAACTTTTTGACACTTAACAGTGATGATCACAATGGTCAGCTTCTATTCATTTGTGAAATACCTTTTGCCAAAAGGGGGGAAAAAAAAGTTGCTGTAACTGCTTAAAGAGTTTTTATTTGTTAGTCTAGTCCTTTTAACACTACCCTTCCCACAGGGTGACAGCGCTGTTGTACAAGGGTGGTTCCATTGCTCCTCCATAGAGTGGAGCCATTCTAGGACAAGAATGTGTTTTACTGGCTGGATCACCAGGGAAAAATAAAGTAATAAACGCCTAAAAAAAATGCAGCCACCAAGTCTAAGAGCTGGTAGGCTGCAATGATGTTACATTTTTGTTTTTGAGTTTAGACATGCTTTAATGGTGGAAAAAAACATATCTAGAACAGGGTACCTGTACTATGTGGCCCCTGGCCAGTTGACAACTCAGGTACACAGTCACGGACGGTGTACTTGACTTGCATGAGCAGCTGCACGGTCTGGATCTCTGTCAGATGCAGACTGCATAGCTGCTCATTTCCTTTTGACCAGATTTCTGAGCTCCGACCTTACTAATCACCACCAGATCACCAGGGAATTATGGGCCTCCTCCATGCAGAAACGTAAGCAGGTGAGAGGGTGTTTTGTGCCTAGCGTCCTTCTCCTGCAGGTGGCGATATTACCCTACCATTCAGGATCTACGATCTGTTGCCTGTGTCCTTCAATGAACGGAGAGAAAAGGATTTTACGGTGAGTACAAAAATCCTATTGTTCTATTTTTGTGTCCGCGGCGGGGTATATTGTTTTATGTACGGAAGCAGGGAATAGGGGGGAGCATATTATTTTATGTTTGGAAGAAAGGGAGC
>NW_017306640.1:1174871-1188169 GCF_000935625.1 Nanorana parkeri | reverse complement strand
ACGGGGGGAGCATATTCACACCTGTAAGTTTAGGGATTCCTGTATTCGGAACTTGTGTTTTACTGCAGCAGGAATCCTTAATGTGGGGTTTACAAGCGGCAACTGTCACCCATTCAAGTTAATGATCAGGTGACAGCTGCTGCATGTGAACGCCTGCACGCCACATGTAATATTATGTGATATAATTACATGAGGTTAGGAATCATTCTTCCTGGATGCAATATTGATCGTGCATCCTAGGGATAATGATTGATTCCTAACCACATGTAATCATATCACATACCATTGCATATTGTGTGCAGGCGTTTACATGCAACGGTTGTCACCTGATCGTTAACTTGAATGGGTGACAGCTGCCGCTTGTAAACGCCAGATTAAGGATTCCTGCTGCAGGAAAACGCAAGTTCCTGACGCAGGAATCCCTAATCACACCTAAACTTACAGGTGTGAATGGGGCCTTATTGTGTCTATATTAGGGTTTGTAATTTTGGTTGTGCATATTTCCGTTTGTGTGTATTTCTATGTGTGCGTATCTCTGTGTGTGTCTGTGAAGTATGAAAATTGGCAAGCGACCCCCATGGGAGCAAAACATTTGTCCAGTGGCCCCCGAGTGAATTTAGTTTGAGACCCCTGATCTAGAAAATGATGGTTACTGTATCCTTGTGGCTTGTAAATGAACGTTGATTAAAAAATACGGAAGCCAAAATGTGACCAGTGCATTATTTCATTGATGTATTCTCTTTTGTCTTAAGGCATTTGCTAAAGAAGGAGCACAGGTGATTGCAACTGATATCAATGGAGACAAGTTGAAGGCGTTGGAGTCATACAAAGGTTACTTTCTGTCTATGGTTACAAATTGCTGTCACTATAATGCTGAAAGTTGTTTTAGGGCCATGTGTGTAGTTGTCCTCTGCATACTCCTTTTTTTTTTTGTGGTAAATGCAGGGACAGATGAAATGGATCTTAGGCCTCATTTCACACTGGGCAATCTGGCCTTCCTGCTGCAAGAACCTACGGATTCCTGTGGCATGGAGGCCAGGGGTTACAGTTCAGATGCAGCCACTGTACCTGTTCAAGTTAATGGCAGGGCTGCATGTGTGATCGGCAGTCCACTTGTAATTGTATATGATACAGTACGAATTAAAGTGGCTTGGAATAGATCACTGTCCCTGGACACAGGATAGATGCATCCAGCAACAGTGATCTATTGCAGTCCGCATGTAATGGTATCATAGACGATTACATGTGGACTGCCGCTTACAGATGCAGCCACTGCCATCCTGTCATTATCTTAAACGGGTACATCGGCTGCATCTGAACAGTGACGCCTGGCAGTCTTGCTGCAGAAATCCCAAATCGCCCCATGGGAATGGTGCCTAAGTATGTCTTCAAACAAGAACTCTGGGGAGAATTTTTTATTAACCCTTGCAGTGGGGCTACCTCTGGACTGCATGGGTCCGGTGCTCTTTTGTGTGTAGACAGGAAAATAAAAAAGTTAGAGAAGACAAGAAATACAGAAGCGCACTACCAAGTGGTGACTGAGCAAGAAAAAATAATAAGGGAATAATGGAATGAGACTTACCAGGGTGTGGGTACTAGCGCGTTGTCAGCGACGAAGTGTGGATGAATTGGGAGTCCAGGGTTGCTGGTGGTGGTGGGCAGGGTAATGTGGCAATAGTTGGTGCTGGGAAGAATACGATGTCAAAGGGGATCTGGGTCAGACGTTTAGTGTGGCAGGGATCTGAGGGGGGGGAGGCTCGGGTTTGGGAGAAGGACTGGCTGTCTGAAACGTGCTGGCTGCTAACGGATGTGTGCCTGAGAACTGTGTGTGTGTGTGTGTGGGGGGGCCGCGGTGAACAGTTGATGCTGTCAGGCAGGGAATGTCCGGGGGAAGCCAATGGTGAGGAAGATAGCCTGGAGGTGGATGTTGAGGTCGGGGTGAGACTACACCGCTCGAGGGCACGAGCAGCGAGCCCGAAGCAGCGAGCGGTGTGTCTGTGAGGTACAGCGGGTGAGAACGAGTGGCGGAGGTGGTGGGTGAAAGTGTTCAAACTGGCTACGCGTTTCGAAGAGCGGGTCTTCTTTTTCAAGCCACAGAGTGAGGGGACAAATGGCGGGAGAAAGGCCGGTTTTTGAACGTGAGGAGGTGGGAGGAGTTGTTGAGAGGGGCGGGGAAATGGGGCGGAGATGGGGTGACGTGGAGGACGGCAAGTGTGAAGAGGTATACCTGCCGTCTTGATGCAGAACGAATGCTTTCAGGGTGAGGGTGGGGACAAATTACACACTAGCAGAATGTAACCATCACAATAAAGTGTGATGGTTCAATGGACCGTGTGAATTGGGAACCGAGTGTGTAAAACATAATAATGTGTGTCAGCACAGTGGAGATGGAGGGAACCATGAGAAGGTTGCAAGATAATCTGATTGAGTGGGTGGGGGAATTTTGCGTGGGAAATTATGGTAGTGGGGGCAACCAAAATTCCCCCACCCACTCAATCAGAATTGTTTACCCTCACCTCAGGGGCAGCGCTGCATTAGAGGACATTTCTCCCAAATAAAAAAGTTATACTCACCTGATCCTCTGAGCTAGCTTGCTCTTAGACTTGTCCCTATAGCCTTGCTCCCCCTCCTCTGCCGCAGTCTGGGTCACGTAAATCATCACATTCTATAAACTGTGTATAAACGTGAGAACACCGATGGGCGTTCCATTGCAGTAGTGAAGGAGAACAGAGGCTGGAGGGAGCGCTGTCATGGTCGGCTTGGAAGATCAGGTGAGTATAACTTTGTTATTTTCCTCCCTAGAACAAAACCAGCAGTTTGCCCTTGCAGTGCTGTAAGCGTTAATACTTTTCCCTGGAGTTCTGCTTTAACCCAATGTTTAGTTTAGTTTTGGATAGCATAAGGAAAGCCTTATGACACTGCTCTGAAGCACAGCATCACTGTGTGAGGACCTTTGGTACCAGCAAGGCTTCCAGTTCACATCTTATATCTAGACTCAGATCTGTTGAGTCCATGACGAGAAGAAAATGTGACATGTGAAATGGCTTTGATTGGTTTAATATCCCCTTTAGGTATACAGACACGAGTGCTGGATGTGACTAAAAAGGACCAAATTGAAAAACTGGCTCAGGAAATAGAAAGAATTGATGTTCTTTTTAATGTAGCGGGGTGAGTAACAATGGGCCCTCACTTGTGTTATATAAACAGTGCTACAGCAGGTGTCAGTGTTGTCACTACCTTCTTTCCACGCCATCCTGCTAGAAATGTACTACAATGGTAGTATGGCCACTGACTGACATTTTGTAAGTGAATGGAGTTTCCTGAATAAAAATGTCATTCACTATTAGAATTGAATTCCGTCCAGAAAAATTATCCATCCTGCTCCTTTGATTTTTTTTTTTTCATCACTAGGATCAAAGACAATCATTGATTCGACTGTTTGGAGTTTGAATGAGTGTTCCAACCATGATTTCTTTTCTAATGAGATTTTGCTGTGTATGGACAGCTTTATTAAGTGAAAACAGCAAGATTGTTTCCTTTGCCTTACTGCTAAAGTAGCTTTTACACATATTTGACGATTTTTAGATTTTGTAGAGCTGTCTGATGTTTTTTTTTTTTTAGGAGGATGGCAGTGGGTGTGAAAAAGCATAGAATTCAGCTTTAAAGGGTAATTCCACGTTAAAAATATAAGAATCAAAAAATCTTTCAAAAATAATATAGCATATATAATTGTCCTACAAGCCATTTTGTAATGTTATTAAAAATGACCTTTAACCGCTTTGTGACGGGAGACATACACTGTACGTCCCGCCACAAAGTGCCTATATGACTGGCCATGTACACTGTACGTGACAAGTTATTTATTGTTCTGTAATGCTGGTCACCGCTGATTCTCAGCAGTTACCATTCATTAATGAATGCCTCAGTATTGAAGCATTCATTAATGAAATAGTTAAGCTTTTGTAAAAGCTTCTTTCTTTCATTAATGAAAGAATGAAGCCGTTACATGCAAATACCGGAGCGCTAAATAGCGATCCTGTATTTGACAGCTGAAAATAGCAGAGAGGTAGCATGGTGAGTCACCTGTCTGCTATTCATTTTGACAGCTCCATAGACTGGCCCAATGTCTATATGAAGCTGTGTGATACATTTCAGGCACAATGTTATAATGTATCTCTGTGCCTAAAATGTATCACTTCTGATCGTCTGGCCACGATCAGAAACCTTTGAAGCTTGGTTCACACCTGAGCGTATTTTTTCTGCTCCTTTTTGTCGCGTTTTCTTTAGCACGTTTTTCCATTCAGTAAAACGTGCAGGGTTTTTTTTTTTCACTTTCAAACTTCCTGTCGGCTTTGCCCCCCTGCGACGCAGCCACTCGCAAGGGACGGAATCTGGAAGTCGTCAGCCGCCGGAGGACACAGCGGGGATCGCGGACAAGGTAAGACCTATACGCTGTATTCCCGAGTGTGGCTCAGGGTTACCGCTTTGTTAACCCCGATCCACACTCGGGAATTCCACTGGGAACGCGTGGAAAAACGCCCCAAAGAAGCTCCTGTTCTTTGGGCGTAGGGCGTTTTTCAGCGCGTGCCTACGCGCTGTAAAACGCCCAGGTGGAAACCATGCCCATAGGCAATTATTTGTTTTCACATGTTAAGCGTTTTACAGCGTGTAGGAACGCGCTGTAAAACGCCCAGGTGTGAACCAGGCCTTAGTGAGATCTGATTCTGTCATTTACGAACAGAAACTGAAAACAAGCTCCGCCATGGAAGGGGTTAAAAAAAACCCTGTAAGTGCTGTAATGTTCTACATCTGTCAAAACAAATTTCAGGGTAATTTAGCAACCTGTACGGGACACCGCCAGAATTGTCACTTTCTTCGTCTGTGATTGGCTGACTGATTTTTTCCAAGAAGTCTGCACTAAGATATAAGTATACTATTTGGCATCCCTTGCGATAGGAAGTTTACATTTTTGGTCAGACACTTCCTAAGGGTTAATTCCTACTAAAGGGATGCAGACACTGCACCTTATTGATTACTACAGATTACTGCACCAGTTGATTATAATGAGCCCAGACCTTCCATTAAGGAATCTGGAAAAGACATGCTGGAATAAACAGCTTTTTTTTCCAGAACAGAAACGGGTAGGAAACTGCAACACAGTTTGTTAAAATCCTGGTAATGTACACAGATCACCCAGAGAGGATTCATGTTTTATCAACAAAAGTGGAATTACTCTTTAAAGGAGATCTATGAGGTGAGTGATTTTTACTCATCCTTATAGTTAGAGCCGACATGTGACAAAGAAGCTGTCACGTGTCGGCTCTATTGATCGAGAAGTGAGCAGAAACATGCCACCGATCCACTCACTTCCCGATCAAGGAACTGTGCCTGTCAGTCAGCGCTCCCCGCAAGGATTCCCCCACCTCCCCTCTCCTCCAGCGCTCAGTGGAGGAACGGACGGAGAAGGGGACGGGCACAGCTGGCTCTCCCTTTAGATAGGCACGGCCAGCTGTCGATCACGCAACTCGGTGGATCTCGACAGTTTTGTCGGGATCCATCCCGGCTGCGGCGCTCTCAGTATATTACGGCAATAGACTGCTATATACTGAGATTTGGGTCACGAGAGGAGGTTAGTATGTGTCCTCTTGTGACCCTAAAAAGAACTATGGGGAAAAACACTTACCCCACAGTTCTCTTTTAAGTAGATCCCTATATTCAGATTGTATTGTGTGAGGCCAGCTTATCTCAGAACACTTATGAAGTAAAATATTTATTGCATACATTCTTTACCTAATTTTATCTTTGTGATCTTTTGGGCAGCTTTGTCCACCATGGATCCATTCTAGACTGTGAAGAAGCAGATTGGGACTTTACGATGAATGTTAATGTGCGGAGCATGTATCTGATGATCAAAACTTTCCTGCCAAAAGTTAGTGGTCATTGTATTTATTCATCTGTTTTATCAGTGTAAACATAGTATTTCCTACAGCAGCAAAAGAGATGCACAAGCCTTGAAGAAGGAGGAGGGATGTAAAGGGATGGGGGATGGATTTCTAATAAAGGGCACTTACCCTTGATGGCAGAAACTATTATCGCTAGCATAAAAAAGTACATTAGTGGCATTAACTATAGAAAAATGGATCACATAGATTTTGCTTCAAGTGAATGAATCTTCACAAATCCACTGCTTTTTCAATATACATGAAAGTGATCAGCTTAGTGACATTATCATATAAATATGCCTTAATGTAAAAAAAATAATCTTCATTTCTGTGTATAGTTAGACTTGTCATATACACTGCCTGTCCAAACAAACAAAAAAAAGTCACCACCTGGATTTCGGTTGTTATGATCTGGGGTTGCTTCAGTTGGTCAGGTCTAAGTTCAGCAACATTATGTCCCCAAAAATGAGGTCAGCTGCCTACCTGAATATACTGAATGACCAGGTTTTTCCATCTATGGATTTTTTCTTTCCTGATGGCACGGGCATATTCCAAGATGACAATGCCAGGATTCATCGGGCTCAAATTGTGAAAGAGTGGTTCAGGGAGCATGAGACATCATTATCACACATGGACTGGCCACCACAGAGTCCAAACCTTAACCCCACTGAGAATCTTTGGGATGTGCTAGGGAAGACTTTACGCAGTGGTCCGACTCTCCCATCATCACTACAAGATCTTGGTGAAAAAGGAATGCAGCTCTGGAGGGAAATAAATGTTGTGACATTGCATGAGGTTATTGAAATGATGCCATGGTGAATGCATGCCATAATCAAAGCTAAAGGCAGTCCAACAATATATTAGAGTGCGTGACAGTTTTTTGGACAGGCAGTGTATGTACATGAAGACAGCTGTATTTGCATATGTGGATTCTGCTTCCTAGTTAGTACTGCTGCACAGGTTGTGCCTTCCTGATTACCTTATGTCAGTGCATGTGGGGGGGCTGTCACTTAGGCTGTATGGGGCCCCATGTTTTTGTATTGGTGGCCTTTTCTATAGATGCCCGAACTCTAGATTCTAATAAAGTAAATGAGATCTGTATCCTCTATTCATTGAGCACTTGGCCCTAGTGGCAGGAGCAAAACGGGCATAGTGAGCATAAGGGTGTATCTGATATAGTAAGGTCCTACATAAGACCCTATAGATACAACAATAGTGACAATGACTTTATCTTCTGTTTTTCAGATGCTTGCACAAAGGTCCGGGAACATTATCAATATGTCTTCTGTTGCTTCCAGCATTAAAGGTATGACTAGCAGTTAGATCTTCTCAGTTCCCTTGTTTGGGTGAGCATTTCAACTAGTAAACGTTTAATATATACTTAGCACGCATTGTTAGGCTATAAGAATAAACAATGTTTGAGGCATGAAAATTATACTGTCCAGCAGTGCTAGTTTATCATTTAAAGTGCTAGTGTGATCATACTAAGTGACCGGAATCCTAAACTACTGAAAGCCCCAACATTTCAGAGATTCAAGCAGAAATAGGCATCTAAATATGAGTTGAACATGATGATGCAGGTTTAATTCTGTTGTCGTGATTCTATTTTTCTGCCACACAGCTTAGCCAGGAGAGCGACAGCACAATTTTATTGCAGCTTTACAGCTTCTCGTAACACCTTCCTGCTTATTGGGCTAAACATTGGTATCGTTACACTGCTGAGGAAAGATCCTGAGCTTTCCTCCTGGTGTAACTCCTCTAAAAACCTCCTGATGTATTTTTCAGTGCCTGAAAGCATGTTAAGCTGCCCATACACCTTACAACCATCGCACGACTTTCGCTGTGCGATGGTTGTAAGGTGATAAAAGTTTTGTATGACCTGCCCATCTTGGACAGGCAGATCGTACTTGCGATCTTCGCAAGCCCTCCCCGCTGAACCTGTAAGCTGCTAAAATATATTAACAATATGGTTTTAGCTTTAAACACTCTTTAGCCTCTAGAAGTGGAGTTACTAAATGTTCCTTGGTTCAGAAAGGTTGGGTACACAGTATAAAGTAAACCCATAGGAGACATGATCATAATATCTTCAAGGGGTAAGGACAGATTGTAACAGAGAATGTGACATTCACTACAGGTGAATCTTCCTGGTGCATGTGTTTTAAATTACAGGGACTGAGTAATCACCTGTGAATATTTAGCATATATCACATTCACTGCTTTTTAAATATGTCCCTATAATTGGACTCAGACAGATCTACTTAATTTGGTACGTATGAACATGTCATCTGTAATGAAAAACAAAAAGAGTGCCTCCATCGTGTAAAAAATGCTTTTAATAAGACGATATAGGAAAAGCTAAATGCATACTTACAAACAGATGGAATAAACAGGCATAAAAAGTGAATCAGCAAACGAAAGCACTGAAATCGTAAATTTTCCAGCTCAGCCGACAAGCTGAATGTCCTCCCTGGCTTACCCGTTTCAGAGGACATGCCTCCTTCCTCAGAACCAATCTTTTTGTTTTTCATTTCAGTTTTGTGGTTGCCCTAGACCAGCGGGAGCTGCCTCGAGAGTCTATCAATTTAATTTCCTACACAGCTGCTGGTGCTGGCGCCTGTGGTATTAACTCTTTGCAATGTGTCATCTGTGCATGACACCCCATTAGATGTTGTCTCCTTTTCCTAGTGTAGGTAAGAAAGATGAAAAAGAATACTACAGGGGTAGGTAACGTTGACATTCCAACTGTTGTGGAACTGTCCCATGAGGCACTACAAGACTCTGGAGGCCACCGATATGACTACCAGAGGTATAATAGGATTTGTACTTTCACCACAGCTGGAGTGCCAAGGTTGCCTACTCCTGGTATGTAGTATATCCTATTGGGCTTTACCTGGCACATACTTTGACATACGAGGCTCTGCCATGGAGGGATGATGCAGAAGTCATAAGTAAACCTATGTACATCTATCGTCTTACCCACTAAATTCACTAGAAACCAATATCTTTTGAATTTAGGGTAGGCGATCTCTGTGATGTCACCAGTTTTGGCTGTAAAGTGGCTCAGAGAAACTGTCATAATTAACCCCTGGAAGTACCTGTAGCAGATGTAAAACCCTTGCAGCAGAGTCAATCTTTAATGTACCAATTATGTTCTCTGATTGCACTTTAATACTCAGTCATCTTACAGTAGATGAAAACCTTCACTGGATGACACTTCACTAAAGCACTGTGCATCTTAAAAATTGCCATACTTTTTCCCCCCAAAATACTGGAGGGTTTTTTCCCCTTTTTTAATATCCTTTTTAGCATTTCGGTGCTGCAGAACGCCTCTAGCCACTTCCTGTCTACATGCACTCGCTCCAGCTGTACATCATTACTTTGGACTGGCTTCCTGGTAGTGACAAGGGTAGACCATGCCTGCTTGCATGACCATTTGTAGTCTGCACTAAGGGTACATATGACAATGGAGGAGCACAATTGGGAAACAGCTGTCATCCCATACATGTTACATGGCATGACCTGAACAAGGACCTACATGGCAGTTGAAAACAACTTTTGAAACCACATTAACAATGTAAAGCTTAGAAGAGATTTTAGTTAGTGTGTGTAGAGCTACTTTAAATCAATTCATGTAAACATTTGTGTTTACCATTGCATTGTAACCTATGGCTGTATTTCCTATGGTGTTCTGTCATACAGGTACTATATTGATCAATAGGTTTTACTGGTTTAGTGCTGTAACCTGAAATGTTTTGGAACTTTTTGTTTTCTAGTAGATCAATTTGTTGTCTGAATATTTTTCTATATACTGTTTTTTTCTTCTTTGTAGGAGTGGTAAATAGATGTGTATATAGCACATCAAAGGCTGCCATAATTGGTCTAACTAAGTCAGTTGCTGCAGATTTCATTGAGCAAGGCATTAGGTGTAACTGCATATGCCCAGGTATGTACAACTGCCGTATAATACTGGAATTAAATGGTGTCTGCTAAGAGCTAAGGGCCACAGTGGCCTTGCATCCTCTACATTCCACACATTGTGGGCTGGAGACAGGGAAGCCTAGCGTTTCCATTTTATCTTTCTTTTTGGCAGAGCTGGTAATTGAGTGTATTGTTGGGAAAAAATAAGGACATGATACTGGGTAATGCCTGCCATAAATGCAGTGCTCTTTATAGCACCAAGTAGGGAAGGGCCATAATCACACAGTCAAAGAAGGCTCACAAGACAGAGAATGCTAAGTCAACCTGCTAATCAGATGGAGAACCTACAATCCAAATTAATGCTGGATACTGGAGTATTCATATGACAGAGATCAGTCCGTAACAAGAATACAAAATAGCTCCCATATTATTACATCATAGGAGATTTCATATCGGCTCACAGGCAGCGAATGGGAAGAACCACCTACGCAGAGGAAATTTAGACCCAGCTGGGGTTGTTCATTAGTATAGATTTGTATTATATAATATCATGATCTGCATCCCCATGTTAATTTTCTCAAAAGCCATCATTTATTGGGTCCTTTCTTGGACCCAAATAGTATTCCCCATCTGTTCATGAAGTGTTCTTAAAATCACACGTCTAGGAATGTTCCTGCAGCTTTTCCGATCTACATCCTGTGAACCAGAACTGCAGGAGCTGTGAGAACCTGATTTTTGTCCAGTTAGAAATGTAACTATCCCGCCCAATTTTTTTCAGCTCTTTATTCAAGCAAAATATAATTTGGATAAAATAGGCAACTGTTTTGCTGCTGTGGTACAAATACAGTTAGGTCCAGAAATTATTGGACTCTAACAGAATTTTCATCATTCTGGCTCTGTACGCCACCACATTGGATTTGAAATGAAACAACCTAGATGCAATTGAAGTGCAAACTTCCATCTTTAATTCAAGGGGGTGAACAAAAATATCATTCGAAATGTTTAGGAATTAGTCCCCTTATTTTAGGGGCTCAAATGTAATTGGACAAAGTAGCACACTCATAAATTAATGTTCATTTTTAATAATTTGTCAAGAAGCCTTTGCTGGCAATGTCTGCTGGAAGTCTGGAATGCATTGTCATCACCAAACGCTGGGTTTCCTGCTTTGTGATGCTTTATCTTAGCTCACCCCCTCAGATTTCCTTCTCTGCTGATCCAGTCACAGATCCTATCCACAGCATCTTCACACCATGCGGCCATTGTCGGATAGTAAGGTCTATCATTCTCACACACCCCCCTAGAATTTATTCAGTTTTGCTTTCAATTGTTACTCCACCAATTCACACAGTTTTTCGGCCCTTCTCACATTTTCTTCTCTCTCTCCTTTTCCTCTATACCTCTTACATGAGACCTCTTTTCTCTCTCCTGTATGTGGATGTAGTGACAGAGCAGTGCTGAGTACAGACATGTTGAGCAGTCGTATCCAGCCATTTGAGGACTGGGAAAACACTAAAAGCCAGCTACAATAAAGCCATTCTGCTCTCCTCCCCAAGGTGTAGTCTCAGTCGATGGGAATGTGTTTACTTTAGTGTTGAATTTGGGGAATGTCCCCATCTTTCCAGTCAGGCTCCCTCCTGCACAGGGTGGCATCCCTCCAAGGCAGACTAAACAGTCCTGACGGTTAAATGGTTGTGGAAGCATTCACCAAGCCCTGGTTTCACTAAGGTTGAGAACCACTGCCATAGAGATCTAATACTAGATGCTCAATAAGATGCAAGGTGATCCTACAGCTACTAGACTTCTCATCTTCTGCAATGAAACTACAGCAGATACCTGAACTTCGTGTACTCATTCTAGTAAAAGACCTTGAAACTAACAAGTGATGACTGAACGGTAGAAAGAAGTATTGTGTCCTCATCCATCAGTCTATACTATCTATCTTTTTAGGAACTGTGGACACCCCATCTTTAAGAGAACGAATCCAAGCTAGGCCAGACCCTGAGCAGGTTAGAAGGCAGTATCCAATTCACATTACTGATTAATATATTACTACATTGGTGCTTATATGTTGTTATTTTGCCTGTGGTTGGAGTAGGCATTGAAGGACTTTCTGGCAAGGCAGAAGACTGGTCGAATGTGCACGGCTGAAGAAGTTGCACACCTCTGTGTGTATTTAGCTTCTGATGAAGTAAGTCTTCTATTCATTTTGCAAGACTATATTCAAGTCTTAAAATAAACAACAAGGTGTCTTTTGGGTTCACTGACTCCTAAAAAAAAAAACCTTCCTCCTTGAAGTCCCAGACAGAGAAGTAAAAACTACTCGTGACTTGTTTATGGAAACATTGCAAAGGAATTCTTGATTGTATGCAATTTTTTCCTTTGTGACTGGTTGTTTCTCGTTTTTGTTGTCTAGGTTGCTGCAAACTTTAAACAACCCAAAAAAAAAATCTGAAAGGCACCATACTGTATAATATAGGGGGCACTTCCATCATGTCCCTTGGCTAGCTTGGAATGCTGGCTGGTAGTCTAGTGACGACAAGTGTTAAATAAAATGTCCAAAGTAGAACAGCAATCCATTGCAGAAACTATAACTTATAGCGTCTTACCTTGCGTTACAACTGCCATATTATTAACTTAACGCACTTCCAAATTTGCATGAGATTGATCTTTGTGTCGTGCTACTTTTCATTTGAGCTGCTACATAAGAGATTTTCAGTAGTGTGACTGAGCGATTGATCTCCTATGGTATCACTGCTATTTGACATTATAAAGTGTGTCAGATTTCATACACTTAACGACAGTGAGAGACAGGCTATTTGACCAGTGGTGGAGCGAGGGAGGGGGCCACTTCAGGCACCACTCTGAAGGGGCGCTACTGGCCTCTTCAGATGCATCGCAGCAAGCACAGCTTCAGCAGAGCTCTATCAACTGTACTCGGGGCCGAAACTGGGGGGGCAGAGGGAGCATTTGACCGGGGGCAGATGCCGCATTAGGAGGGGCACCGTGAGGCGCCCGATAGGATGAGCAGTCAGTGGCGGATTCTGTTGGGGGGGTGTGTAAGAGTGACTGTAAACAAAAGCTTCCCCTACAAGAAAATATTACTGTTACCCTACTGACAGTAACTTACCACTTCCTCTACCGCCGCTTTGCTGGCACTGCCAGGGATGCATGGGGAGGAGGGGGGGCTTAGGGGTGGAAAAATGCACCTTCGGATGCCTAAGCGAGCGGAAGCAGTGTCACTCAGAGTAGCCGGGAAGTGAGAGGACACAGACTTCAGGGACCATGGAGTAGGAGCTGAGCTGTCAACAGGTAATCACAGAGAAAAACATCTATAGAGCCCTCCTGCTTAGTTCAGGTTATGTCTACAGTAACTTAGTATAAGTAGCGTCCTCAGGGCAATTGCGACTAACTGCTGCAAAACAGGGTAGCTGATAAGTG
>NW_017306640.1:1174329-1174809 GCF_000935625.1 Nanorana parkeri | reverse complement strand
GCATCTTGCCTCATAACGATTGTCATTGTTTGATTTTTATTATAAATTAACTTTCTTTCTTTCTTAGGCTGCCTATGTGTCGGGTAATGCACATATTATTGATGGTGGCTGGAGTCTCTAATTGTGAATCTCCTGTCTGGCCAGCCATATATCAAGCGAAAAAGAAGATGATATCATTCATACTGAAGTGTAACTAATGTTCTCAAACTTAAATCGGTGCACAAGAACACATTTCTTTTCTTTTAGAAAATCATTTACCACGTGTTATAATGCAGTCGTTTTGTAAAACAATGAAAGGCAGATGATTACTTCTCTTTCTTACACATGATGTAACAACACACTGTAAAATGATTTTGGATATGAATTTAAAAACATTTGATTACTTTTGTAGTTTTGTTCACTTAAAATATATGTAAAGCCAAACTTTATTTTCAGTTTTGGATTGAAGGAAGGGTTCACCCCCCCCCCCCCCATTTTCAT
>NW_017306640.1:1166450-1174177 GCF_000935625.1 Nanorana parkeri | reverse complement strand
TTTGTGTTGAAAGGAGGGTCTACCCCCCCCCCCCCCCCTGTTTACTCTTTAGCTGTATCCAAGTGGAGGGGATTTTTCACTTCCTGTCCTGGAGATGCAATAGGAATTAAGAAAATGTCTCAGTGGGGGAAATAACTCTCTTAAGGGGCCCATACACCTTGTGATTTATCATTTGATTTCCGAACGCAAGCGGGTTGTTGTACGATAATCGGCCAGTTGATAGGAAGTGAACGATCAGAATTACTGTACAACTGGCTGAATTGCCTCGATGGGTCAGGCTAGAATTTTTTTTTTCAAATCATACGAAAATCGATGGATTAGCAGCGTTTTTGTACGTAAAAAAAATCGCACCATGAACACTACACATGCGCAAACAAAAATCCGTTCTGTCAATCGAAAAAATTCGGTCAGTTAGTATTGCTAATGAACAATAATTGAAATCCACATTGGTCTGTGCGTGATGGGGCAGTCGTGCGGAAATCGAACAACTGTCCGATGACCAGACAAAAAAATTGTATGATCATTGTAAGGTGTATGGCCACTTTAAACAGTTGTCACTGAAACAGGTGCCCCTGTTGGAGGATTTCCCATCACCTTCTTCTGTCTTAACTTTACACGAGTTTAGTTCTGTTCATTCACTGCATCCGTGGGACTGACTGTTCAGCAACACAGTTGATCATTTAAAGTGGAGAAGGAGCAGGCAGGAATGTGATTTGTTAGGTAAAAAACCGGCACTTGCAAGGGGATCCGTCCATCCAGGGGCTATGACTAAGGCCCAGTTTGGGGCTGAAACAAGTAAGCATTTGTTTGTTTGCAGCTGTTATGCCTTTTAACAAATAAAGTGTTGGATGGACGGATCCCCTTGCGAGTACCGCTTTTTTACCTATTAAACAGTGAAGGCTCTGGCGGAAGCTTTACCAGGCACCGAGGTTTATGCAGCGGGATTGGAGACGAGAGTAGAGCTGCTCAATATATCTAAACTGCAGCAATGTGATTGTGTGCCCCAATGCACACGTACAGCATGTAAAGGAAATATTAGTGAATATAACAAAATTCTAGGAAATACTTGTCTTATGTAAACTATCAATACATAAACTATTACCCTTTCCCTGGTAATGTATTTCCCTTAATCAGGGCTGAAGAACTCCTGGTGCTAGGTTGCCGAGGCGACTGAAAAAAACCTCTCTGGCAGTTGGGTCACCACCACTTTTAGGGTTAGTTCACACCATAGGCAGTGCGTTCTGGTCCGATTTCTGGCCGGAAAGCACTGCCCGGATTGCGGCCGGCTCACTTTTTTACCGGGCTGGAGGGGGCGTGGACGGCCATTGAAGTGAATGGCACGGTAGCCACGCCCTGCGGCCGCAATGCGATCGCCCGCACCGGATCGCAAGGCACATTGTGCCTGCAGTGCTGTCCGGTGCGGTGCAATCAAAATAGTGCTTGGATTAGTGATTGCGTGGCGGCCGCAGTGCGTGGCTACGGTGCCCTTCACCTCAATGGCCAGCCCTGAAAAAGCAACATGGCTAGTACTGGGGCCAGCACCTTTGTGAACATCCGAGGTGCAGAAGAGAGTCGAATGACAGGGCCATGAACTGAAAGTGCAGGGGACCAACAGCAAAATGTTGGAAGTGCTGGGCATATGGGGACATGTAAATATACACTATACTGCCAAAAGTATTGGGACGCCTGCCTTTACACGCACATTACTTTTATTGGCATCCCAGTCTTAGTCCGTAGGGTTCAATATTTAGTTGGCCCTCCCTTTGCAGCAATATCATCTTCAACTCTTCTAGTAAGGCGTTTACAAGGTTTAGGAGTGTGTCTATGGGAATGTTTGACCATTCTTCCAAAAGCACATTTGTGAGGTCAGGTACTGATGTTGGAAGAGAAGGCTTGGCTCGCAGTCTCCGCTCTAATTCATCCCAAAGCTGTTCTATTGGATTGAGGTCAGAACTCTTTGCAGGCCAGTCGAGTTCCTCCACCCAAACTCGCTCATCCATGTCTTTATGGATCTCGCTTTGTCCACTGGTGCGCAGTCATGCTGGAACAGGAAGGGGCCATCCCCAAACTGTTCCCACAAAGTTGGGAGCATGAAATTGTCCAAAATGTCTTGGTATGCTGATGCCTTAGGGAGTTCCCTTCACTGGAACTAAGGGGCCAAGCCCAACCCCTGAAAAACAACCCCACACCATAATCCCCCCTCCCCCAAACTTTACACTTGGCACAATGCAGTCAGGCAAGTACCGTTCTCCTGGCAACCGCCAAAACCAGACACGTCCATCGGATTTCCAGACAGAGAAGCGTGATTCATCACTCCAGACAACACTTCTCTAGAGTCCAGTGACAGTGTGTTTTACACCACTGCATCCAACGCTTTGCATTGCACTTGGTGATGTAAGGCTTGGATGCAGCTGCTCGGCCATGGAAACCCATTCCATGAAGCTCTCTACACACTGTTGTTGTACCAATCTGAAGGCCACACGAAGTTTGGAGGTCTGTAGCTATTGACTCTGCAGACAGTTGGCAACTTCTGCGCACTGTACACTTCAGCATGCGCTGACCCCGCTCTGTCATTTTACATGGCCTACCACTTGGTGGCTGAGTTGCTGTTCTCAGTTGCTTCCACTTTGTTATAATACCACTAACAGTTGACCGTGAAATATTTAGTAGCAAGGAAATTTGTGGTAGGAACCAGTGGACAGTGTGAATTTTTAAAGTGCCCACTGAACAGAACAGATAAAGTAGGTCCCGACGCTCAGCCTCAGTGAGCCGTTAGAAACAGGGCAAGCGCTGAGGCATTGCACCTGGTAAGCAAAATGCTTCAACTACAATTTACCAGCGATTTAGCCAAGCCACAAAAAGTCAGTTATTTGTAAAATTATGGTGAGCAATGTTTTTTAAAATAAATTGTTTTAGTGATTTTTTTTTTTGGGGGGGGGGGGTTTTCTACAAAAAAAATGTATTTTATGAAATGTTTGCCTGCTTTGGGTATTTATTCTTTCTGTAATTTGGTCTGGTTTTAGTATGGGATGTCAGACCAAGAATGACCCAAGTAATAAAAAATCTAGGGGGATATTTATCAAGCAAATTAGCTAAGTAATTGGTCACTACTTAGGCTGCCTCTCAAAGGTCTCTGCTACAGGTTTACAGTCCTGTGCATTTGTTTTGCTGGGTAGCCAAGTGCGACAGTTTGCAAAGTTCTAAAGCTGGCCATACACCTATAGATTATCTGCAGATTTTCTATGGTCAGATTCCTCCATCTACGCTAAACTGTGTGGATGGAGGAATCTCTCATTGGGCCAAGCTTCAGCTAGTTGGCCTCGCCCAGCTAGATGGAGGAATCTGTTGTACTTTTTCCATTTGACCATAGAAAATCTATAGGCGTATGGCCAGCTTTAGACAGATGTATTACTGAAGATGAGGCAGTCAGGTGATTAAGAAGTGGTCAGGGTCAGGTTTTTATCCTGTCTGCAACTTTAGAGCAGCTAAGGAATTTATGACTCAAGCTGTAACCTTGTCATAAATCTGTCAATCTGTCTCACTGCCCCTGTTTAGCACTGCTTTGTCTCCTCAGCCAATCATCTTTTTCCCTTTGCCCTAGCAATTTCTTGCACAATTTCATTCACTCGCCAAATTTAGCTGGTGAAGGTGCAAATAGAGATTTATTTCTTGGTGTGTTGCTAACATTTTGACATACTCATTCCATAACTATTTTACCTATTAAATGTAAACACCTGGAAATATTACAAATTACATTCATAACAATATTAAAGTAGAGTAAAGTATTAATAGTATATAAATAGTCGGGACATTCAAATAGAGTACAATATGCCCAACACAAATACCTCGGATTTGTCAATTCATGACAAAACCCCTAGAGCGGAAGAAGGTGTGGAAACAGGCAATATAACTCCAATACCTTCAGGCCCATTAAATCCTCTTGAGTAGCCAACCTTTTTTAGAACCAAGGCTCAAGCTAGATCAGAAGAAAACAGGTAATCTGGACTCATTCCTCCTGTCAGCAGGGATGAAGAGCACTTGGAAATAATTAACTTATCAAACCATACACTTACGGAGCCAGAGGCTGATGTCCTCAAGCTTGGACTGAGTTTTTGTTCAGCTGAGGATATGGACGTCTTTGACACGGTCAAGGACCTCCATCTCTTCACTCGAAACTTATTGTTCAAAGTCATATATAACAAACAGAAACCCCAAGGAACAATTCAAGAGGACTTGGAAAGATGGAAGGATTATAATATCAGGGACTTTAAAGCTCTCCGCGACCTTATGGAACTATGGGAGGAAGGACAGGTGGAAACCTCTCGGGGGGGAGAACCAAGAAGAGGGTACTGACATCGGAGAATTGGAGGTTACACCTACAATATATAGAAAGAAATCACGGAAATTTACGTACAAATCCCAATATATGGGCTTTTGTTCAACAAGTAAGCAGGGACTTGGAAAGTACAACAATAAAAAGAGGTGACAGAAGGAAACTAAATAGGAAACCAGAGACTAGCGATTAATAATCTTGAAAATAACCGTAGTATTGTCATAAAACCCTCTGACAAAGGGGGCAATATTGTTGTTATGGACTCTGCCCAATATGAATCCATGTGGGCAAAAATTCTAAATAACAGGGAGTGGTACAAGCCCATTACGGGACGAGACATTGAAGTTTTCAATATGGAATTCTTGGCTATCATCCATCAGGCATACATGTACGATTTAATTGATAAAAAAACATTGGAATTTCTGGAGGTGAAACACCCTAGATTACCCTGCCTGTACGCCCTCCCTAAAGTCCACAAAAGTTTGAAAGATCCTCCCGGACGTCCAATCGTCTCGGGAATAGGCTGCATATCTGAACAGGCGCGCATACTAGTGGATGACTATCTGAGACCACACGTAACATCCCTCCCCCTCTTATCTAAAAGACACTGTTGAACTCTTGAAGTTAATTGAGGACATGCCAATTGCACCCGACTGTTGGTTAGTGGCACCAGATATCGAGGCCCTCTATAACAGTATTCCACACGGAAAGGGCATTGAGGTCACGAAGGGTTTTCATGACGAAAGACCGGGGACGCAATGGGCGTACAACAATTTTGTTGTGGACCTCTTGCGCCACATCCTAACTAGAAACTTATTTATCTTCAAGGAGACCCATTACCTCCAGGTGCAGGGGGTAGCGATGAGGACGTGTTGTGCCCCATCGTATGCCAACCTGTACCTGGGGGGATGGGAGCGATGCCTCTTCTCGGATGAATCTATACAATGCTGGCTTGAAAACAACTCAATATGGCGACGATACATTGATGATGTGTTCTTCATTTGGACTGATACCCTTTGTGAATTGAAAAGATTTGTGGCCTCTTTGGCCACCAATGATTTCAATCTCAAATTTACTGTCAACTACAGCCAAGAGGAGATTACCTTTTTGGATGTTTCCATCTTAAAGGATGATGGATACCTTAGGACCAAACTATATCGGAAGGAGACAGCCGGCAACTCTATACTGCACGCCTCCAGTTCCCATCCACGTTTCCTAAAGGACAACCTCCCCTATAGCCAATACCTCAGATTAAAACGCAATTGCTCTAGGGACAGTGACTTTCAAAGGGAAGCTAGGGCCTTACAAACCCGACTCCTGGAGAGGGGCTATAACAATAAGACACTTATGAAAGCCTATAATCGGGTACAAAAGAAAGAGAGACTGCATATACTCTATGGAAATAAAAAATCGGACCCGGAGAGGGAGGTACCACAAAAACAAACGGTCAGAATGGTGACTTAAGTTCTCAAGACATCATGCCACAATCAGGAACTGTATTAAACGTCACTGGCACCTTTTAACAGAGGACAGTACTATACGCAAATATGTTAAAGAGACCCCCGAAATAGTCTTTAAAAGGGCTAGATCCATACGAGATGGGGTCACCTGCAGCTTCTACATCCCACCTGACCGAGAAATTTCATGCGGCGGGGGGGGCTTTAGGAGATGCGGGCACTGTAGCTACTGTGGATGGTTTGAAGAAGGGAACATAGTCCCCCTACCTAATGGCCAACATTGGCGTGTTAATCACACAACTAATTGTCAAACCACAAATGTGATTTTACTTAATGAAGTGCACCTGCGGTGCATTCTATATAGGAAAAACATACAGACCAGCCTGCAAGCGAATCTATGATCATCTATACTTGATACAAAGTAGCAAAATAACCTCCCCCATCAGTCGGCATGTGGGCCTCTGTCACAACTTTGATCTTTCTGTCTTGAGGTTTTATGTCCTTGACCACATACACGAGGACATAAGGGGTGGAGACGTGGATCAAAAACTATTACGAACGGAGGCACGGTGGATATATAGATTAAAATCCACCAAGCCTCCAGGTTTGAACGAAGTGCTCAGCTACAAGCCCTTCCTATAATAAAAAGACAGATAGTTCAACAAAGGAGCAAAAGTGTGACACGGTCTAAGTTTGACCATTAGCATACGGTATAAGAGAATAACAAGGACGTATATATGTCCCATGTTGGATTTTTTTCTCAAAAACTGATGAAGAAAAATGATTATGATCTATTTACTGTTTCACTATGATTCATTATTTTTCATTATGACCCATTATGTTTATGCTTATATATGTTTTGTTTAGTTATACAATGTATCCATGTTTTATGTTTGATGTTTCCTTCAAAACTGATTAAGAAAAATGAATATGATCATTTCACCTATGGGAAATGCTATTTACACTTATATACGCTATGTTCAGATAAACAAAGTATGTATTAATCAATTATTCTGTATCTGAGGTATAATGGCACAGACATAGAGGATTATCCCATAAGGAATTTAGCAATGTGATATGATTTTTCCTTGTTTAGGATGGTTATGCCTAACGGATTGATATTCCCATCACATGAAAATCTCTCCACTCTATGGGGGACCTATGGATTCCTTCCCAGTAGGTAGCTATATGAATCCATTGCAGGCACTCAGCAGTTAAAACCATACACTGAATCTTTGCTCTCATTTAGGTACTTTTCAGACTCTCTATAGCTCGAATGGGGCTGCCGTCGCTGGTTTCCATGGCGGCAGCATGACGCGAGCACAATGCGCAGGCACGCTAGTGCAGATTACACGAGCGCCGGAGATGGACCCTTTCGGCCACCTCCGGCTGATATACCTCATCTATGCCCATAGTTGCCATAGCGGCGGCGGGACGCCACCGCAATGCGCATGCGTGGGCTGATTGGTTGCCTTGACGGCGGCGGGACGCCGCTGCAGTGCGCACGCGCGGGCCTACTTGCGCAGGCGCAGAAGGAATCCACACCGCTGATGGACATCCTAACACACACAGGTGTGGGACGTTCTATCGGCGGTGGGGGCTTTATTAAGGGGGAGGGAGCTGATGATTAGCAGACATGGAAGGTGGAGACGCCTGTCTGCAGGTGGATGGTAGATATTAAGGTGGCCACAATCAATCGGGCCCTTTGATCCTTATCACAACCCTTTACCTCATAGCCAACTTATGACAGGTATGTGCACCTCGTATGTAGATTTATGCTTGTACATTACATTGCACACTGATGCATATATAAAAAAAAGGGGCAGCTAATGGCCCCCAAGCATAGTAGCTTCGGCCGGGAATCAAATAGGTAATCACTATGATGAGGTGGGTGTTTCAAGTTTTGTTTGGTTTCAAAAAGGGGGGGGGGGGGGGGG